>NC_052061.1:33640435-33945435 GCF_903992535.2 Arvicola amphibius | reverse complement strand
GACCCAGAGCTTTAATAATCATATAAAGGCTTAGGTGATAATCCCACTTTCTTTTTTTCCTCCTATAGCTCTTGCCAAGTATCGAGAAAGAAAAGTCCAAATAGAAGGGGAAAAGAAAAAAAGTTTTCGAAGTGTGAAGAAGATGAACACAATTTAGAATCGGCTGGGAATCCTGATTCCACCAAAATGAGAGCCGGACAAATAGAGAAGCAAGGTCAAATCTTTGTCAAAGTGAGTGCTTCCTTCTCCATCCTCAGGTTTCCCCTGTGTGCCTCTCTTACGCCTCAAATTCGTGGTCTCTTTTCTTTGTCATTGTAACATTTTATATATATATATAGAATAGACACTTATGTAAGTATATGTAGTGTTACATATTTTTATAATATTGTTATATATAATGCTATGTGATATATGACTGACTTATGCATAGTAAATCAGTTTCAGTGCCCTGATCTTCCTACTGTGGAAAGCAGGACAGGCCATCTTTCGACCAGTGTTCAGGAATTCCCAAGATCCCAGGTCATGGTGCTGAGGGATGCGTCCTCATCTGGCAGAGGTCATGCCTTCTACAAAAGCACTTCGAACAGGGCACGCCACACAGGAAAACACCCTGTTCCACTTTTCAAATCTCCAGCAGCAGAGCTCTGTTCTTATCTGCATTCAGAGACAGCAAAGATCATCGCTCTCCTTATTCTGTGCAGCAAAGAGAGAAAACTACATTCTCTGGTCTCTTGCATTCCATGTGATTTATTTGTTTGGAAGACCTTTACATAAATGAGCATGGATTGTTGTTCTGTGGGTGAGGTGGAGGCTGGCCCCAGGCATAGCAGGGGTATCTCTTGCAAAAAAGACAAATGGCTCAGAACTTTACAACTCTGTCATTGTCTTGAACACATTGTCTTTATGGAGGGGGAATGAGTAATGTTCGACGTATAGGTAGACCTACTTCACACATCTGCTCTCGGGCCCTGTGCACGGACTACAGTTCTGCCCCTTCTGAGATGTACTGGAGATAGGGCGGAGCAAGGAGCATCACCAGCATGCTGGTCCCTGGGGCTACTGAGCCCAACTTGGATAGCCTGGAGAATAAGCCAGGCAAAGGTGGGAAGCACCTCTAGGACTGGGAGGTGACAGCACTGTGGGAGAATAGACCTGCAGAGCTCTTTGTCTGAGCGCCTCACCCCTCCCCACGACCCCTGGCAGATATGGTCACTTTGGAGCAGCAGCAGCAGAAGTAGCAGATAGAGAAGTTAGGTACTGCCCTGATCCTAGGGCTCTCTTCCTATCCAAGCCAAAGTGGGAGGGATGAAATGCCACAGCAAGGCTGGTGAAGATGAAGAAGGTGTCTGGACCAGGAGCACAGGGATGAAGTCATACAGAGCCAGCAGCAGCAGCAGCAGCAGCAGCAGCAGCAGCAGCAGCAGCAGCAGCAGCAGCAGCAGCATCAAGAAAAGCAAGAGAAGGCCAAGCCCACCTGACCATGAACTTCTGCACTGGGAAGACTGGTATCCTGAGCCAGAGACAGCAACGCCTGAGATGACCCATAAGGACCAGTAGATGGCCCAGCAGGCTAAGGCACCTGCTGAAGACCTGAGTTTGAACCCCAGAAAACACATAGAAGAAGAAGAAAACACAGCCCCCACGGGTTGAACTTTTGACCTTAACATGCCCACAGGGACACACATGTGCACACACATATTCACAAATTAAATAAATGTAAAACAACACATTAAAAACAAAGCTGACCCATTAATGCTTTACCCACAGTTTAACGCTGTTCGGTGAAAAGTAAAAACTCTGAATTTTATTTTATTTGTTTTATATATTGCATGTTGTTGCACATGGTAGGGATCAATCATGTCTTACCTGGGTGGGGAAAATTCAAGTATAAATCATTTAGTGAAACTTTGAAGAGGCTCCTTTACTCCAGTGAAGTGTGAACCCAGTGTGCTACTTTGTTTCATAGCTTCAACGTTTGTCTTTTCCTTTTTCTTGTTCTTGTAAATTTTTAAGTATATTGTCCCGTTAACTGGCTTAAATCTCGTGAAATGAGAGATAAAAGCAAAGGTTAGGCAGTTTACTCATGTAAAGCCAGATTTTCTTTTGTTTAAATTTTTTACTGAATTTCTGTAACAAATTTGAAATATGGAAAGAAATGCACCTGCTTTGGTTACAGCTCTGGACTCTTAGAGCGTTCACAGTTTTAGTAGGTGACAATTAGATAGTTTACTGGGGAGATTTTCATGTGCGTATGCAGAAGTGATGGATACTTTTTTTTTTTTTTGTTTTGTTTTTTTGTTTTTTTTTCGAGACAGGGTTTTCCTGTAGTTTCTAGAGCCTGTCCTGGAACTACCTCTTGTAGACCAGGCTGACCTCGAACTCAAAGATCCACCTGCCTCTGCCTCCTGAGTGCTGGGATTAAAGGTGTGCACCACCACCGCCCGGCTTAGGATACTTTTGGAAATAACTGTTGCAGCTAAATTAAAAAGGGCATTTGTGTACACATGAGTTTATACTTTCTGCCATGTTTTTTAAATCAAAGTAAATGTGTATTTTTCATTTAAAAAGAATAAATTCTTTTCCCAATTAAATGTGTTTATATAAAAGTTTTATCCTTTTGTAGCTATATATTTTCCATTTCATATGGAAAATATTTCTCATTGAAATAATGTTTTAAGTGACATTTTGAATGTCTTATTAAGACAAAAATAATTGCATGTGGATATTTTGAACATTTCTTTAGAGCAGTGGTTCTCAACCTGAGGATCTCAACCGCTTTGGAGATCAAACAACCCCATCATAGGGGTTGCCTAAGACCATTGGAAAACAAATATTTATATTATAATTCATAACAACAAACTTACAGTTATGAAGTAGCAATGAAAATAACTTATGGTTGGGGGTCACACAGCATGAGGAACTGAACTAAAGGGTGCAGCACTGGAAGGTTGAGAACCATGAATTTAGAGTAAGTGTAAGCTTTAGTGATACTACAGTCTATGTCTTTCCATAAATACTACTCAAATGGGAAGCACAGAAATAAGACTTAGTATTACATATTAATATTATATTATTTATTGATCATCCTGTAATATAGTTCATTATCTAGTTATTTTAATATAGCAATTGTTTATTATAGTTACAGTTTATTTTATTATAGATTAATATAGACATTATATTTATATTATATGAATATAATATTATTATATTTTAATTGTACTTAGAATTATATAGTTATATTTTAATGTGTTTATGATCCATTACTTATATCTAAGTTAGAAACCACTATATTTGCTTATATTTTAAATTTAACGCTTGGTAGTTATATCTTTGAGTTGCACAGGGTACATGTAAACTTACCCATTCCCAAGACTTGCTGTGACCCTGTTGCTGACACATGCAGCTGCTTGTTTTTGAAAGCTTCGGATTCCTAATGATGAAGACAGCTGACGAGGATGGCCCTTCAGGGGCCAGAGGACACAAGCAGGGTCACTGCCTTTCTGTGACTTCATGCCGCTCATCCAGTAGCAGTGGCTGTTTACCTACCGCTTCACATCCGTGGCCCCAGTCTGTTCTGCCACCCCCGCCATCCATGATTCTTTATGCTCATAGTATTTGAAGGGCACTAGACTTTTAATGTTTCTATAATCCAAGGTTTTTTCAATAAGCTGAATATCTTCAGATACTTTAAAGTTTTTACAAATTCTGTCCAGAAGTAGAAAGCTTTTTATTTAATAAGCATATGTGTTACAGTTTCATTTATTGCATTTCCGTGATTTTGTTTTTGATGCCATGTGTTAGTATACAGTCAGTACCGAAGATGTTAACAGTCAACTGTTGAAGGTTTGTTCTGGACCACATAGCTCTCTGGAAGTCTGTAGGAATACAGAGAGCTTTGCTTCACTAGCGCTATCCCCTGTTGTATGACAGAATGCATGCCCACTGACCTAAAGTAAGATGCACATTCTGGAGCTTAATAAAACTGTTCTATATGTCTTATAGAGCGTGGCATACAGGAAATGTATGTATTTGCCACAACTTATCCTGCCCGCTGTTTACATGTACTGCAAACATTTGGCTGTAATTTAGTAACATGTCTTTATTTGAGATCTTTTTTAGTATTTTGCTTGTTTACAATAAATGACACTGAATTCCCAACACTTACCTTCCTTTGTGTTCTCTTACCCTCCTGGTTTAGCTTGAACATAAAAAAGTTTCACAGACCCAGCTGGTGTGTAAAATGGTTAGACAAAAACAGGAAGTAGCAGAGTCATTCAGATGCCTAGAATTCCACAGGCAACTTCAGGGTGAGCCTAGCGCCAGAGAGCAGCTGGCTGTGGAGCTGAATAGAGCTGAAAGTAAGTGCCTTGCCTTTGTTCACTGAGACAGGAGATGTTTCAGTCCTAAAACAGAGCATTGGATGCACAGTCAGGTTTGTAACCCCCCAGTCTAATGCAAAGTGACCATTGAAAAAAAGCTGTAGTTTGTCCTCTGAGTTTCCCTAAGCAATTAAAAAAATTAAGAATGTACACATAAGCACATACACATGCACACATACACGTTATAAAAAGAAGTATAGAATTATAGATAACATTAAAAAATTTAGATGAGGGCTGGAGAGATGGCTCAGTGGTTAAGAGCACTGGCTGCTCTTCCAGAGGTCCTGAGTTCAATTCCCAGTAACCACATAATCATCTCATAATCATCTGTAATGAGATCTGGTGCCCTCTTCTCGCCTGCAGGTGTACATGCAGGAAGAACGCTGTACACTTAATAAATAAAAAATTCTTTAAAAAAATAGATGATTCAAAAGTAGATGGTGGTGAGTCTGAGGTAATTCCTTAAAAATGAGAAAACTAAGTCTTCTGTTTGCATGGTATAAGGCCATAATTAAATGTGATCACAGACTTTAACCTCTAAAACCCTCTTCTATTCTCTCAGGCTCTTGAGGGCGTTGGCCTTCTAGAATTGCTTAAAATATCAACATTCTCTAATATACTTAAAATGTGATTCAATTCATAAGCTGTATTTTAAGCTCCCAGGAGCCTGTCTATTTCTGTCTTATTTGATAAACAGAATTGCATGTGTGTGTTGTGGCACTTTAGTATAACAAAGTACTAGACAGTTTAGGCAGATTTCATGTTTGTGTACTGTAAACAGGAAACTTACTGCAAATGACAGTGAAGCTCAGTAGCAGGCTTTTAATAGGATGAAGTGATTGAAAAGTTCTGCTCACAGGATGGTTTTATTGTTAATATCTAATGGTTAGCTTAGTCTAGATGCACAGATCTGCAGTCTCAACTCTTACAAAGCTAAGGCAGGAGGATCACAATATTCAAGGCTACCGTGGGGTAGAAGAGCGAGACCCTGTCTCAAAGAACAAAACCTGATGCTGAACTTAGAAGCAAATCCATTCCCCCCCACTATGTCTTATAGATATCACTGATGGATATTTGGATGAAAAAAAAATGCCTTTGAAAGAGAAATTCAAGAAAAAAAAGTATGTGATAGATCATCTAGAGCAGCGATTGTTACGTGTGAGCCACAGGCTACAAGAACTGGAAGCTGAGCAATAGCAAGTGCAGGAGGAGAGAGCTGCTGTTCAGGCAGAAGGCTGCGATGGCAGGCCCAGTGGAGCAGTGTATGTACTGAGACATTGTATCATATAGTTCCTCTTCTGTTTTCCTTCTTCAGATGCTCATGGGACAGACTATCCTCTCCAGTACCATTGTTTATATATTTACAAACTTGTATATATATATATATACCAAACTCAAAAAAAATCATAAGAAAATATACTTAAGAGGCAAATAAGATATTTTATGAAATCATTTTCTATTTTGCATTTTAAGGATATTACTGTTAGCAGGAGAAGATAATTATTTAAGCTCAAACATCTGCATCAAAAAGGAAAAATCTTAAAATAATGGGGCTGTGTGTTTTGGAAATGGATACAACAGAGTTCTTTTAGTGGGAAGAGGTGATGAAAATGTGAACGCTGATCTGGTGCTGGTCATGAGCAGGTGTAGGAGGCAACGTGGGCTTGCAAGCCCCAGAGACCCGGCAGACGTCTGACATCTCATTTAGGGGAATTCAAAGAATGCTTAACTTTATAATGGCTAATTTTAGAGCCTGTCCTGGAACTAGCTCTTGTAGACCAGGTTGGCCTCGAACTCACAGAGATCCGCCTGCCTCTGCCTCCTGAGTGCTGGGATTAAATGCGTGCGCCACCACCGCCCGGCTTGCATCTTGATTTTTAAACTTGATTATAGACTAGCTGGAGTTTACTTCTGTGTGGGCTTTAGGGTTACTTTCCTACTTTTCAGTAGGGGCATGCTTTAATTGAGCTAGTTAGAGAGGAGCCTTCATCATGCCTGGTGAGGACACTTGCTATATCTTTAGTAACTGTGTTTCATATAGTTTAAAGACATCTTACTTGTAATTAAAAAGCTGAATCACAATCTCGTGAGTAAATTGGGAGAATGGGGATCTTGGGGAAGGGCTGGAGAGGGGGAGGGGAGAGGCAGGGAGGATAGCAGAGAAAAATGTAGCGCTCAATAAAAATCAATAATAATAATAAAGCTGAATCAGAGCTGGGTGTGGTGACTCAAGCCAGTGGTCCCAGGATTTAGGAGCCCGAATGAAATAGGTTTGCTGAGCATTTCAGACCAGTCTGAGCAAGGCCAAAGAGTGAGACCTTATCTAAAAGAAAAAGAAAAAAATAGCAATAATAATTGGATGATTGCAGTAATTGTCCCTTTAGGTAACACCTGTAAATACTGTGTATGGCTATCAGAAATCACTGGGAATTTGGCCTGACTAATAAATGTCCTGTCTTGTACTTTATATCATTATCTGTAGGTGTAAAATTGTGTTGACAAAGTATTCCTCCAGGAAGAATTTTCCATGTGTTATTTAGATGTTGAATCCTTTATTCTAGACCCCGAGATGCCCAACACTCCCACTTCTGACCATACTGACCTGAAGAAGAAGCTTTCTCATGTTACCAAACTTTACATTTTTTTAATCCACTGCATGAAGATCAACCACAGAACAGCATGACCTTTGGGGTTATGCGTCTAATAAGGTGCAGGTTGTTCTCCATTCCCAAAATACAGTCAAGAGCTCCTTGTAAAATGGAGGTCTTGGTGCAAGGCATGGTGTGGAAAAGCTTGCTTCATATAAAATAGGGTAACTGGTTTAGGACAAAGTAGAGCTTGTTCCCAAGGATGCACACCTGAGGGAGTTTTGTTTATTAAGTTACTTTTAATCAAGCAGTTATGAACATTTCAAGCATGAGTTTCTGTGGTGTACTTTCACATTCGTAGACTTGAGGCCTAAGAGTAGATTAGCTGAATCAAAGGACTCCTGTGTGTCTAACTTTAGAGGACAATGTTAACCTGTCTTTCAAATGACTCCACCATTTCCATCCCCTCCAGGCATGTGTGAGGGTGTCAGTGGTTCCATGTCTTTGCCACCACTGTTTCAGTCTCTGTGAGCTCACATGAGCTTGCTCATGTTGATTTAGAGGGCCTTGTTGTTTTAGAGTCCCCC
The DNA here is from genome assembly GCF_903992535.2 of Arvicola amphibius. Taxonomy (NCBI): domain Eukaryota; kingdom Metazoa; phylum Chordata; class Mammalia; order Rodentia; family Cricetidae; genus Arvicola; species Arvicola amphibius. The sequence goes on along the minus strand of NC_052061.1, from coordinate 33,937,881 downwards.
ATGCACTCTGGTTCTTACCATCACCCTGCCTCCTCTTTTCCAGGGTCCCTGTGCTCTCAGGTAAGGGATTTGAGGGAGAAATCCTATTTTTGGATGAGTGTTCCAAGGTCTCACCTTCTGTGTAATGTCTTGTTATGGGTCTCTGTTCCCATCTGCATTAGAATGATGTTTCTCTGATGATGGCTGACCAAGGCACCGATCTATCAATATAAAAGAATATTATTAGGAGCCATTTAATTGCCTCTTTTCTTTTTTCAGACCAGTAATATTTGGTTTTACCTTAGGTGGCTAGGATATCTCTTCTCCGATCTTGTTCACCAAGGAGTATGGGTCCATCTCCTGGAGTGGCCTTAAGTCAAATCATACATTGGTTGGTTACTCCTACAAGCTTTGTGCCACCATTTCCCTAACATATCTTGTAAGTAGGATACCATTGTAGATCCAATAGTGGCTGGTTTGCTGCTTACATTTCTTTTCTTTCTTTCTTTTTTCTTTTCCTTTTTTTTTGATAGCATGCAGAGTACCTTCCTGTATGAAAGACACTAGAATTTAGGGATGAAGATTCCATGTAGGCACCAAATGGACCCCTCCATGTACACAGTTGTGTAGGCGCCAGGTGGACTCTTTCATGTTGAAGGAGTGATGTAGGTGTTGTCTTCAGCAACACAGCCTTGCTGTCGCTTTGTGAAGAGTAACTTATTGTCTTGGCAACAGCCTGGGTTTATTGTGAATTCCCATGGGACGTTTTTGGCCAAAAACTCAATTGGATGTAACCCAATCCTGAAATTAGATACTTTGTTGGTGACAAGAGATGGCCAGTTGATACTCTGTCTCCTCTATTCTTTGTCAGTTTCACTGAGCTCTCCTTCCTTCATAGTTGTATATTTTTAGGAAGTATCTACGGTGTTAGGTTTCCACACTACCCCTCAAATTCCCCTTAGATTTAGCTCTCTCTTCAGAAACCCTCCTATAACCCCCTTGCGGTCACCCTCACAACTTGAAGCTTGCATGCCAAACCTCCTATCCATCCATAATTATCTACTACATTTCCCTTTTCTAATGAGAACACTCCATTCTTTCTAGTTCCTGCTCTATACTTATACTCTGTGGCTCCAAAGATTGCCTCTTGGTTTTCTTTGACTTGACAGCCAATGTCCACGTGTAAGTAAATATACACAAAATATGCTTTTCTGGACCTGGAATACCTCATTTATGATATTTTTTCTAGTTCCATTTGTTTTTCTGCAAATTCAATGATACCATATTTTTTCATAATATTTATTGATTATTTGGGAATTTTACATCATGAACCCCAAGAACAATCAATTCCCAGTACTTCCAGTTTTGCTCCCACCAGTCTTCTTACTTCTGACCCCCAAAAAAGGAGGAGGAGAAAGAAGAGGAAAACAGGAAGGAAGAAGGAGAGGAATAAGAGGAAGAGGAGAAGAGGTGGGTTACAAGAAGGAGGAAGAAGAAGAAGGAGAAGAAGGAGAAGGAGGAGAAGGAGAAGAAGGAGAAGGAGGAGGAGGAGAAGAAGCAGAAGAAGGAGAAGAATACCAGTTTGTATTTGCGAAGCCCATATACTCACTGGAGCATGGAACGACTGAGTAATACTCCATTGTGTAAATGCACCACATTTTCTTTACCCATTTATCTGCTAAGGAACATCTAGAAATTTTCTAATTTGGCTATAATGAACATCGCTATAATAAACATGGTTGAGGAAGAACCTCTGCAGTCGGACAAAGAGTTTTTCATGTATATGCCCAAGAGGCATATAGCTAGATCTTGAGGTAGATCAATTCCCATATTCCTGAGGAACTGCTACACTGATTTTTGTTGTTACTGTTGTTGGTATGCAGCATTAAATCATGTGGACAGATAAGATGCAGGTTGATATTTCGTTTTTTTTGTCTTTCTTGAGACTTGCTTGTGTCTAAGTATGAGATCAATTTTGGAGACAGTCGTGAGGTGCTGAGAAGGTGGTATATTCTTTGTGTTTGGGCGAAATGTTCTGTAAATATATGTTAAGTACATTTGGTTTACACCACCATTTGGATCTCACATTTCTCTGTTTAGTTTTGTCTATATGGTCTATATGTTGTCGAGAATGGGTTTTGAAGTCTCCCACTATCAGAGGTGAGGTCTTTATGTGACTTCAGCTGCAGTAGTATTTCCTTTACCAACTTGTGTTCCCCTGTGTTTGGGACAGAGATGTTAAGAATTGAAATGTTTCTCCTTTTTAAAAATTTTCCCTTCATAAGTGTCTAATGTCCAGCTATTTCTTCTGATTCTTTTACATTTGAAGTCTCTCTTATCAGATACTAAAGTGAAGAATGGATCCTGTATTCTCATTCAGTCTGTTTGTCTGTGTCTTTTTATTGTGGAATTGAGACCGCTGATGTTGAGAAACAGAAATGACCAATGGTTATTTTGTTGTGGTTGTTGTTGTTGTTGTTGGTGGTGGTGGTGCTACTGCTGTTTGTGTGCACGCACGCACACACACTCTCTCTTATTTTGAATTTTCTGGTTTACTTATTGTTGCTTAGATTATTTAATACCTGTGTTTTTGTGAATATACTTATCATCTTTAGAATGGAGTTTTTCTTCTAGTACCTTCTGTAGGGCTGCATTTGTAGATATATGTTTAAATTTGGCTTTGTTTTGGCATGTCTCATTTTCTCCATCTCTGATGTTTGAAAGTTTTTCTGGGCATAATATTATGGGCATCTGTGATCTTTCAGAGTGTGCAGCACATCTACCCAGGCCCTTCTGACTTTCAGAATATCTATTGAGAAGTCAAGTGCATTTCTGATAGGTCCACCTTGAACTGTTACTTGGACATTATCCTTTTCAGCATTTAATATTCTTTCTTTGTTCTATAATTCAGTGTATATTTTGGCAGAAAAACATTTTGACCAATATAGAAAAACTGAAAACATTTCTCATATTTATTACAATGGAATAAACTCTGCACTCACAGCAAAAGAAACTATAGAGCATGCAGTCTCATTGAGATTAACCAATATGCTTTTGAATGATGAATATGTCATTGAAAAAATAAAAAATGAAGGTTAAAATTCCACAAATGAAATAAAATGCAAAGGACAACATACAAATTCCCTGGGAGATATGCAGTCATGACGGGTGCGGTGGCATTTGCAGGCCTAAGTTCCTAGCTGTGGATTTTAAATGTCCATGCCCTTCTCCCTCTGTGGTTTTCCCATCTGTGGGATCCTCTGCACACACCTGCTTAGAGATTGGGACTCTCCAGTGCAGCCTTCTACTTCCTGCTCCCCATCCTTCCCCTGGGCTGGGTCTGTGACAAGGAAGTCACCCTGATTTGGGGTGGGGCTTAGGGTAAGGGTTACTGATACTCAGAATGACTTCAGAGTCCATGCTGTGCCTTCTGAAGGGGGTGCAATAAAAAGTCAAAACAGATAGGTGTCTTGCCAGCCTGATAGCCTGATAAGCACAGACTCTGTTCACCTCTGTCTGGTCAGTGCAGGTCTCCTGGGACATTCATTGCCTTGCACTGCCCCATAGAGCTCCCACCTATACATTGTTGAGTTCAAATTCCTACCAGGGTGAGGCCCACAACTGCTTCCTGTTGGGATACACAGTGCATCTCATTGCAGCACAAACTCAGGCCCAGGAGCTAGCTCAGCGGTCCTCAACCTGTCAGTTGCGGCCACTTTGTGGGTGCAAAGAGTGTCACAAAACCTTTTCAGATGGGTTGCATATCTCATATTCTAATTATCAGATGTTTACATTATTGTTTATAATAGTAATGAAATTACAGTTATGAAGTATCATCACAATAATTTTATGGTTGGGGGTCAACACAACATGAGGAACTGTCTTAAAAGATCGCAGCGTTAGGAACAGTGAGAACCACTGAGAAACCTGACCATGCCACTGGATCAACTTCCTGGCTTCCTGAAGGCCATAGCCTGTGGGTTTCTCTTCTCCTTCTGTGAGTTCAGGGTGAGACTCTGAAAGAGGAAGATGGGAACAGAGTCTGAACTGCCAACCTCTGCAGAGTCAGAGACTGAGAGGCAGGAGGAGGCAAGGGATCAGGGAGGGAGGAGCTTATGGAGAATGACAGACAGCAGTGAGGGACAATGCTTCTGCTAAAGCCCACGGGTGGCCCTAGAGCACACACAGGGTCAGTGACACCCGAGGACATTAGCACTGAGAAATAAGAGTGTGAGGGGCTCTGATGAGTGTGGGGCCTGGAGGTCAGAGGAGCAGGCAGACGGTCAGGAGCAGAGGGACTGATGGGACATTTCCCTTCTCTGTGTGTCTGTGTCTAGACTGTGGCTGCTGAGGACCCTAGGATAACAATGAAACTATTAACTATTATTCATGGTGTCATTGGATCTTACAACCCACCACTTAGGTCAGAGAATTACCCAGGTGCCCCAGAATGATTATGGAGAGTATCCTGGACCAAAACAGAACTAGAACCCTCCAGACTCACACCACCCTGCTGAAATGAGAGGACAGGATCCTTCAACGTGTCTGACCTTGGGCAAAGGTACAAGGTGGATTCTAGGGCAAGGAGCACGTGGCCTATGCCTGCCACATACTAGGTAGGCCCTTATAGAAGCTGAGCCAAGAAAGTACTGGGGCAGGGTGTGTGTGCAAACCTTGAAGCCTCTTATCTCCAGACATTCTCCTGTGAACCCTGAGAAATTCATGCCACTCCTACCATTCAAGGCCACTCTAAGGATGCCAGCCTTCCCTCAGCCTGAGACCCTTGTCTGTGGCTTTCTGGGTTCTAATTGATGCTCACTGAGCATTATAGACAAGAAGGTCTAACCTGCTTCTACATGGCTCCTCTTTTGAACAGCCTTGGTTTAGGTACCTGGATTCTGAACCTCAGAGAACTTTATAAGAAGGCACAGAGTTGTAGCACATTCTCCTCTATGGCATCCAGAGCTGCCTCATCCACAGGGACACCAAGGTGACAGTGTCTTCTACATAATCCCCAGGATTACTTAAAATGTGAGCAGGATGTGGTGGCACATGCCTGAGGATCCAGCACTCTTGCGGAGGCAAAGGATATTGGAGGCTCTCGGAATGAAATCCAGAAATCTGGCAAGAATCTGTTCATTCATCAAAACACTGAGGAACTGTACACAATGAAGTGCTACAAAGACACGTAGCCTCAGGAGGCCCCACCCCTTCCTCAGCATCTCTACATAGTGATGGACACTGGGGAGGGAAGAAACATTTTTTTTTTCAGTGAAACTGCTATCAGAAAACCACCCATGCTCCTGTAAATAAACTCTCACACACTCAGTTACTCTAATCGAAGTTTCTGGATGATCAATAATGATTTTTTAAAAAAAACAGTAAAGTAGAAGATGGACTAGTTCTCAGCAGAAAGAAGACTCAGACAAGGAAGAATAATATGGGAATGGAAAGGAACAAATACCTCTTTCAATGTATTAAAAATGTCATAATAAGGGCTGGAGAGATGGCTCAGAGGTTAAGAGCACTGACTGTTCTTCCAGAGGTCCTGAGTTCAATTCCCAGCAACCACATGGTGGCTCACAGCCATCTTTAATGAGATCTGGTGCCCTCTTCTGGCATGCAAGCATACATGGAAGGAATGTTGTATACATAATAAATAAATAAAATATTTTTAAAAAAAAAAAAATAAAAATGTCATAATAAAACCTATTATTATATATCCATCAGTATATACTAAGAGAAAACCTAGAGAAAAAGAACTCCAACACAGTAATGTTGCCTGTGAAGACTGTCTACATCAAGATAACACTCCTTTAGCAGAGTGATGTTTCAGAGTAGTGTATTATAAGAGCTTCCACTGTGCTGCAGGCCTAAGCACGCTCAGCTTTACTCCTCTGCCAGGTGTGATGCTCCAAGGCTCTGGGAACCTCACAAGGAAGACAGTGAACCTTGTTTACCGTTCCACATCCCTGGTTGACTTCTATCCAGTGCACATCAGCAACCACACCTGACTCCATTCAGCACCAAAGAAGAGGATTCTTAGCATGTTACTCCAGAAGCCTCCAAAATACAATGTATGGCTACTGTAAAGAGGAAGCACTCTTGAGAAGACAACACCCATGCTTGAGGGTATCTGTTCCTCTTCTTGGGCCTCTCTTTAACCCTGGGCTCAAACATGCAAACATCTGTCCTTTCACATGACAAAAGACGTGGACTGCTAAGGAGAGGAGACTCTGGGATCTGTTGAGCTGTGTGAAAACCACAATAGATCTCTATGGATGCAGCTCTCCTGAGTCAGACTTGGTCAGACTCAAACTGTGGTGGCCTTTGCATTATCCATGCTCCTGTATGCAATCTCTCACCCAGACACCACACACTGTTAAACTCATTGGATTTACCAAGAAATGCAAAGAAAACTAGCTGCTTCATAGACATAAACAAAAGCAAAAAGAGGATAAATGTGTGCATGTGTGTTTGGTTTTTGCATATTGGTCAGAATCTGACCCCTTCCTGGACTGGGCTCATCATCCTTCAGAGAGAAATGACTCCATTACACTAAATGTCATATCTGGGAAAGCTGCTCGAGGAGGATGAAGAACATGATTGTGTCAAACTCCAAATAGGACCACTTCACCATGCTTTGTCTGTTGCTGTAACAATGTTAATCATCAGTGGTGGATTCAGTAAGCATCATGGTTAGAGAAGCCATGCAGCTAGGTATTCCCTGTAGGCAAAATCACTGAGGACAGGGGTGAGCTTTTGACCTTCGTGTAGTGTGGAGGCTGTGGGCTGCATTCCTGCCGCCCTGCTTTCGGCCTCCTGACTAGCTTATGCCCCAAAATAATTACACAGAAACTGTATTCTTTTAAATACTGCCTGGCCCATTATTTTCAGCCTCTTACTCACATCTTGACTAACCCATATCTAATAATCTGTGTAGCACCACAAAGTGGTGCCTTACCAGGAAGTTTCTAGCGTACATCCATCTTGGGCTGGAGCTTCATTGCGTCTGGCATCTCTCTGAGGAGAGGCACGGCAGTCTGCCTAACTTAGGAGAGGCGTGGCATCTTACTGATCCTTCTACCTCACTTCCTCTTCCTGTTCTGTCTACTCCACCCACCTTAGGGGCCGTCTATCAAATGGGCCAGGCAGTTTCTTTATTAGCCAATGAAATCAACTCAAACAGAAGACTCTCCCACATCACCTTCGGAAGATGAAGCCAAAACCAGTGATATCTGTATATGATGTTGCTCTGTCTTCATCCACACCAGCTGACACAAAAGTTGGTTTTGAATGTGGATTTGAGAGAGGGCATCTCAGAAACATGAGGCTGATTTGAAGCTTATGTCTGCCAAACTCTACAGTGGAAAAACATGGTGCTCTGTGAGGTGAGTTGCCAGACACATGGGAGCTTGTGGCCATGACCAACCCAGAGGAGCAAAAGGGGCTTCACTGGACACCTCCCTGTGCCTTAGTGCATGGAAAGGATCAAGGTAAGGGAGTAAGTGTGATTTAAATACATTGTATATGTGTATGAAATTATCAAAAATTAAAATATACATCCTCAAAATATAGTTTAGGGATAGAGCACTTGTCTCACATGTATAAGATCCTGAATTCAATATCGTGTCTTCCCTTCGGAAGTTTGGAAAAATTGACTCACCAGAGGTGATGTGATGTCAAATTCTCATGTCTATTTGTTAACAAGCTCTAAATATTCTCATCTATATAAGTAACTTTTAAAACATGTGGCTTGTCACAGCCCTGGTATCTTAGAAAGTTTATGTGTCCATAACAATAATCATCGTAGCAGCACGCTCAGGGCTATCTCTGACACAAGTGGCCTGGGTACTTGGAAGACCAAGGCAGTTGGATTTTATGAGCTCAAGTGTTTCAGGTCAGCTGGTAATATATACACACACTTCATCTCAATTGCTTGTATGCATAGACTGAGACATGTAACAGCATACATGAGTTTGTATATATCATAACCTATGTGACTTATAACCAATAGGAATTTGCTCACAATTTTGGAGACCATGAATTCCAAAGTGTGCTATGTATTGAGGACTAGCTTTCTCATTCAAAGGTTGTTTTGTTTGGTTACACTGGGCTGATGGGATTAACAATGATGTCCATGATCTGAGTGTCCTAGTGGCCCAACTCTCAGTATCCTCACTGTAGAGTGCAAACTTGAGTTGACCTGACAATAGATGTCACAGCGGCAAAGGTCAGATAGAGAGACAGGGAAAGGCTTGAAGGGACACCTGGTAATTCAAGCAGGCTTTGTCAACAGTAGTAGATTTGCTGAGTGCCAGCATATGTGTATTTATCTTTTGCAGAAAAGGTCAACCTGTCTTTCAATATGACTATACCATTTTGCATCTCCTCCAGCCATGTGTGTGTTAGCATGCCAGTGGCTCCATGATTTTCCAACAATGGTATGTGTGTGCATGCGCAGTAGTATCTCCATGAAGAGGACTCTGTAGATTTTAGTCCCTCTTCCCCTTCTTGCCAATAAATGAAGGTTCCAGATCCAACCCTTCCAGCATACACACAGAATTTGAGAGTCTTCCTTGTTCTATATGTTTAAGATGGTCTCTAACATCATCCATGAAGAGCCTATGAATGATGGTGCACTGGGTTACAGCGCATGGAAATTTTCCCCGGTGTCATGCTACAAAACAGACCAGGGTTAAGCGGACCCACCAGGCTGTCCCAGGAACATAAAGGATCTACTTTCATGTCTTTGAGCTTGGAAGAAATGGAGGAGCGTAGAAAGGTCTTTCAGCTCCCACAGCCCAAGATGTTCTCCAGAATGGGAGTTTAGGAGAGAGAGAACATCTGCCTAGACAGGGCCTGAAAGCACAGAGAGTATGGAGGGGAGGCACTAAATCTATAGCATTTATGGATGGGATGATTTGTATGTTCCACATTGCAAACACCAGGGGGCAGAAGAGAGACAAGACTGTCTCAGCCTTGGCTCAGTAGCTGGGCAGAGAGAATCCCTTCCTTTGAGTGCAAGAAGACCTCTGCCTGACACTCTCACTGGGGACTTGAGGTGTTTGTGAGCTCCTGCTGCACACATGCACCTGTGAGGTCTCCATTTCTGTTGACAGACACAGGACACCTCACCAAATGGACTTTAGACTTTCAGTAGCTGTGTCATTTTTTAAAATCTCTGAAGTCAAATGATTTCTAAGCAATTACATTTGCACACTTTCCAGCATAGATGTGTATACTTTACATAAAAATAAGCTATGCAGTTACGCTCAGGGAACTGCAAGTCTCATTTCACTGGAGGAACTTTCCCTTAGCTCCTCTCTGTCAATCATTGCCTGGTCTCTGCAGTCCCTTTCTGATGGTACAGTTCAGAACCTGGATATAATTTAGAAACATCAGAGTCCTGGGTTATCCTATTTCAGTAAAGGATTCTTATGTGAAACATTCTGCTACTGAGATAAACATCTTTTAGATTCAAGTGTGTTACTGCCAAGTACTGGACGGAGCTCAGGGAGTCTTGTTGAGGAAAAGGAGGAGGGATTTAGGAACCTAGGGTCATGAAGGGGGAACCCCAGAGACAGCTGAGCTGAGCTGAACTCCTGGGAGCTCAAGGATTCTAGATCAACATTTAGGGAACCTCCAGGCACTGACCATGCTGTCTGCATATGTGTGACAGTTGTGTAGCTTGGTCTCTTTGTAAGGCTTCTTGCAATGAGATCAGGACCTGTCCCTGCTGTTTAACTGACTTTTGGGAACCTTTCTCCCATGCTGGATTATCTTGCCAAGGCTTGACACAAGGGGAGGAGCTTTGTCTTGCCACAACTTGATATGCAATGCTTTGTGCAAGCCCATGGGAGGCCTGCCACTTTCTGGGTGGAGATGGAGGAGGAGTGGAAGGGAAGGGGAGTGGAACAGAAGTGGGGTGGGGGTGTGGGCAGGAGGAGGGGAGGGAGGGGAAACTGTGGTTGGAATGTAAAATAGTTAAAAAGAATCTTATTTAAATAAAATAAAATATAGAAAGAGAAATAAGGAAAATTGAAAAGAGAAAAAAGATTCAAGTGTGCTGCATTTAGTTAACAGTGTATCTCCATATGTGCAAACATCTCATTTTGCCCAATCCCTAGTTGATCAACTCCTGAGTGACCTGATTTTGACTACTTTTAAATATGCTCTTATGAACTTTGGAAGTATGAGTTTTTGTGATTGGTGTTTCCAATTCCTTGAACTAAAGACCTGGGAATAGAATCACTCAATCACAGGATAAATATGTTTGACTATCTGACTGTCGTCTATAATGACTACATCATATGTGTCTCCTCCAGTGGTCTAGGAGAGTGCCAGTGGCTCCATGTCTTTGCCAGCACTGGCTTTATGGGTCTTAAACCTGGGCATACCAAACAGGGATACAGTAGCATCTCATTGAAGGAGTTTTATGGACTTGAGCCTCTACTTTCTTCTCTCCCTCTCTCCCTCCCTCCCTATCTATCTATCTATCTATCTATCTATCTATCTATCTATCTATCTATCTATCTCATTTCTTTTTCTCTCTCATGCACTGCCTACTCACTCTCTGCCTCCCCCACAGAACAGAGTGTGAGCATTTTCTTCATTTCACATCTTTACTGTGGCCATGGCCATCATCAACACGGAACCTCTGATGATGGTGCAGTGAGGAGCAGCACACAGGGATTTCCCCAGCTGAGCTACAAAAACATCTGGGGTTTAAAAGCCCAGGGATGCCCAGGCTCCTTTAGTAATATAGTTCCTTCATCTAGAGACTGGAGATACTGGGAACTTTTCAGCCCTTGTGGTCCTGCTCTTCCTTAGGTTAGGAACTTGGAGTGAAGAGAACACCTGCCAAGAAAGGCTAGGACCACAGTCAGGACAGGAGTGCATTGGAGGGGTGACAGTGAATCAAAGGAGCCCCTGTTGATTAGAGGAGGCAGGGCCTGAGCTGTGATGTGACAGGAAAGCAGCCAGAGACACCAAGGAAGAAGTTCCACAGTGCCATGCTGTGGGACTCTAGACTATTATTTAGATAATAATGAAGATAATTTGTAGCCAAAGCCAATTCTCAGGTGGCACTAAAGGTTGTCTGACACTGACCCCCATGCCACTTCCTCTAGGAAGTCAGTCTGGACTATGCATGGGCTCCTGATCCTGCATCCTTTGATATATCATCTTAGTGTTTTATGGGGACTCTAAAAATTCTATTTATACACCTTTATCTCAGGTTTATCATAGTTCTTTGACCTCAGATTGACTCCAGTGTTGGAACGTGCAAGGCCCAATCAAATGCTTATCACCTGGTTACATATGATATTGATCAGGAGGTGGTAAAAGAACTTCACTCCATTAATCCCAGCACTCGGGAGGCAGAGGAAGATGGATCTTTGTGAGTTCGAGGCCAGCCTGGTCTACAAGAGCTAGTTCCAGGACAGGCTCCAAAGCCACAGAGAAACCCTGTCTCAAAAAACCAAAAAAAAAAAAAAAGAACTTCACTCCAATCCTAATGACCTAAGGTTCACTTTGGGCTTCATATGGTGGGATTAGAGTATAAACTTACACAAATTCTTTCTTCACCCCCATATGTGAGCCAGGGCCTGGGAGAATCTACACATACACACACACACAAACACACACACACGTACATAAGCACAATAAATAAATAAATGCAAACAATTACAAATAGTTGTGAAATGGATAAGTGACGGCGAAGTTGATCTTGGCAGGAGCTGGCCACTGGAGAAGAAACATCTCAAGGGTGGAGTGAATAGGGGCTGGGGACTTTAAAAGCACCAGAATTGTACTGTTTTTTGATCAAACATTTGTGACCTAACAGGGAGGTGCCCATGTAGACAATAAGAATATTGTCTACAATAAGAGATCAGGGACCCTGGATCCAGGCTCAGTAAACTGAGACTTCTAAGCACAGAAGAGCCTTGAGGATGAAGGTCACACTCAGATCTCCTGCATCTGCCTGTCTCTCCTGTGACATCTTGAGTGTGTCCCTACTCACAGAAGCCCCCTGTCTCTCCTGTGACATCTTGAGTGTGTCCCTACTCACAGAAGCCCCCTGTCTCTCCTGTGACATCTTGAGTGTGTCCCTACTCACAGAAGCCCCCTGTCTCTCCTGTGACATCTTGAATGTGTCCCTACTCACAGGAGCCCTCTGTCTCTGTCCTTGTGTGAGGACAGGGCTCCTGGTGTCCCAGAAGATCTTCAGAATCCATGCTGTGCCTTTCCAGGGCCAAGGAAGGAACAGAAAGAGCAGGGCAACTTTGCCCTGCCTCCTGTACATTGGCTCCTGTCACTCTGACTAATCAGTTCTCCAACAATAAGAACTTTGCCCCACCACACCAAGGTCCCCGCCCATATCCGTTTGATTTAAATTCATAGCTAGGGAAGACCCACACATTCTGCTTCCTGTTTGTGAAACGTAGCCATCCTCCACAGCAGCAGCGACTCAGGCCTGAGAGCTGATCATGCCGTTGAATCAACTGCAAAGCTGGCTGAATGCTGTGATCTTTGGGCTCCTGCTTTTTCTCCTTCATGTACAGGGTGAGGCTCAATAAGTTGTTAATGGGAAATGATTAAAATCAGAGGTTGAACTTTTGGGAGGGAGGGAAGGCCAGGGAGCAGGGGTGCAGGGGTGGGTGATGGAAAGGACAGACTAAAGTGTGGGAATCATGAGTCTCCCAAGCCCCTAGCCAAAGCACACTGATTGAAGGTCAGAGATGTCTAAAATCTCTCCATAGTGAGGAGACAGTTCAGCGTAAGGAGCTCTGGAGAATGCTAGAAAATTCAAGAAAAAGCAAGATGAAGGAATTTCTCCCTCCTCAATGTATGGCCCTTACTGTAGCTACAGCTGGCCTTTGCATAAGTATGGCAATAATCATAATTTCATGTGGCCAAATAGCTCAGAGTGTCTGACCTCTGTGGCCAGAGAAATACTCTGACAACTTTCAAAGGGTAATAGGAAAGGCCCTGAGGGATAGGGAAGTTCCCACACTCACACCCCACAGCTGAACTAGGAGGTCCAGGGTTCCCTTCTTTTTTGCCCTGGTAACAGTGAGATGTTAACTCCCACAACCTGCTTGCAGCTGATTGCACAAAGCTAATCCAGATGACATCTCTCTAAACAGGTCAGGACTCCTCGGAGGCCAGCCCCATCAGAAACACACACACTGGCCAGGTACGAGGCAGCCTTGTTCAAGGGAATGATGGCAAAGTTGGTGTCCACACCTTCCTGGGAATCCCCTTTGCCAAACCACCAGTAGGACCACGGCGTTTTGCACCTCCTGAATCCCCTGAACCGTGGAGTGGTGTGAGAGATGGGACCTCACATCCAGCCATGTAAGTTCTGTACAGAGGACGTCTGGCCCTGGGGTGAACATTTGTTCTGAGCCCTGAGCCATGCTGAAGTCTTTCCTCCATCTCAGCTCCAGAGAAGTTTCCTCCCAGTGTGGGGAGTCCGCCATGCATATTTCTGATGCATGTGCTAAGGTTGAGTAGAACAACTGTACCAGCTCCTGGGTCAGAGCTTCGCACCATTGAGAGTTAGATGCAGGTACTGTAGAGAGGAACATAGATTAAAAGTCGTCACAGATCATGAGTTGTGTGACCTATTAAGCAGAGAGCACCCCAAATCCAGTAGAATACACTTCAGGTCCTGAGAGGTTCAGCGTGAAGGAATACTTCCTAACTCCATCCTCACAGCCACTATGACAATCTGTAGGGCCAAGCAACATTGACCAAGGAACTATATGTAACTAAATTGCACAGAAGACAGTATAGGAAAAAGAAGTTCCCTGACAGTCTGTATAAGGGATGAAGGATTTCTCACTGTCCTTTGGGCAGTATTGTCCATTGATTCCTCTGATTCCTGGAGAGTACCACACTCCAATATTGCAATCTGTTTGTTTTCTGTTGTTGTAGTAAAGTACCAAGAAAAGCAATTTAGGAAAGAAAGTTACTATTAAAGTAGACTATAATTTATCGTGTTTGGGAAGTTACACTGAAAGAAAATTACAGGAGCTGGTCACATCACATCCACAATCAGGAACAGAGAGGAAAAAACGCTTGCATGCTTTGCATTGCTAAGGTTTTAGGTCACTTTTCTATTCTTATACACTTCAGTGAATGTTACCACACACAGCCAATCATTTCCAAAGAGACACCGAGATGTCTCTATATACAATAATCAGAAAAAAATATAGACCCAACCAAACTGGAGGACCCCACCCCAGCTTTTGTGGAGCCTGTGGCCGTTACCTTGGTGGAAGGGACTTCAGAGGGGGAATATGTGTTAACGGGGCATCATGAAGCAGCTGCTGGAGACGGCTGACAAAGATCCAGAGTCACATTTGCTTTTGACCACCATATATCTCTTGGAATATCTCTCTGTTATTTCCATCAGTTGTCTGCAAAGCCTTGAAATGATGAATTCATTGGGCCTGAAGGATATGAACCTGCCCCTGTCCACACTCTCTATGTCTGAGGACTGCCTGTATCTCAACATCTACACACCAGCTCATGCCCATGAGGGCTCTAACCTGCCTGTGAGTGTCAGGACATGGTCAGCTTGGGAGAGGGTATGCTTTTCAGATGATTAGAAGGGATAAAAGCAGCCTGAGCTCCACTGTAGTGGGGACTCTGCTGAAAAACCTCCACCTACCGGGTCACAGAAGGCCTTCTCAGCCACACTAAGCAGCTGAACGTGGGTATGGAACACAGAACAGGAGCACTGAGTGGTTAAAGCTCCAGCTCTTTGATCAAAGCGGACTCATTCCACAACCTGAGTTCTGTAGGACCACTTAGGTGTTCAAGACTCAATATTGAGCTTACCTGTGTCTACTTTTGGATTATGTGTTGTGTCGGTGAGCGTTGATGATCCTTTCCTTTTTAGTCTGGAGAGATACCGTGGAGGCACCCCTCTTTGTTCCACTATGCAGAGTCTGAGTAATGACATTACTCTATACAATACCCATTAATTCAAACTGAGATACATGGTGGGGATGGGGACTAGGAATATACTGATGGGGCTACTAGAGAACCTGTCTGTGACTAAGGCCCGGAAGTCTTGACAATTTTCATCTATTTGTGCAGCTGCACAGAAGCCCATTAGTTGATTCTCCAGGAAGCAATCTTGCAGAATTGGATTGGCTATGAGCTTCATGGCATCTCTCTTGACTTCTCCAGGTGATGGTGTGGATCCATGGTGGTGCTCTTGTTGGAGGCATGGCTTCTATTACTGATGGATCCATACTGGCAGCCATTGAGGATGTGGTGGTTGTTAATATCCAGTATCGTGTGGGTGTCCTAGGATTCTTCAGGTGAGGATAGGACTGGGGCAGACAATGGCAACTGAGAAGAACTGGACAGCCCTTTGATCCATGTCTGTTCCACTTCTCAGCACTGGAGACCAGCACGCCAGAGGCAACTGGGGCTTCCTGGACCAAGTAGCTGCCCTACGCTGGGTCCAGCAGAATATCATTCACTTTGGAGGCAACCCTGACCTTGTCACCATTTTTGGCGAGTCAGCAGGAGGCACAAGTGTGTCTTTACTTGTTGTGTCCCCTATGTCCCAAGGACTCTTCCACAGAGCCATCATGCAGAGTGGAGTTGCCCTGCTGCCTGACCTTATCTCTGACACCCATGAAAGGGTCTACACTGTGAGTGCCGTCAACCATCATAGCCTGAGTCTGCCCCTCAGCCTTTGTCTTCTGGTGCTCTGGTCTTCTGTATCATGGGGGAAACAATAACCATGGAAAACAGTTTCCTTCCAATAAGTTTTGAGAAACTCACGGGTTAGCTGCTACTTGCCTCTATTTCATACTGGGTGATTATGTTGTCTGACCAGCAAACTACTCCAAGTGGCTTCCATCACTGACAAAAATGAATATGCATGTGCTTATGTAGATAGCTTTGTGGGTTTTTTAAAATTGTTTGGAGTACAAACCTGAGAACCTAAGTTCAAATATCCAGAACCTTCAAAAGGTTGGAGATAGTAGGTTTTATGTAATTCAAGGTTCCTATGCTCAGGTGGGGGATGCAGAGACAAGAGAATCCCTAGATGTCCACAGGGGAGCTAAAACTAGGAGCAGAATACAAGAGGATCCCCTGTCTCAAATAAGAGGCATCTGTGAGGAAAGACCTGGGCCTCTAATTTTCACACACAAACACTTGCAGACTTAATCCTTCTCTCACATCCGATATACAGAAGGACGGCTGGGGTTAGTAAGACTACCCTAAGGGAAAACGTGTGGAAGTAGAGAGGATACTGCCTGATGCCTATCAACTTTGAAGAGTAGGACAAAGGGGAAAATTATATGTACATACATACATATACACATACACAAACACAACACATACTATGGAATTTAGGGCAATAACATTGAGTTGAAATTGTAAATATTCTTCTCCCCACTTGTTCCCCTTCACAGACAGTGGCCAAACTGTCTAGATGTGAGACCATGGACTCAGAGACCCTGGTGCACTGTCTGAGAGGCAAGAGTGAAGCAGAGATTCTGGACATTAACAAGGTAAGAAGAATTGTGTGCCTTGGAACATCTAGTCAGACTTAGTGTTCTTAGTTCTGTGTACAATAAGAACACCAAGATAGGCTAATCTTAGTGTAGATTCTCTTCCAGAGTGAGCTGAGAACCCTGAGGCCAGTAAGAAATATGAAAGTGGTAGAGGTGACTCAGTGGACATCAACATACATATTTCATTGACCTTCAGCATTGATTTTAATGCCCCTCAGGTCTTCAAGGTCATCCCTGCTGTGGTAGATGGGGTATTCCTACCCAGGCATCCCCAAGAGTTGTTGGCTTCTGTGGATTTTCATCCTGTCCCCAGCATCATTGGAGTCAACAATGATGAGTATGGTTGGGTCATCCCCATGGTGAGTTTCAGTTCTAATCCTTTGGGAGATTGGAGATTCTTATGTTAAACAGTGGGAACACAATACATCTTTTAAGGAAGCCCATCAGATCCCACACTTAACAGGGTCTTCTACAACCTAGCTCTTCGGCTCTGCTCAGACAATAAAGGAAATAACAAGAGAGAACCTGCAGGCTGTTTTGAGGAATACAGCATCACAAATGGTGAGATACTGCTGGTCCTATCCAAATGGAGATGTCCCTAATATCCCCTTCTCAGATAGCATTAACTTCGTTAATCCCTATTAACGAAGTTCAGCATATGTGTGTGATTGTGTGTGGGGTGATCTCAGAGCATGGACCTTTTTACCCATGCTCTATCTCTGCCCAGGCCCCATTCTCCCCATACCAAAGGCTGCTGCCCAACTAACCGAGATCATGCCTAACCACATTCATCCTGATCTCTTGGTGTAGATGCTGCCACCTGAGTGTAGTGACCTGATCATGGAAGAGTACATGGGGGACACTGAGGACCCACAGACCCTCCAAAGACAGTACACAGAGATGATGGCAGACTTCATGTTTGTGATCCCTGCACTCCAAGTAGCACATTTTCAACGTGAGTACATCTGTAACAATCTTAGTGGAGCAGTTCAGAGATGTAGACCATGGGTGAGCACTGTGGAGCAGTGTGGGTATCCGGGTCTTCTCATGTCTAGTTTAGTAGAGTGACATCCAGATGCAGAGGAAAAAATGAGTTTCTGATAATCTATAACCATCCAGCTGGGAAGGCCATGACCACTGTTCTGCCCTGAGCCTTTCCACAGCTAGAGCTTCAGCCTAGAACTTTCTCTCCCCTTTAACATTTATGATTCCAGGTAACTTTATGTCAATGTACCTTGTCAGCAAATACATATTAGCAAAAAATCCATTTGATGGGCTAAGTCACTGTTTGTCCTTACCTCCAGGTTCCCATGCTCCTGTCTACTTCTATGAATTCCAACATCAACCCAGCTTCCTCAAGAGTTTCAGGCCACCCTATGTGAAGGCTGACCATGGTGATGAGATTACTTTTGTCTTTGGGTCCTTCATCTTTGGTATAAAACGTGAGTCTTTTTTTGGCATAGAACTGGACATTTATTACTTAGAGGAGAGAGAGAGTAGGGAAAGAAAGAGGAGAGAGAGAGAGAGAGAGAGAGAGAGAGAGAGAGAGAGAGAGAGAGAGAGAGAGAGAGAGAGACGTGTGCGCATGCCAAAAGGGGACAGTAAGTCAACGTGAGTCCTTCTTACTCTCCTTGAGCTGACTAAGGTCGCAGATGACATCCCAGGGACTCCTGAGCTGGCAGTCCATTTGAGGAAAACTAGATTCTGGGAGAGAATAAATTCAAATGTGTACCATATCATAGACTAAAAAAGTATACCAAGATTAGATTCTGGATCAGTGCCAGTCTAGCCTGTGATGGAGATGACAGCACATTGGGGCAGGAATTCCATTAGAGGATTGCATGAATGCTGAATATTGCATAGTGAAGAAGGGAGGTAAGAAATCTGATAGTTTAGGGCTCTGACAGCAGATGGAATTCTGAGTGGGAATCACGAGTTGGCAGTTGTGTTTGGTGTCATGGACTTCCAGATATATTTTTCTCATGACTCCAGTTGACCTCACTGAGGAGGAAGAACTACTGAACAGGAGGATGATGAAGTACTGGACAAACTTTGCAAGACATGGGTAAGAACACGCCTCTCTCTCAGCCTTCCCTATGTGGGTTATAGGGATATGTGGGTCTCTATATAGGAATCCCTTTTGTGTCATGGTCTCTTTAGCATTCCTGAATCTTCCATCACATGATAGATTCCTCTCCTGGATAGCACATTTATATAGATACTTTGTAGGTGTCAGTTACTGGTCATCTACAGTGACCTGGCTCATGAGCCATAGTGCTCTGGTACTGGTCTTTATTTCTTGCCTCTTAGATTAGATATAAAACAGGTCAAGTAGTCTTCCCCCACATGGAACAGGAACTAGTGGGTGACACTTGTGTCCCTTTATCAGGACACCTGTACCATTAGCTCCATTAACCACTGGCCTAATGTTCCATGGCCTTGACCCAAATCAGGGGTCAGACTTAGGATCAGAGTGACCTCACCCTTCCTTGCTGGCTGGCATATCCACAGGAACCCCAACAGCGAGGGTCTACCGTACTGGCCTGTGTTGGACCATGATGACCAGTACCTGGAGCTGAACATCCAGCCTGCTGTGGGCCGAGCCCTGAAGACCAGAAGGCTGCAGTTCTGGACTCAGACTCTGCCCCAGAAGATCCAGGAGCTAAAGAAATCTCAGAGCATGCACAAAGAGCTATAGTGCCCTGTGTGAGGAATGGTGTGTAGCATTGGCTACTCATGGGGTCACTTTGAGTTTTCCAAATCTTATTGAGGGATCTGGGTTGATTATATATATGCATATCTATCTATCTATCTATCTATATATATATAGATATATATGTATACACACACACACACACATATATATGTATATATATATATACACACATATCTTGGTTGATTCATATAACTTCTGTACTTATCTGTTCTTCTACATTTATCATCAATCCTGTGCATGTTACTCTGTCTTGCTGGGTCATCTTTGGTCAGACCAACTCAATCAATGATCCCGCAACAATGTGGATTTGTGAGCCCCAAACTACCCATTCTCTTTAAAATAAAGCAGAATTTTGAAAAACATTGATATGGGTTCTTCAAAAACCTTGTATCGTATGAGTGAGATGTGTCAAAATCACAGCCCAATCTCATTAGGTTCATGCTATTGGAGACCATGGTGTCCAAGGTTAAGATACAAACCTCATTGCTGTATCCTCATGACTAGTTTTCTGATCCAAAGATGAAACCTGGTGTTTTCACTGAGTACTAGGATATTTAATATTTCTCATGACCCAGACCTCCACTAGGCCTCACTCTTAGTAACGTCACATTGGAATCTAAGTTCCAAAATAGAAATATGAATCATAGATACTTTCAAAACACATCACATAGATGTTCCCAAGTCAGTGACTCGATTTGAAAGCATCCCATGGTGTTTGTAGATTAAATGTCACCTACAGTCTCATTTAACATAATCTGTACATTGATCAATATTGATTTATTTTTTTCTTACTATCCAACCTCATTCATCTATTCTGTCCCAAAGAAGTCAGTGGCACTGTTTTATTCTTGATGTAGGATTAAATATCTATTATCTACTTCAGTCTGAGACAGTGTGTGTGTGTGTGTGAGGGGTGCACATATCTGTGTGCATGTACACACAGATGATTATGTTTGCATGAACACATACATATTTGTGCATACGTGTGTGTAGTAATTAGTGTGTGTTTTTGTGCACACACATATATGTATGTGGCCTTGCATACAATTATATGCATGTATGTGTCTGTATGTGTGTCTTTGTGGGTTGTTTGTGCAAGTGCATGTGCATGTGTGTGTCCAGAAAATCAGGTTTGTTATTTTGTGTCTGCTGAGGTTTGTCTTGACTCCCAAGGGTCCTGTAGCCATGGTAATGCCAACATTTGCATCATCAAACCACATCTGTGAAGATGTTTGACTCTGGGGTGAGTCCTTGTAGCTGCGTAGAGGATCATAAAATCCATACATGAATGTAAGAGACTGCTGTCCCCTGACTTACTGAGCACATGTTTTGGGGTGTCCTTTGACTTCCACAGTTCTCCTGCAACCTCCCAGTCATTGTGATAAACCTTTGTCTTTGATTGTTCATAATCCATGATTTTGATTCTCACATCTTTGCTATTACTAAACATTTTTGCTATTCTAATAAAAATAAATAATAAAAATAAAATAATTCGTCTACTTTATGTCAGCATACAAAGCGGTCAAATTGTTCTCAGGCTGCTGTTTCTTTTTTTTTTTTTTCTTTTTTTTTGGTTTTTCGAGACAGGGTTTCTCTGCAGCTTTTTTAGAGCCTGTCCTGGAACTAGCTCTTGTAGACCAGGCTGGCCTCGAACTCACAGAGATCCGCCTGCCTCTGCCTCCCGAGTGCTGGGATTAAAGGCATGCGCCACCACCGCCCGGCTCAGGCTGCTGTTTCTAAAAACAGTTTTTCCTTCTTACTAAGAGGCCAGATCTTTTGTGATAGAGATCCTGACATGTCATATTACCTCTGCTCAGCTTGCCCTACAAGCCAAACTTCCTGGTTGGCAAACTCCCCCTTTTAAAATCCAGTGCAAGAAAGACCAACCCCAGGACAGCATGACCTTTGGTGTCACAGTGAAGATTATAGTTTGTCCATTCTGGACACCATGGGAAGAGAAGGATACCCTCCCGGAGGGCTGGTGCCAGATTCTCCCACTGGGGCCTGAGCTCAGTATTTAATTCCTGCTGCCAACAATTAAGACATCAGTCTATTCAGGTAACACAAAGAATGTAGTGCACGTCTTTGATCTTAGAAGAGCTGGAACAGTCCATCTGCCATAGGCAAGCTGTTTCTTCAGTCAGGAAATTAAGGGAAGAGAGAACATCTGCCCGGGACAGGACCTGGAGCACAGACAATTTGAATGGAGACACTGACTTGACAACATGTCTTGCTGACTGGTCATGGCACACATGTGTTAAATATTTATAGAAGTTGTAGGGTTAGGGATGTAGCTCAGTGGTAGAGAGCTTGCCCTGAATGTACAGGCCCCTGGGTGTGATGCCCAGCAACCTAGAAAATTAAATAAATGCAGATCATATTACATAGGCTTGCAATTTTTTCTATTCAGAGGTCTGAGCACAGGAATCACAAGTCAAAACCTGCCTGCGCTATAGAGCAATCTCCTGGGAATGCTGGATTAATTATGGTTTCTCTCCACAAGAGAAATACAAAAATTATGAAATCCTAATTTCAGTGAGTGGCTTAATAAAGGTGGAGAAAGAGGAAAAGAAGGAAACGGATGTGGAGGAGGAAGAAAAAGAAAAGGAAAAAAGGAGGAGCACAAGGAAGAGGAGGAAAGGGTGAAGTAGAGGAAGAGATAATGAAGTTGGAAGGAGAATATGGCGGACATTTGGGGGGGTCTTGAGGGTGTTGAGAAGTAGGATTGCATAAAACACATTGTAATAACGTATGAATTTACCAAGGAATTAAAAGTTTCCAATGATCTGTGAAACAGGTCAGTGTCACAGTTCTTACCTGACACCTAGCACCAGTTCTGTCCATTGTTAGAGGAGACCGCACTTTCATTCCACAGATGCCCAGACTGTGTTTGACCAATAACTTAGGCGTATTCCTAGCTCGAGCTTACATTTTATTTTATTTTTTTTTGTTTGTTTTTTGTTTTTTTTTTGTGACCGCTCAAGCTACCCTAGCATATATACTTTTTTATTTTTTTATTTTATTTTTTTTAAATTACTGCCTCCTCCCCGCCTCCCATTTACCTCCCCCTCCCCACCTCTACTCCCCCTCCCTCTCCTGTCCAAAGAGCAGTAAGGGTTCTTTGCCCTGTGGGAAGTCCAAGGTCCTCCCACATCCATCAAGGTCTAGGATGGTGAGCATCCAAACAGGCTAGGCCTCCCCAAAGCCAGTATATGTAGTAGGATCTAAATCCAGTGCCATTGTCCTTGGCTTCTCAGCTGCCCTCAATGTCCGCCATGTTTAGGGAGTCCAGTTTTATCCCGTGCTTTTTCAGTCCCAGTCCAGCTGGCCTTGGTGAGTCGAGCTTACATTTTAAATTAACCCATTTTTACACATATATAATCTATCTATCTATCTATCTATCTATCTATCTATCTATCTATCTATCTATCTCCCTGCAGTAAGCTGTGGCTTACTGATAAGTTTCTTGCATTTTTCTCCTTTAGCAGCTACATGATGTCTCCTTCAACTCTGCCATCTCTCTTGAATCTCTGTTCAGAATTACTGCCTAGCTTTACTTTGCTAAGCCAAAACAGCATTATTCATTAACCAATAAAAGCAACATCCCATATCAGTATACTCTTTAGACACTTTGGGGTAATTGTTTCATTGGTAATGTTTGACTATCAAATTTCCATATCAATTTCTTGCCAATCACCAAGTTTTTTTTATATCTACAAATTATTTATGAAACTTCTGTTAGGGATGTCCCTGCTTCTGTAATGAAAGGATCCAGACATGTGAGTGAGTGGCCCGTGGCCGCTGGGTCCCAGGGAACTGAGTACAGGCCCCCTCCAACTCCCTAAGCTTTTCTGGCCATCCAGCGGGGTGTTTCCTGGCTGCTGGCTCTCTTTAGCACATTCCAGCCTTCCCCAAGAGCCTCTTTTCATCTGCGACGTCCTTGGATCCCCCAACTCAGCCTGCCCCCGGGGCTGAGAGGTTGGGGAGCCAGTGGGAATGTCCTTGCCACTGGAACTTCTTTGTACCGCCTCACCCTGCATCCCAAGCCTGCCTTTTTGTCTGTGAGGTCCTTGGAGCCAGGCAAGAGGTCCCTGCTCCTGTGCTGGGAGGATCCAGACAGGAAGAGATGGGCTGGTGCCAATGCAAGAATTCCTCCAACAACCTGAAAAGCAACATGATAACACCAGAATCCAGCGAACAGGAAACAGAAAGACTCAAACACCCTAACCAAGAAAAAGTAGAAGAAATCACCTTTAAACATATCCTTATGGAAAAAAAATCAAGACCCTTAAACAGGAAGTGAAAAACTCCTTTAAAGAAATAGAAGAGAAGTCAAACAAAAAGTTAGAAGAAATTAATAAATCCCTCAAAGATACCCAAGAAAATGAAGAAAAAGCAATCAAACAGGTAAAGGAAATAATTCAAGACTTAAAAACCGAAATGGAGGTATGAAAAAAAATACCAACAGAGAGATGGCTGGATATGGAAAATCTGGGTAAACGAACAGGAACTACAGAGACAAGTATAACCAACAGAATAGAAGAGAAAGAAGAAAATATCTCAGGTGCTGAAGATACAATAGAGGAAATAGACTCATTGATCAAAGAAAGCAGCAAATCCAATAAATTCTTAACTCAAAACATCCAGGAAATCTGGGACACCATGAAAAGACCAAACCTAAGAATAATAGGGGTAGAAGAAGGAGAAGAATCACAGCTCAAAGGCCCAGAAAATATATTCAACAAAATTATAGAAGAAAACTTTCCCAACCTAAAGAAAGATATTCCTATGAAGGTACAAGAAGCATACAGAACACCAAATAGACTGGATCAAAAAAAAATCCCCTTGCCATATAATAATCAAAACACAAAACATACAGAATAAAGAAAGAATAGTGAGAGCTGCAAAGGAAAAAAAGGTCAAGTAACATATAAAGGTAAACCTATCAGAATTACACCTGACTTCTTAATGGAAACCATGAAAGCCAGAAGGTCTTGGATAGATGGGCTTCAGACACTAAGAGACCATGGATACAAACCCAGACTACTATACCCAGCAACTTTTCTCTCACCATCAATGGACAAAACAAAATATTCCAGGACAAAAACAGATTTAAACAATACATAGCCACAAACCCAGCCTTACAGAAAGTATTAGAAAGAAAACCTCAATCCAAGGAAGCCAACAACACCCACAATAGCACAAACATATGACAACCCTCCACCAACACAACTCAAAGAAGGAAAAAACACAAACACTACTACCAAAAAAAAGATAACCAGAGTTAACAACTACTGGTCATTAATATCACTTAATATCAAGGGACTCAATTCACCTATAAAAAGGCACAGGTTGAGAGAATGAATAAAAAACAGAATCTACAATCAGGCAGATGGTCAGGAGCAGAGGGACTGATGGGACATTTCCCTTCTCTGTGTGTCTGTGTCTAGACTGTAGCTGCTGAGGACCCTAGGATAACAATGAAGCTATTAACTATTATTCACGGCGTCATTGACCTCTTACAACCCACCACTTAGGTCAGAGAATTACCCAGGTGCCCAAGAAAGGTTATGGAGAGTATCCTGGACCAAAACAGAACGAGAACCCTCCAGCCTCCCAGCACCCAGCTGAAATGAGAGGACAGGATCCTTCAACAAATCTGACCTTGGGCAAAGGTACAAGATAGATTCTCAAATAAGGAGAATGTGGTGTAGGCCTGCCTCAAAGTCTTCAGGTCCTTACAGAAGCTGAGCCAAGAGAGTACCAGTCAGAGAGTGTGTGTTCAAACCTTGATGCCTCTTATTCCTAGACATTCTCTTGTGAACTCTGAGAAATTCATGCCACTCCTAGTAGTCACAGCCACTCTAAGGAAGCCATACTTCCCTCAGCCTGAGACCCTTGTCTCCAGTTTCCTGGGTTCTAATTGATGCTCACTGAGCATTATAGGCAAGAAAGTCTAACCTGCTTCTACATGGCTCCTCTTCTGAACAGCCTTGGTTCAGGTACCTGGATTCTGAACCTCAGAGAACTTTATAAGAAGGCACAGAGTTGTAGCATATGCTCCTCTATGGTACCCAGAGCTGCCTCATCCACAGGGACATCAACGTCACAGTGTCTTCTACATAATCCCCAGGATTACTTAAAATGTGAGCAGGATGTGGTGGAACATGCCTGAGGAACCAGCACACTTGTTGAGGCCAAGGAAATTGGAAGCTATCCAAATGAAATTCAGAAATCTGGAAAGAATCTGTTCATACATCAAAACACTAAGGAATTGTACACAATGCAGTGTTGCAAAGACACGTAAGCTCAGGAGGCCCCACCGCTTCCTCAGCATCTCTACATGAGTGATGGACACTAGGGAGGGAAGAAACATTTTTTTTCAGTGAAATTGCTACCAGAAAACCACCCATGCTCCTGTAAATAAACTCTCACCCACTTGCTTACTCTAATTGAATTTTCTAGATGATCAATAATGATATAAAAAAACAGTAAAGTAGGAGATGGACTAGTTTTCAGCAGAAATGAGAATCAGACAAGGAAGAGTAATATGGGAATGGAAAGGAACAAATACCTTATTCACATATATGAAAATGTCATAATAAAACCCATTATTATATATCATCAGTATATACTAAGAGAAAACCTAGAGAAAAAGAACTCCAACACAGTAATGTTGCCTGTGAAGACTGTCTACATCAAGACAACACTCCTTTCGCAGAGCGATGTTTCAGAGTAGAGTATTATAAGAGCTTTCACTCTGCTGCAGGCCTAAGCACGCTCAGCTTTACTCCTCTGCCAGGTGTGATGCTCCAAGGCTCTGGGAACCTCACAAGGAAGACAGTGAACCTTGTTTACAGTTCCACATCCCTGGTTGACTTCTATCCAGTGCACATCAGCAACCACACCTGACCCTATTCAACAGCAAAGAAGAGGATTCTTAGCATGTTACTCCAGAAGCCTCCAAAATCCAATGTATGGCTACTGTAAAGGGGAAGTACACTTGAGAAGACAACACCTATGCTTGAGGGTGTCTTGTCGTCTTCTTGGGGGACTCTCTTTAACCCTGGGCTCAAACATGCAAACATCTGTCCTTTCACATGACAACTCTGAAAGAAGTGGACTGCTAAGGAGAGGAGACTCTGGGATCTGTTGAGCTGTGTGAAAACCACAATAGATCTCTATGGATGCAGCTCTCCTGAGTCAGATTTGGTCAGACTCAAACTGTGGTGGCCTTTGCATTATCCATGCTCCTGTATGCAATCTCTCACCCAGACACCACACCCTGTTAAACTCATTGGATTTACCAAGAAATACAAAGAAAACTAGCTGTTTCATAGACATAAACAAAAGCAAAAAGAGGATAAATGTGTGTATGAGTATTTGATTTCATGTTTTGGTCACAATCTGACCCCTTCCTGGACTGGGCTCGTCCTCCCTCAAAGAGTAGGAAATTGTTCCACTAAATGTCATTTCCGGGACAGCTGCTCGTGGAGGATGAAGCATCAATTGTGTCAAACTTCAGGTAGGACCACTTCACCATGCTTTGTCTGTTGTAATGAAGGGGAAGCCTAGCCAAAAACCTCGTTTTGTAAGGCGTGTCCCCCTTTGTCTAAAGGCGTGTCCCCCTTTGTCTAAAGGCATGTCCCCCTTAGGCTAATATTGACTTATAAAATCTTGCGGGCCTGTGGCCAGCCTGCTCTTTGTTTTCCTGCGCTGTAGTGTGAAGCGGCGGGCTGCGTTCCCGCCGCCCAGTCGCCGGCTAGCTTTACACCCGAAATAATTACACGGAAACTGTATTCTTTTAAAACACTGCCTGGCCCATAGTTTCAGCCTCTTATTGGCTAATTCTCACATCTTTCTTTAACCCATATTTAGTAATCTGGGTAGTACCACGAGGTGTGGCTTACCGGGAGAGATCTTAACCTGCGTCCATCTCGGAGAGGAGCAGCATGGAGACTCACTATGGCGAATGCCTGAAGCGTCTCCCCCACTCTACTTCCTTGTTCCCACAATTCTGTTCTGTCTACTCCACCTACCTAATTTTCTCTTAAAGGGCCAAGGCAGTTTTCTTTATTAATAATGAAAGTAACACATAAACACTCCTCCATCATTTCCCCTTTTTCTGTTTAAACAAAAAAGAAAGGCTTTAACTTTAACATAGTAAAATTACATGTAACAAAACAGTTATCAAGCAAGTATTACAGTTACAATATTTAAATCTATTTTATCTTTTATCATAACTAAGGAAAGCTATAACTATCTATTTATTCTTCAACTCCATCAAAGACTCCAGAAGGATATAATGCTACCTACGTAAACAAGAAATAAGTAACTTATAAAACTCTAGAAATGACAGAGACAACTCGCTGCCTGGACAGTCACCCAAAGTTCCTCTGTACTGTTGGGGCATCCATCTTCAGCCTACAGGCCCATAAGTATCCAGCAGACATTTTCATGAAGCAGGAAATTCCAAAGACAGTTCAGTCACTTTCTGCTGTGTCCTGCAGAATGTCTCGCAGACTCTTTAATGAATCAGGAACCCCGAAAGGCCATCTCACCTTTAAGCAAGTTCAGCAGTCCTCTCTCTGCGGGTTCTTTGTGTCCAGTTTATGGAACAGTCCAGCCAAGAGCAGTTTCTTGCCCAAATGGCTATCAAACTCCATAAGTAGCCTCTTCAATGCCCATCTTCCTCTTGAAGTAGAGTGGTGCTGCCAGGAGCAGACGTGTCTCATTGTCATGAAAAACCCTAAGTTATTAAAACATTAAATGCCATATTCTGCAGTCTTTGAAAGATATGAAGAATGTCTATCTAACTGAAATATATCTCTACATATCTAGAAAATCTAACATGACTACAGGCTTAACTATTATCAATGATTATCCATTAACAACCTATATTTCCTAATTATACATTACATTTTTAAATGAGCTACACAATTACAATACCTTAATCAAGATCAGAAATACATATACATATAACAAATTGACCTTAAAATCCATACCAATGCAAATTATTCATCTCTATATCATCTCCCCCTTTAAATGTAAAAGAACATTTATAAACAATATTTGGGAAAATGGGCGCAGTTTTTTCTCTCCAAACTGCTTCCTGCTGAATGGGGGCGCTGTTATTTAGGTCTTTTATGGTGTAACCTGTGTGCTAGGTTCCTCTCAGTTGGCAGTTGAGTGAAGTAATTTTTTGAAGATGTTCATAGCAACCTTTCAGGAGGGCGTGGTCTATCATACCATATTGGGATAGAAGCAATCCACAGAGTCTCGTCCTCTGTGAAAACAAAAGAAGAAACTCTTTTCCAAAGCATCATGTTCTTAGATCCAAATCCTGAAGTCATACCGTTAAGATGTCCATTCTGGTCTAGCCTGGCAGCCCATATAATGAAATGTCTCTCTGTACTTAGCTCCTTTACAGTCAAAAAAATCAAAGAAAACACAACAAAATACATAATCCAGACTCTCTGTGAATTTTCCATTTTTACGTGGCTTATTTTTACTCTATCACTTTACTTCTTTTAATCTATAACTATCTGTACTCTGTCTCTTTAAAGACTTTAACCTTTTTTTTTAAGGCATTAACTTTATTCTCTATATTTTCTTTTTCTCTCTTTTAAGCCTACGTGAGCCATTTAAAGGCCTTCTATGTCTGAATCATTTCTATCGTGAATCTGTAATTTTTTACTATCCAGGAGCATTTCTTAAAAGGTTAACCACTTTTTAAAATCTTAAGTTGCGCCAGGTAATATGTACCGCCTGTTTACAGCCAAGTCTAAACCTTAACTGCGCTGTTATTATGGTAATTGCGATAGACCTGTCTGAGCTCAGCACAATTCAGCATGGCAGAGCAGAGCCAGAGCTGCTACTGCCTCAGTACACAGCAGTCCACATTGGAGCTGCACTCAGCAGTTTAATTTTGATACTGAGCGTGCAGCACAGAAACTCTTTTAATCCAAGTTACAGCCAAATCAGATGCGCAGAGCACTGCGCAGACTGAAAACACCTCTCTCTCTATGGCGGCAGGAATCCGCAAACGCTGTCCCGCTCCCCTAAGCCTGATTCCGCCATCTGCCCAGGTGCAGGCAGGGAGCAGTGAGCCATTGGCATGGTCTCAGAGTACTTTCTTTCCGATACCAAGCGGGCAAGGTTTTTAAGTGGATTTAGTGACCACGTTGGAGCGCCAATCTGTAGTGTGAAACGGCGGGCTGCGTTCCCGCCGCCCAGTCGCAGGCTAGCTTTACACCCGAAATAATTACACGGAAACTGTATTCTTTTAAAACACTGCCTGGCCCATAGTTTCAGCCTCTTATTGGCTAATTCTCACATCTTTCTTTAACCCATATTTAGTAATCTGGGTAGTACCACGAGGTGTGGCTTACCGGGAGAGATCTTAACCTGCGTCCATCTCGGAGAGGAGCAGCATGGAGACTCACTATGGCGAATGCCTGAAGCGTCTCCCCCACTCTACTTCCTTGTTCCCACAATTCTGTTCTGTCTACTCCACCTACCTAATTTTCTCTTAAAGGGCCAAGGCAGTTTTCTTTATTAATAATGAAAGTAACACATAAACACTCCTCCATCACTGCGCTCCTCGCTGGAACCTTGGATTTGTAAGTTCCCTTTCCTTTCCTTTATTAAAACTGAATTATATATATTAAAGCTAGTCTGGTGAATCATAACTGCCGATCAACCACGTACCTTCATTTGGCGTCCAACTCGGGCATTTGGGAGCCTTTAGCTCCAGTTCCAGTACTGTGTGGCAGGGATTCGGCCTTGGGCTCTTGATTGCTTCAGCGCAGTTTCCCAGACTAGTCCGTCCCAGCCCTGCTTGTACGGAGCAAAGGACGCGTGCGGGTGACTCAGTCTGAGCTAGCTAACCCCTCAGGCAGCACCAGTCCCGGCTGAGTTCGGCCTGGGCCCTGACCTGCCGGAGACTAGCGGTTACTGCCTGCGTCCCAGCATTCGAGCTCTGCCTGTACTGTGGACTCGGTTTGGCCGAGCGGTTACTGCCCTCGCCACCTACTGGCAGGGAACGGTCATTACAGGTAAAATTTCTTTTGATTAAAAAAAAAGTCTGACCATATCACCGTTGAAAGCTTCTGCAGCCTATTTAATTATACTATGGTAGAAATATTGCAGGATACGCCGGGCAGTGGTGGTGCACGCCTTTAATCCCAGCACTCGGGAGGCAGAGGCAGGCGGATCTCTGAGTTCGAGGCCAGCCTGGTCTACAAGAGCTAGTTCCAGGACAGGCTCTAGAAACTACAGGGAAACCCTGTCTTGAAAAACCAAAAAAAAAAAAAAAAAGAAATATTGCAGGATACATATGATAGTCCCATAACTTGGCTATTTATAGGGCTTGCAATTTTTCTCGTATTTGGTTTCTCCCTTACATGGTTTGAAAATAGAAAAATGATAAAGTCCTTACAGGATGAAACCAGGATTCTTAGGACAGAGGTTGAATGCTTAAGAAAGGCACAACTGTTTTGAGTGACAACTTTAAGTCGGTCGAGGTATTTGCAAAAACAATTCAGACTGACACCAAGAAAGAGTTTGAAGTTCTCAAGGAAGGGAATAGGGCTTTGTCTGATATGACTCTGTCAAGTGAGCAAAATTTAGAAAAACTACAGTCTGATATTAACGAGAGATTCATTGCTGCGGAGGAGAGAACAGCTGATTTGGATCGTAAACTTCAGTCCCTGTCTGAAACATTATCAGAGAGAATTAAAACTGCTGAATGTGAAAATCGGACTTTGTCTAAAGGATATGACAGATTGGCTGACAGATTGTCAATACAAGAAGGTACAATTCATTCCATGAAAATTCTATCCAAGGATGAGATACTAACTCTACTGGACAAACTTCATATTTTGGAATCCTCCATGAAGGCCTTGGAGCATAATTCTGGACAGGAGATCCAGGCCTTACAGAAGGCAATAGTAAGCAGATTAGAAAAGATTGAGGAAATTATAGACTGTGATGAACAGGAGCAAACGGTAGAAAGGCGAAATTTAACTCCGTCAATGAGTAAAACTCTTTGGGATAATTTCCATAAAGTTCTACCTGCCTTTCCAATAATAACGTCAGAAAAGGTGACTGGTTCCAAAAACCCTAGGATCATCAAGGAATATACATGGGAACCCGTCCGTATGAATGATCTCAAAGAAATTAAACAAGCCATTATGAATTTTGGGCTACATTTGTCCTTTGTTAGAGAGATGCTCAAAACTTGGTCTATAAGCAATAAGGCAACGCCCCACGATTGGGTACAATTAGTATCAGCTGTTCTAGAGAGTGGGTCACAATTAAATTGGAAATGCATGTTCAGACAAGAGGCTAAACTTTTAGAACAGCAGGAAAGAGCAAAGGGAATTGAGATCTCCCTAGATAAAATTCTAGGTGAAGGACTTTTCTCCGATCCTCTGGAACAAGCTAATTATGATGAACACACCTTATCCATATGTACTACAGCAGCCTTAAAGGCTTGGGACAGGGTTCAAGACCCAGGACAGAGATTGGAATCATATATCAGAGTTAAACAGGATCAGAGAGAACCCTTTAGTGATTTTTTACAAAGGCTAACTAAAGCTGTACAAATAGGGATATCTGACCCAGAAGCAAGACGTATAATAATTGAGTCTTTGGCTTATGAGAATGCCAATGTGGAGTGTAAAAGGATCCTGGGGCCTTTAAAGATGAGATCAGCGCCCTTGGACGAATGGGTCTTGCATACAATGAATGTTGAATCATTTGACTATGGCACTGAAGCATGGGTAGAAGAAGCAATTTCTAATGCAAAAAAGGAGGCATCAAGTTACCAAATGTTTTAATTGTGGCAAAATGGGACATATTAAAAGGAATTGCAGACAACGGATTTTCAGAAATAATAATAATAACGATAATAATAATAATAATGCCCCTTCTAGAAATAACAGACGTAGGAGGACTCAGCCTTCAGGTATATGTAGGAGATGTGGAAAAGGCAGACACTGGACAAATGAGTGCAGGTCAACAAGAGATAGACAAGGCAACCTGTTGCCACTGGGAAACACAATGGGGGGCCTCTTGCAGGCCCCCATGGCGAATGTGGTCCAGTCATTTCCGGTTACTGCCGAGAACATGCCTCGTCAAGAAAATTAGAAAGCCCATGCCTGCTGTTAAAAGCAAAAATGGCCTGAAAGATGAGTTACGTGTATTTTGACAGACTTTTATAAATGAACAAAGACCAAAGTTAAGAGTGTGTGTAAATGGCATTTTTATTACTGGCCTACTGGACACAGGTGCGGATGTAAGTATCATTACTCCAGAATCTTGGCATCGGTATTGGCCTCTTCAGGATGTAAATGTTCAGTTCCTGGGAATTGGAACCCTATCTCAAGTAAGGCAGAGCACGAGATGGGTTGAATGCATAGGGACAGAAGGACAAATAGGAAAATTAAGGCCATATGTAGCCAATATTGCAGTGAATTTATGGGGCCGTGACCTGTTGCAGCAATGGAATACCCAAATTAACATTCCTTCTGCTTCTAGAGCCTATATCACTGAGGGAAATATTAAAAGATATTACAGAAGGCGGAAACCGGCTGTTCGGGCTGTACAAGAATGCAAAGCAATTGATGGCCCTTCAGAGATACGAACAGCACTGCCTCTAAAATGGTTGACTGAGAAACCAATATGGACAAAGCAATGGCCTTTAGCTGAGGAAAAGTTGCAGGCTTTAGAACAGCTGGTACAAGAACAATTAGATGCTCGACATATAGAAGAATCTACCAGCCCTTGGAATTCTCCTGTATTTGTTGTTAAGAAAAAATCTGGTAAATGGAGAATGGTGACAGATCTCAGGGCTATCAATAAGGTTATTCAACCTATGGGCTCTCTGCAATCTGGAATTCCTCTGCCCTCTTTATTACCAAAAGGATGGCCTCTCATAGTTATTGATTTAAAGGATTGTTTCTTCACTATACCTTTACAAGAAAAAGACAGAGAAAAGTTTGCCTTCACAGTGCCTACTTAAAATAACTCTCAACCTACAAGGAGATACCAGTGGACCGTCCTCCCACAGGGCATGTTGAACTCTCCCACCCTGTGCCAATACTTTGTAAATCAACCATTGCAAATAATACGCAAGCAATTTCCCAAGTCTATAATTTATCATTACATGGATGATATTCTGTTATCTGATTCAAACATGGATATTTTAGAAAGACTGTCTGAAGAAGTAAAAATACTTTTACCTAAATGGGGATTGCAGATTGCTCCTGAAAAAATTCAGAGAGGAGATTCTGTTAATTATCTAGGTTATAAAATAGGTTTGCAAAAAATTAAGACACAAAAAGCACAAATTAGGAGAGATCGGTTACGGACTCTCAATGACTTTCAAAGGTTGTTAGGAGACATTTTCAGCTTACGACCAGCTGTTGGGATAACACCTGATATGATAATTCATTTAAATAAAACCTTGGATGGTGAAAAAGACTTAAACAGTCCCAGAGAATTAACAGCTGAAGCAGAAAAGGAGCTGAGAATGATTGAGGAGAAATTACAAGAGGCACATGTAGACAGGGTAAATCCAGAGCTCAGTTGTATTCTCGTCATATTGCCTTCCAAAATTTCTCCTACAGGAATTTTAATGCAGAGAGATGATATTATCTTAGAATGGATCTTTTTACCACATAAACCAAGTAAGAAAATAAAAACTTATGTGGAAAAAGTCTCTGAATTAATTATAAAAGGCAAATTGAGACTTCGTCAACTAGCAGGCATAGACCCAGCAGAAATTATAGTGCCTTTCACTGCTGATGAACTAAAAAAGTTGTGGGAAGATAACGAACCATGGCAAAGAGCTTGTGCTAATTTTTTGGGAGAAATCAATAACAACTATCCGAAAAGCAAGAGGCTTAACTTTATAAAGAGAACTTCTTGGATTCTCCCTCGAATCATCCGTGATGCTCCGATAACTGGAGCACGTACATTTTATACTGATGCTAATAAATCAGGGAAAGCAGGTTACAAACCAGAAGATTTGAGTAAGGTGGTACAAAGTCCTTATGATTCTGTCCAGAAGGCAGAATTATATGCCATTCTTATGGTGGTAAGGGATTTTAAAGAACCGCTTAATATAGTTACTGATTCACAATATGCAGAAAGAGTAATCTTACATATTGAAACTGCTGAATTTATACCTGATGATACAAAGCTAACCTCATTGTTTATCCAGGTACAAGACATGATCAGGAACAGACTTTGCCCTATGTATATAACACACATCCGATCCCATATGGGTCTGCCAGGTCCTCTAGCACAAGGTAATGCAGAAATTGATCAATTGTTGATTGGTAGTGTGCTGCAGGCCTCTGAATTTCATAAAAAACATCATGTCAATAGCAAAGGCTTGAAGAAAGAGTTTTCTATTACATGGCAACAAGCTAAGGAAATTGTAAAGAAATGCCCTACTTGCTCTTTTTATAACCAAACACCACTGCCTTCAGGGGCTAATCCAAAGGGTACTCAAAAGAATGAAATCTGGCAGATGGATGTGTTTCACTTTGCAGAATTTGGCAAATTAAAATATGTACATCACACCATTGACATTTATTCAGGTTTTCAATGGGCAACTGCTTTAAGCTCAGAAAAAGCTGATTCAGTAATCACTCATTTATTAGAAGTTATGGCCATCATGGGTATACCTACACAAATAAAGACGGATAATGGTCCAGCTTATGTCTCTAGGAAAATGAAACAGTTTTTTGCTTATTACAATATTAAGCATGTTACAGGTATACCATACAATCCTACAGGTCAAGCAGTCATAGAAAGATCAAATAGAACTATAAAGGATATGTTAAACAAACAGAAAGGGGTAGAAAATACCCCTAGAAATAGGTTACATAGTGCTTTATTAACCTTGAATTTTCTCAACGCTAATGAGAAGGGGACAATGGCTGCAGAAAGACATTGGATAATGGAAAAGTCTGCTGAATTAAATCAACCAGTTTATTTCAAGGATGTGGTGACCTCGCAATGGAATCCAGGAGATGTGCTGCATTGGGGAAGGGGTTTTGCTCTTGTCTCCACAGGAGAGGAAAAATTGTGGATACCGTCAAAATTAATAAAGGTTCAGTTTGAAGAGGAGAAGCCCCTTGGAAAAGAAAAATAATTCATTCACAAGGATGATGATCATACTGATGGTAAGAAAAGCATATAGGTTGGGGACAGGGTTCTTTTCTTATCTCAACAGGAAACCACTCATCTTCAAAGAACTTAAGGGACCCTGGATATTTAAATACTGATGGATGGACACTAGTTACAACCTAATATGGATCAACACAGAACCTGAATAGGTTTAGTAAGTATAAAACATTTTTTACATATATATATATATATATATACATTACTGTGCTTTTATTTATATGTATATAGAGCTGGTTTTGGAGTTGGACTATGGCTCAGTCCCTCTTCAATTCCAAGCCTGTTGATAAAAGATATCTCAGAGTTTCTGTCTCAGGTCAGGAGCCATGAAATGGGACAGAATAATAATAGTAATAATAATGATGATGATGATGATGATGATGATACTTGATAAACTTTCTTTGCCTTTCCTCATATCTGTGTCTGTCTTTATTATACCTTCCATCGAATATATATGTCTGTATATGTCTTTGTAGATAATGTTTACCTTTCCTGTAACAAGCAACAAATTTTCCTTCAGTAATCTTTGAAGTTTCCAGGATGAAGATGGGGCCCCACAACATCAATTTCACCTGGTTACTATGATGTCATGTTTTTAATAGCGCTAAAATTAGACCTGTTTTTTGGTACCAACTACACAAGACAGTTTCAAATGGTGTACAATTTTGACAACACTCTGGCCGGACCTCCTCAAAACACTCAGAGGCTAGTTACAATTTCCTCGACCAAATGTTATTCTGGGAATTTTACCATCATTTGCTTTCACGGGACCCCCTGAGAAGAACGTCGCCCCCATGTCAGCTGGAAGCAATCTTAGAGGACGACGCCCCCTCTCCCAACAGAGTTTGCCCTCTGGTTTAGGGACATCATTTAGTAGTTGGTATAGGGTTGAGGGAATGGGGGAGGTATTATATGGACTCAAGGATGTTTATGAAAAAAAAGGGGGGATTACCTGGTTTGATGGGATGATTGGTATTTGTGAATTATTGTTTTTAGAAAATTGCATTGTTGTTGAATCTTGTATATTGAACATTGTATGTGAGTATGCTTCTACCTCTATTGTATGAGAGTATGCTTCTACCTCTGTTTAAAACAATTGTTATATTGAGATATTTATCATATTGCAATGTACATTTCTACCTCTGATATTATTTGTGTAATGACATTGTTTACATTTGGGGATATTGTCCTCATTTATTGCACAGTTGTTTATTCTCTTAGTCTCCAAGTTAGATAGGTATCGAGAATTATATATCAATAGTCATATATGTTTGTCATATTTATATTTAGGATATTCAGGTTTTTTAGATAAATAGAAATTATATTTAGTATAGATATTATAATCTTCAACCTCTTTGAAGAGCTATAGAAAATGGACTTTAATCTAACCTAGAGTTTGGTACTTATGAGACACAATCACTCCTGGCAACACCACTCTACTCCCGAGAGAATGTTGAGCACCAAAGGCACTCCACTGAGAGCTTGTCTTCTTCTTGGCAGAACTGGCCTTTGGGCAAAGAAAAGCCCATATCAACTACTGACAAAGATACAGAATATCCATAAGTGGATAAAAAAGGATTGTCTTATCTTGCCAAGACAGGGTAGGACAGTTCTACAAAAAGTTCCTTGCCTTTGAAAAATGTTATATCAGTTGTGTTAGGCCTTAGCCAAAGTTGGTTGCCTCAACATTGCAAAACGAAACTTTGGGTGACTGCCCAGGTAGTTAGTTGTCTCTGTCATTTGTTGCACATTTTGGAAGTTTCTTGTTTGTACTTCCTGGTTGCTTAAGTAATATTACTTCCCTTCTCAGATCTTTGATGGGGTTGAAGATTAGATAATTGTAGTTACCCTCTACATTATTTAGACTCCTTGAAATAGAATGCTTAGTAAAACTTTTGTTATATGTTTCTTCTTAATATTATTTGTTGTTTGTAATTTTATATTTATTATTTGTTCCTATTGAATATAGTTGTATTTGGTTTGGTTCTGTCTTATTTAGACAAAAGGGGGAGATGAAGGGGAAGCCTAGCCAAAAACCTTGTTTTGTAAGGCATGTCCCCCTTTGTCTAAAGGCGTGTCCCCCTTTGTCTAAAGGCGTGTCCCCCTTAGGCTAATATTGACTTATAAAATCTTGCGGGCCTGTGGCCCGCCTGCTCTTTGTTTTCCTGCGCTCCTCGCTGGAACCTTGGATTTGTAAGTTCCCTTTCCTTTCCTTTATTAAAACTGAATTATATATATTAAAGCTAGTCTGGTGAATCATAACTGCCGATCAACCACGCACCTTCATTGTAACAACGTTAGGCATCAGTGGTAGATTCAGTGAGCATTGTGGTTAGAGAAGCCATGCAGCTAGGTATTCTATGTAGGCAGCAATCACTGAAGACAGGGGATGAGCTTTTGGCCTTGGGAAGATGTAGGCAAAACCCACTGATGTCTGTATATGAAACTGCTCTGCCCTCATCCACATCAGTTGACACAAAATATGGTAATCCATGTGGATCAGAGAGAAGGCATCTTAGAAACACGAAGCTGATTTGAAGTTTATGTCTGCCAAACTCTACAGTAGGAGAACATGGTGCTCTGTGAGGTGAGTTGCCAGAAAGATGGGAGCTTGTGCCATGACCAACCCCGAGGAGCAAAAGGGGC
Organism: Arvicola amphibius; assembly: GCF_903992535.2. Taxonomy (NCBI): domain Eukaryota; kingdom Metazoa; phylum Chordata; class Mammalia; order Rodentia; family Cricetidae; genus Arvicola; species Arvicola amphibius. The sequence goes on along the minus strand of NC_052061.1, from coordinate 33,899,787 downwards.
TTCACTGGACACCTCCCTGTGCCTTTGTGCATGGAAAGAATCAAGGTAAGGGAGTAAGCATGATTTAAGTTCATTGTGTATGTGTATAGAATTATCAAATATTAAAATATACATCCTCAATATATAGTTTAGAGATAGAGCACTTGTCTCACATGTATAAGATCCTGGATTCAATATCATGTCTCTACTTCAGATATTTGCAGAAATTGACTCACCAGAGGTGATGGGATGTCAAATTCTCGTGTCAGTCTGCTAAAAGCTCTATATAAGTAGCTTATAAAACATGCGGCTTTGCAAAGCCCTGGTGTTTTAGAAAGTTTATGTGTCCATAACAAAAATCATCGTAAGCAGGAAGCTCAGGTCTATGGCAGACACAAGTGGCGTGGGTAAGTCCAAGGCAGGTGGATTTAATGAGTTCAATATTATCAGGTCAGCTGGTAATATATACACACACTTCATCTCAATTGCATGTATTCATAGACTGAGACATGTAACAGCATACATGAGTTTGTATATATCATAACCTATGTGACTTATAACCAATAGAAATTTGCATATAATTTTGGAGACTGTGAATCCCAAAGTCAAGGTACCATCGGGTGTGCTATGTATTGAGGACTAGCTTTCTCATTCAAAGATTGTTTTGTTTGGTTACACTGGGCTGATGGGATTAACAATGATGTCCATGATCTGAGTGTCCTAGTGGCCCAACTCTCAGTATCCTCACTGTAGAGTGCAAACTTGAGTTGACCTGACAATAGATGTCACAGCGGCAAAGGTCAGATAGAGAGACAGGGAAAGGCTTGCAAGGAAACCTGGTAATTCAACAGGCTTTATCAACAGTAGTAGATTTGCTGAATCCCAGCACAGGCATCTTTATCTTTTGCAGAAAAGGTCAACCTGTCTTTCAATATGACTACTCCATTTTGCATCTCCTCCAGCCATGCGTGTGTGAGCATGCCAGTGGCTCCATGATTTTCCAACACTGGTATGTGTGTGCATATGCAGAATGCTCATGAAGAGGACTCTGTAGACTTTAGTCCCTCTCCCTCTTCTTGTCTGTAAATGAAGGTTCCAGATACAACCTGTCCAGCATACACACAGAATTTGAGAGTCTTCTTTGTTCTACGGGTTTATAATGGTCTCCACCATCATCCATGAAGAGCCACTGAATGATGATATACTGGGACATGGGAATCTTCCCCACATCATTCTACAAAACAGACCAGGGTTAAGCAGACCCACCTGGCTGTCCCAAGAAAATAAAGAAGAAGCTTCCATGTCTTTGAGCTTGGAAGAAATGGAGGAGAGTGGGTGGACCTTTCAGCTCCCACAGCCCAGATGTTCTCCAGAACGGGAGTTTAGGAGAGAGAGAACATCTGCCTAGACAGGGCCTGAAAGCACAGAGAGCGTGGAGGGGGAGACACTAAATCTATAGCTTTTGTGGATGGGATGATTTGTATGTTCCACATTGCAAACACCAGGGGGCAGAAGAGAGACAAGATTGTGTCAGCCTTAGCTCAGTAGCTGGGCAGAGAAGATCCCTTCCTTTGAGTGCAAGAAGACCTCTGCCTGACACTCTCCCTGGGGACTTGAGGTGTTTGTGAGCTCCTGCTGCACACATGCACCTGTGAGGTCTCCATTTCTGTTGACAGACACAGGACACCTCACCAAATGGACTTTAGACTTTCAGTTAGCTGTGTCATTTTTAAAAATCTCTGAAGTCAAATGATTTCTAAGCAATTACATTTGCACACTTTCCAGCATAGATGTGTATACTTTACATAAAAATAAGCTATGCAGTTACGCTCAGGGAACTACAAGTCTCATTTCACTGGAGGAACGATCCCTTAGCTCCTCTCTGTCAATCATGCCTGGTCTCTGCAGTCCCTTTCTGATGGTACAGTTCAGAACCTGGATATAATTTAGAAACATCGGAGTTCTGGGTTATCCTATCTCAGGAAAGGATTCCTATGTGAAACATTCTGTTACTAAGTAAAATGTCTTTTAGATTCAAGTGTGTTACTGCCAAGTACTGGGCTGAGCTCAGAAGTCTTGTTGAAGAAAAGGAGGAGAGATTTAGGAACCTGGGGGTCATGAGAGGGAAGCCCAGAGACAGCTGAGCTGAGCTCAAGGGATCTCAAGGATTCTAGATCAACATTTAGGGAACCTTCAAGGAGCTGACCTATGCTGTCTGCATATGTGTGACAGTTGTGTAGCTTGGTCTCTTTGTAAGGCTCCTTGCAGTGAGATCAGGACCTGTCCCTGTTGTTTAACTGACTTTTGGGAACCCTTTTCCCATGCTGGATTATCTTGCCAAGGCTTGACACAAGGGGAGGAGCTTCGTCTTGCCACAACTTGATGTGCTATGCTTTGTGCAAGCCCATGGGAGGTCTGCCCCTTTCTGAGTGGAGATGGAGGAGGAGTGGAAGGGAAGGGGAGTGGAACAGAAGTGGGGTGGGGGTGTGGGCAGGAGGAGAGGAGGGAGGGGAAACTGTGGTTGGAATGTAAAATAATTAAAAAGAATCTTATTTAAATAAAATAAAATATAGAAAGAGAAATAAGGAAAATTGAAAAGGGAAAAAAGATTCAAGTGTGCTGCATTTAGTTAACAGTGTCTCTCCATATGTGCAAACATCTCATTTTGCCCAATCCCTAGTTGATCAACTCCTGAGTGACCTGATTTTGACTACTTTTAAACATGCTCTTATGAACTTTGGAAGTATGAGTTCTTGTGATTGGTGTTTTTAATTCCTTAAACTAAAGACCTGGGAATAGAATTACTCAATCACAGGATAAATAGGTTTAACTTTTAAAGAAACTATCTGAATGTCGCCTATAAGGACTACATCAATATGTGTCTCCTCCAGTGGTCTAGGAGAGTGCCAGTGGCTCCATGTCTTTGCCAGCATTTGGTTTTAAGGGTCTTACACCTGGTCATAGCGAACAGGGATACAGTAGCATCTCATTGGAGGAATTTTATTGACTTGAGCCTCTACTTTCTTCTCTCCCTCGCGCCCGAGCGAGCAGCGAGCGAGCGAGCGAGCGAGCGAGCGAGCGAGCGAGCGAGCGAGCGAGCGAGCGAGCGAGCGAGCGAGCGAGAGCGAGCGAGCGAGAGCGAGCGAGCGAGCGAGCGAGCGAGCGAGCGAGCGAGCGAGCGAGCGAGCGAGCGAGCGAGCGAGCGAGCGAGCGAGCGAGCGAGCGAGCGAGGCGAGCGAGCGAGCGATCGAGCGAGCGAGAGCGAGCGGAGGAGCGAGCGAGCGAGCGAGCAGCGAGCGAGCGAGGAGCGAGCGAGCGAGCGAGCAGCGATGCGAGCGAGGAGCGAGCGAGCGAGCGAGCGAGCGAGCGAGCGAGCGAGCGAGAGAGAGCAGCGAGCGAGCGAGCGAGCGAGCGAGCGAGCGAGCGAGCGAGCGAGCGAGCGAGGAGCTAGCGAGCGAGCGAGCAGCGAGTGAGCGAGCGAGGAGCTAGCGAGCGAGAGCGAGCGAGCGAGCGACGAGCGAGCAGCGAGAGAGCGAGGAGCGAGCGAGCGAGCTAGCAGCGAGCGATCTATTATTGATCTATCTATCTATCATCTATCTATCTATCATCTATTTATCTATCTATCTATCTATCTATCTATTATCTATCTATCTATCTATCTATCTATCAATGTCATTTCTTTTTCTCTCTCTCATGCACTGCCTACTCACTCTCTGCCTCCCCCACGGAACAGAGTGTGAGCATTTTCCTCATTTCACATCTTTACTGTGGCCATGGCCATCATCAACACGGAACCTCTGATGATGGTGCAGTGAGGAGCAGCACACAGGGATTTCCCCAGCTGAGCTACAAAATTGTCTGGGATTTGAAAGCCCAGGGATGCCCAGGCTCCTTTAGAAATATAGTTCCTTCATCTAGAGACTGGAGATACTGGGAACTTCTCAGCCCTTGTGGTCCTGCTCTTCCTTAGGTTGGGAACTTGGAGTGGAGAGAACACCTGCCAAGAAAGGCTAGGACCACAGTCAGGACAGGAGTGCATTGGAGGGGTGACAGTGAATCAAATGAGCCCCTGTTGATTAGAGGAGGCAGGGCCTGAGCTGTGATGTGACAGGAAAGCAGCCAGAGACACCAAGGAAGAAGTCCCATAGTGCCATGCTGTGGGACTCTAGACTATTATTTAGATAATAATGAAGATAATTTGTAGCCAAAGCCAATTCTCAGGTGGCACTAAAGGTTGTCTGACACTGACCCCCATGCCACTTCCTCTAGGAAGTCAGTCTGGACTATGCATGGGCTCCTGATCCTGCATCCTTTGATATATCAACTTAGTGTTTTATGGGGACTCTAAAACTTCTATTTATACACCTTTATCTCAGGTTTATCATAGTCCTTTTACCTTAGATTGACTCCAGTGTTGGAACCTGCAAGGCCCAATCAAATGCTTATCACCTGATTACATATGATATTGATCAGGAGGTGGTAAAAGAACTTCACTCCAATCCTAATGTCCTAGGTTCACTTTGGGATTCATATGGTGGGTTATTAGAATATAAATTTACACAAATTCTTCTTTCACCTCCATATGCGAGCCAGGGCCTGGCAGAATCTAGACACATGCACACACATATGTATATAAGCACATTAAATAAATAAATAAATAAATAAATAAATGCAAACAGTTATAAATAGTTGTGAAATGGAGAAGTGACTGCTGGCCACTAGAGGAGACACATCTTGAGGGTGGAGTGAATAGGGGCTGGTGACTTTAAAAGCACAAGAATTGTACTGTTTTTTGATCAAACAACTGTGACCTAACAGGGAGGTGCCCATGTAGACAATAAGAATATTGAAGAGACCAGGGACCCTGGATCAGGGCTCAGTAAACTGAGACTTCCAAGCACAGAAAAGCCTTGAGGGTGAAGGTCACACTCAGATCTCCTGCATCTGCCTGTCTCTCCTGTGACATCCTGAGTGTGTACCTACTACAGAAGCCCCCTGTCTCTCCTGTGACATATTTCTGTTCTTGTGTGAGGACAGGGCTCCTGGTGTCCCAGAAGATCTTCAGAATCCATGCTGTGCCTTTCCAGGGCCAAGGAGGGAACAGAAAGAGCAGGGTGGCTTTGCCCTGCCTCCTGGACATTGACTCCTGTCACTCTGACTAATCAGTTCTCCAACAATGAGAACTTTGCCCCACCACACCAAGGTCCCCGCCCATATCCTTTTGATTTAAAGACCAACAGATTCTGCTTCCTGTTTCTGATACTTAGTCGTCCTCTATAACAGCAGAGACTCAGACCTGAGAGCTGATCATGTTGAATCAACTACAAAGTTGGCTGAATGCTGTGGTCTTTGTGCTTCTGCTTCTCCTCCTCCGTGTGCAGGGTGAGGCTCAATAGCTGCCAATGGGAAATGACTGAAATCAGAGCTGCCGAATTCTGCAGAATCAGAGGTTGAGCTCATGGGAGGGAAGACCAGGGAACGAAGGTGTGGGTGGGGCGATAGAAAGGATAGACTCAAGTGTGGGAAACATGTGCCTCCCAATCCTCTGGCCAAAGCACACAGATTTTGAGGGTGCTTAGCACACAGAGGGTCAGAGGTGTTTAAGATCACGCCATAATGAGGAGACAGTTCAGTGTAAGGAGCTCTGGAGAATGTTAGACAATTCAAGGAAAAGCAAGATGAAGGAATTTTTCACTCCTCAATGTATGGCTTTTACTGTAGCTCCAGATGGTCTTTGTATAAAAATGACAATAATCATAATTTCATGTGACCAAATAGCTGAGTGTGTGAACTCTTTGGCCAGAGAAATGCTATGACACCCTTCAACGGATTATAGGAAATGTTCCTGGCCCTGAGGAATAGGGAAGTTCCCACACTCACATCCCAGCTAAACTAGGAGGTCCCTTCTTTTTTGCCCCGGTAAAAGTGAGATGGGAACTTCCACAATCTGCTTGCAGCTGATTGCACAAAGCTAATCCAGATGACATCTCTCTAAACAGGTCAGGACTCCTCGGAGGCCAGCCCCATCAGAAACACACACACAGGCCAGGTCCGAGGCAGCCTTGTTCAAGTGAATGATGGCAAAGTTGGTGTCCACACCTTCCTGGGAATTCCCTTTGCCAAGCCACCTGTAGGACCACTGCGTTTTGCACCTCCTGAAGCTCCTGAACCGTGGAGTGGTGTGAGAGATGGGACCTCTCATTCAGCAATGTAAGTTCTGGACTGAGAGGACGTCTGGCCCTGGGGTGAACATTTGTTCTGAGTTCTGAGCCATGCTGAAGTCTTTCCTCCATCTCAGCTCCAGAGCAGTTTTCTCCCAGTGTGGGGAGTCCGCCATGCATTTTTCTGATGTATGTGCTAAGGTTGAGTAGAACAACTGTAGCAGCTCCTGGGTCAGAGCTTGGCACCATAGAGAGTTAGATGCAGGCACTGTAGAGAGAAATGAAGATAAAATTGATCACAACTTCAAATTAAGCCCAGTATTCTCTGCCGCAATAGGAGGGATCATGAGTTGCATGACCTATTCAGCAGAGAGCACCCCAAATCCAGTAGAATACACTTCAGGTCCTGAGAGGTGCAGCAGGATGGATACTTGTAAACCCTGACCTCACAGTCACGGTAACAACCTATAGGGCCAAGCAACATTGACCAAGGAACTAACTATATGTAACTAATTCGCTCTGAAGACAGCATAGGAAAAATATGTTTCCTGAGAGTCTGTACAGAAGACGAAAGATTTCTCACTGTCCATTGATACCTCTTGTACATGTGGAGCACAACACTCTAATATTGCGTCTAAGTTTGTTTTCTACTTGTCTAATAAAGTACCAAAAAAGCAATTTAGGGGAGGAAGTTACTATTAAAGGCACTAGATTATAAACCATCATGTTGGGGAAGTTATACTGAACGAAAATTACAGGGGCTGGTCACATCACATCCACAGCCAGGAACAGAAAGTAGAAAACGCTTGCATGCCTTGCATTGCTAAGGTCTAGGTCACTTTTCTATTCTTATACACTTCAGTGAATGTCACCGTACACAGCCAATCATTTCCATAGAGACACCAAGATGTCTCTATATATCAGACTCAGAAAAAAAAAAAACAAATACAGACCCGACCAAATTGGAGGACCCCACCACAGCTTTTGTGGAGCCTGTGGCCGTTACCTTGGTGGAAGGGACTTCAGAGGGGGAATATGTGTTAACGGGGCATCATGAAGAGCAGCTGCTGGAGGTGGCTGACGAAGATTCAGGCTCACATTTGCTTTTGACCACCATATATCTCTTGGAATATCTCTCTGTTATTTCCATCAGTTGTCTGCAAAGCCTTGAAATGATGAATCCAGAAGGCCTGAAAGATAGGAAACTGACCATGGCTCCCATCTCTATGTCTGAGGACTGCCTGTATCTCAACATCTACACACCAGCTCATGCCCATGAGGGCTCTAACCTGCCTGTGAGTGTCAGGACATGATCAGTTTGGGAGAGGGCATGCTTTTCAGATGATTAGAAGGGATAAAAGCAACCTGAGCTCCACTGTAGTGGGGACTCTGCTGAAAAGCCTCCTCCTACCGGAGCACTGAGTGGTTAAAGCTCCAGCTCTTTGATCAAAGCGGACTCATTCCACAACCTGAGCTCTGTAGGACCACTTAGGTGCTCAAGACTCAATATTGAGCTTACCTATGTCTACTTTTGGATTATGTGTTGTGTCGGTGAGAGTTTTTTAGTCTGGAGAGATAACCGTGGAGGCTCCCTTCTTTGTTCCACTATGCAGAGTCTCAGTGTTGATGACATTACTCTATACAATACCCACTAATTCAAACTGAGACACATGGTGGGGATGGGGACTAGGAATATACTGATGGGGCTACTAGAGAACCTGTCTGTGACTAAGGCCCTGAAGTCCTGAGGATTTGCATGCATTTGTGAAGCTGCAAGGAGGCCCAGAAATTTATTCTCTAGTAAGTAGTCTTGCAGAATTGGAATAGCTATGAGCTTCTTGGCATCTCTTTTGACTTCTTCAGGTGATGGTGTGGATCCATGGTGGTGGTTTGGTTGCAGGAATGGCTTCCATGTATGATGGATCCACGCTGGCAGCCATTGAGGATGTGGTGGTGATCACTATCCAGTACCGTCTGGGTGTCCTGGGCTTCTTCAGGTGAGACGAGGGCTGGTTGGGGCAATGTTAGCTGAGAAGAACTGGACAGCCCTTTGATCCTTGTCCCTTCCACTTCTTAGCACTGGAGACCAGCACGCCAGAGGCAACTGGGGCTACCTGGACCAAGTGGCCGCCCTGCGCTGGGTTCAGAATAACATTGCCCACTTTGGAGGCAACCCTGACTTTGTCACCATTTTTGGAGAGTCAGCAGGTGGTGCAAGTGTGTCTTCACTTGTTGTGTCCCCCATGTCCCAAGGACTCTTCCACAGAGCCATCATGCAGAGTGGAGTGGCCCTGTTGCCTGACCTTATCTCTGACACCCATGAGAGTGTCTACACTGTGAGTGCTCTCAACTATCATAGCCTGAGTCTGCCCCCTCCGCCTTCATCTTCTGGTACTCTTGTCTTCTGTCTCATGGGGAAAACAATGGCCATGGATAATAGTTTCTTTCTAGTAACTTTTGAAAGACCCAGGGATTAGCTTCTACTTGCCTCTACTTGATAGTAGGTGATCAAGTCATTTGACCAGCAAACTGCTCCTAGCAGCTTCCACCACTAACAAAAGTAAATGTGCATAGGCTTAGGGAGATAGCTTAGTGGGTTTATTAAGTGCTTGGAGTACAAGCCTAAGGACCTAAGTTCAAATACCCAGAACCCTCAAAAGACTGGAGATGGTTGTCTGTAAATCCAAGGTTCCTGTGCTCATGTGGGGGTTGCAGAGTCAAGACAATCCCTGGATGGTCACATGGCAGCTCAGCTAATGTAAGAGCAGAAAACAAGAGGACGCCCTGTCTCAAATAACGGGCATCTGTGTAGAAAGCAGACCTGGTCCTCTAATGTTCACATACAAACACTGGGAGACTTATATATTCTCTCACATCTGATATACAGAAGGATGGCTGGGGTTAGTAAAACTACCCTAAGGGAAAACATATGGAGGTAGAGAGGATACACCTGATGCCCGTCACCTTTGAGAAATAGGACAAAGGAAGTGATTCATATTTACACCATCTACACCCAACACACATTATAGTATGGTATCTAGGGCAATAGCATTGAATTGAAATTGTAAAAATCCTTCTCCCCACCTGTTCCCCTTCACAGACAGTGGCCAACCTGTCTGGATGTGAGACCATGAACTCAGAGGCCCTGGTGCACTGTCTGAGAGGCAAGGGCGAAGCAGAAATTCTGGTCATTAACAAGGTAAATAGAATTGTGTGCCTTGGAACATCTAGTCAGACTTTGTGTTCTTTAGTTCTGTGTACAATATGAACACCAAGATAGACTAATCTAAGTGTAGATTCTCTTCCAGAGTGAGCTGAGAACCCTGAGGCCAGTAAAAAATATGAAAGTGGTGGAGATGACTCAGTGGACATCAACATACATATTTCATTGACCTTCAGAATTGATTTTAATGCCCCTCAGGTCTTCAAGATCATCCCTGCTGTGGTAGATGGGGTATTCCTACCCAAGCATCCCCAAGAGTTGTTGGCTTCTGTGGATTTTCATCCTGTCCCCAGCATCATTGGTGTCAACAATGATGAGTTTGGTTGGATCATCCCCATGGTGAGTCTCAGTTCCAATTCTTTGGGAGATTGGAGACTCATATGTTAAACAGTCGGAACTCAATACATGTTTAATCAAAGTACATTAGCAACCACACTTAACAGGGTCTTCTATAACCCAGATCTTTGGCTCTGCTCAGACAATAAAGGAAATAACTAGAGAGAACCTGCAGGCTGTTTTGAAGAATACAGCATCACAAATGGTGAGATACCACTGGTCCTATCAAAATGGAGATGTCCCTCATATCCCTTCTCAGATAGCATCCCTTTTAACGAAGGTCAGCATATGTGTGTGATTCTGTGTGGGATGACTACAGAGCATGAATTTTTTTAACTTATGCTGTATCTCTGCCCAGGCCCCATTCTCCCCATTCCAAAGGCTTCTGCCTGACTAACCGAGAACATGCCTTAGTGCATTCATCCTGATCTCTTGGTGTAGATGCTGCCTCCTGAGTATAGTGACCTGCTAATGGAAGAGTACATGGGGGACACTGAGGACCCACAGACCCTCCAAATACAGTACACAGAGATGATGGCAGACTTCATGTTTGTGATCCCTGCACTCCAAGTAGCACATTTTCAACGTGAGTACATCTGTAGCAAGTCTTAGCAGAGCAGTTCAGAGATGTAGACCATGGGTGAGCACTGTGGAGCAGTGTGGGTATCCGGGTCTCCTTATGTCTAGTTTAGTAGAGTGACATCCAGATGCAGAGGAAAAAAATGAGTTTCTGAAAATCTAGTAACTTGGCCTAACCATCCATCTAGGAAGGCCACGAGCACTGTTTTTTCTCTGAGCTTTTCTTTATCTAGAGCTCCAGCCTGGAACTTTCTGTCCCCTTTAACATTTAACATTTATGATTCCAAGTAACTTTATATCAAGCAAACGTATTAGCAAAAATCCAGTTCATGATTAAGTCATTATTTGTCCTTACCTCCAGGTTCCCATGCTCCTGTCTACTTCTATGAATTCCAACATCAACCCAGCTACCTCAAGAATTTCAGGCCACCCTATGTGAAGGCTGACCATTCTGATGAGGTTTTTTTTGTCTTTGGGTCCTTCTTCTTTGGCATGAAACGTGAGTCTTCCTTATTCTCCTTGAGCTGACTAAGGTCGCAGATGACATCCCAGGGACTCCTGAGCTGGCAGTCCATTTGAGGAAAACTAGATTCTGGGAGAGAATAAATTCAAATGTGTACCATATCATAGACTAAAAAATAATACCACTATTAGAATCTGAACCTGTCCCAGTCTAGCCCGTGAAGGAGATGACAGCACATTGGGGCAGGAATTCCATTAGAGGATTGCATGAATGCTGAATATTGCATAGTGAAGAAGTGAGGTAAGAAATCTGATAGTTCAGGCTCTGACAGCAGATGGAATTCTGAGTGGGAATCATGAGTTGGCAGTTGTGTTTGGTGTCATGGACTTCAAGATTTATTTTTCTCATGATTCCAGTTGACCTCACTGAGGAGGAAGAGCTACTGAACAGGAGGATGATGAAGTACTGGACCAACTTTGCAAGACATGGGTAAGAACACACCTCTCTCTCAACCTTCCCGGTATGTGTTATAGCGATATTTGTGTCCCTATATAGTAATCCCTTTTGGGTGATGGTCTCTTTAGCTTTCCTGAATCTTCCATCACATGATAGATTCCTCTCCTGGATAGCACATTTATATAGATACTTTGTAGATGTCAGTTACTGGTCATCTACAGTGACCTGGCTCATGAGCCATAGTGCTCTGGTACTGGTCTTTATATCTTGCCTCTTAGATTTGATATAAAACAGGTCAAGTCGTCTTCCTTCACATGGAGCAGAAACTAGTAGGTGACACTTGTGTCCCTTTATCAGGACACCTGTTCCATCAGCCCCATTAACCACTGGCCTAATTGTTTACTGCCTGACCCAAATCGGGGGGTCAGTCTTTGGATCAGGGTGACCTCACCCTTCCCCCCATGGCTGGCATATCCACAGGAACCCCAATAGCGAGGGTCTACCCCACTGGCCCATGATGGACAATGATGAGCAGTACCTGCAGCTGGACATCCGACCTGCTGTGGGCCGAGCCCTGAAGGCCAGAAGGCTGCAGTTCTGGACCCAGACTCTGCCCCAGAAGATCCAGGAGCTAAAGAAATCTCAGCACATGCACAAAGAGCTATAGTGCCCTGTGTGAGAAATGCTGTGTAGTATTGGCTACTTCTGGGGTCACCTTGAGGCCCCCAAACTCATTGACTAACCTGGGTTGATTCTGACATTCACATAACCTCTGCACTTGTCATTAATCACGAATCCTCTGCATGTGTCTCTGCCTGCTGGGTCATCTTTGGTTAGAGCCAGTTAATGAATGCTCCCATAACAATGTGGAGTTGTTACTCTCCCAAGGCAGGCTCATCTCCTTCCACACTCCACTGGTACTGGGTCCCTTCCTCCCTTAATTTCTCATCCTCACTGTCATTTTCTCTCAGACAAAAACGCCTCTTTAAAATAAAGCAGAAGTTTGAAAAACATTGACATGGGTTCTTCAAAAGCCCCATATCGTATGGGTGAAGTGTCTCAAAATCACGAGCCCTATCTCATTAGGTTCATACTTTTGGAGACCATGAAGTCCAAGGTTAAGATGCAAACCTGTTTTCTCTATCATGATGATGACTAGCTCTCTGACCCAAATATGATACCTTGTTGTTTCACTGAGTATTGGGATATTTAATATTTATCATGACCCAGACCTCCACTACACCTCACTCTTAATAATATCACATTAGAGCCTAAGATTCAATATAAAAATGTGAATCATAGAAACTTTCAAACCCATCACATATACTTTCCCAAGTCAGTCACTGGATTTGAAGGCATCCCATGGAGTTTGTAGACTAAATGACACCTACAATCTCATTTAGCATAAATGTACATTTATCAATATTGATTTCTTTTTTCTACCCTTCTCAATATCCATCCTCATTCATCTATCCTGTCCCAAAGTAGTCAGTGGCAGTATTTATTCTGGATGTAGGTTTACATATCTACTATCTACGCCAGACAGATAGTGTGTGATGATGGGTGCACATGTGTGTGTGTACGCACACACCTATTTCTGTGCTTGCATGCACATTTGTGCATGTGTGTGGTATTATGTGTGTGCTTTTGTGTATACACATGTGAGTATGTGAGCATGCACACAATTGTATGCATGTATGTGCCTGTATGTGTGTATATGTGGGTTATTTATTTGTATATGTGTGCATGTGTTCGTGTGTGTGTGTGTGTCCAGAAAAACCAGGTTGGTTAGTTTGTGTCTGCTGAGGTTTATCTTGACTTCCAAGGGTTGTGTAACCATGGTAATGCTAACATTCGCATCATCAAACCACATCTGTGAAAATGTTTGACTCTGGGGTGAGTCCTTTTAGCAGGGTAGAGGGATCAGAAAGTCCATACATGTATGAAATAGGTTGCTGGCCCCTGTTTCACTGAGCACTTGTACATGTCTTGGGGTGTTCTCTTGCCTTCCACAGTTCCACTGCAACCCTCCAGTCGCTGTGATAATTCTCTGTCCTTGATTGTCCATGATACATGATTGTCATTCTCACCTCTTTGCTGTTACTAAACATTTTTGGCCATTCTAATAAATGACTTCTCTTTTACCTTATGTCATTAAACAAAGGGTTCAAACTATGTTCAAGCTGCTGAATTTTCTAAAAACATTTTCTCTTTTTCACTAAGAGGCCAGATCCTTTGTGCTAAAAGTGCTGATACCAGCTAGCCTCTTACCTCTGCTCAGCTTGCCCAACAAGCCAGGTTTTCCCAGTGACAAACTCCCCTTTTAAAAATCCAGTGCAAGGAAGACCAACCCCAGGACAGCATGACCTTTGGAGTCACTGTGAAGATTATTGATTGTTCATTGTGGAAACCATGGGCAGAGAAGGATACCCTCCTGGAAGGTTGGTGCCAGATTCTCCCACTGGGACCCAAGCTCATTATTGGACTCCTGCTGCCAATGATTAAGACACATCAGACTTTTCAGGTAGCACAAAAAGTCTAGTGCATGTCTTTGACCTTATAAGAACTAATACAGTCCATCTGCTATAGGCCAAGTCGTTCCTTCAGTCGGCAAGATAAGGGAAGAGAGAGCATCTGCCCAGGATAGGACTGGGAGCACACACAATTTGAAGGGACACACTGAACTGACATCATACCTTGCTGACTGGGGTATTCAGACACAGCCATGGTTGTACCATGTCAGTGGAAACATTAGGAAGAACACTGAGGAGGAAGGCCTGCTGTGTTAGGTTGTGGGGACTCTAGATTTCTGAGGGCTGGAGAGATGAAATCAGGTTTTCAGGTGGTACTGCTAGCTGTCTGAAGTAGACACCCATCCAGTTCCCTTCATGAAGTCTTCCTTAGCTGACTAGAAGCTCCTAGCCATGTACTATTTTGTGAATTCTGCCAGGGTTCTCTGGTATTCAAAAGTCATGTTCATGGCACAGTATCTCAGATTTATCATAACTCTGAGCATCCAGAGAATCCAAGCGTTGGAACTAACAGGACCTAAAAATGTTTGCCAGGTGGATAAATGACTCTGGATGTGTTTTCAGTAGGAGGTGCCACCATGCTGGCCACTATATAGAGAAGAAATGTGTAGGGGAAGGGCACTAAAAAAGTGATAGACAAAACACAGAAACATCTACATTAAAGACATCATAGTAGAGTTAATACTACAGAACATTCCATTTAAACACTATAAACTACGTGTTCTTCTTGGAAGTCCATGAAAACTTTTTATAAAATAGATTTCAAGATTGGGTGGTGGTGGCAAATACCTTTAATCCCAGCACTAGGGAGTCAGAGGTAAGTTGATCTCTGTGTTGGAGGCTAGCCTGATCTACAGATGAAGCTTCAGGATAGCCAGGGCTACACTGAGAAACCCTGTCTCAAAAAAATACATTGTGTATTAGGACACAAAGCAAGCTTTAAGAAATACCAGAATAATTGTAGTGTGAAGCGGCGGGGCTGCGTCCCGCCGCCCAGTTCCCAGCAACCGGCTAACTTTATCCGAAATAATTACACGGAAACTGTATTCTTTTAAACACTGCCTGGCCCATAGTTTTAGCCTCTTATTAGTTAATTCTCACATCTTCCTTTAACCCATATTTAGTAATCTGGGTAGCACCACGAGTTGTGGCTTACCAGGAGAGATCTTAACCTGCGTCCATCTCGGAGAGGCTCAGCATGGAGACTCACTATCGTGACTGCCTGAAGCGTCTCTCCAACTCCTGCTTCCCAGCATTCTGTTCTGTCTACTCCGCCTACCTAATTTTTTGTTCTCTTAAAGGGCCAAGGCAGTTTTTTTTATTAATAATGAAAGTAACACATAGACACTCCTCCATCACTTCCCCTTTTTCTGTTTAAACAAAAAAGAAAGGCTTTAACTTTAACATAGCAAAATTACATATAACAAAACAGTTATCAAGCAAGTATTACAGTTACAATATTTAAATCTATTTTATCTTTTATCATAACTAAGGAAAGCTATAACTATTTATTCTTTAACTCTATCAAAGACTCCAGAAGGATATAATGCTACCTAAGTAAACAAGAAATAAGTAACTTATAAAACTCTAGAAATGACAGAGACAACTCGCTGCCTGGACAGTCACCCAAAGTTTCTCTGTACCGTTGGGGCATCCATCTTTAGCCTTTAGGCCCATAGTGTCCAGCAGACTTTTTTATGAAGCAGGAAATTTTAAAGACAGTTTAGTCACTTTTTGCTATGTCCTGCAGAACGTCTCGCAGACTCTTTCATGAATCAGGAACCCCAAAAGGCCATCTCACCTTTAGGCAAGTTTAGCAGTCCTCTTTCTGTGGGTTCCTTGTGTCCAATTTATGTAACAGTCCAGGCAAGAGCAGTTTCTTGCCCAAATGGCTAACAAACTCCATAAGTAGCCTCTTTGATGCCCATCTTCCTCTCGAAGTAGATTGGTGCTGCCAGGAGCAGACGTGTCTCATTGTCATGAAAAACCCTAAGTTATTAAAACATTAAATGTCATATTTTGCAGTCTTTGAAAGATATGAAGAATGTCTATCTAACTGAAATATATCTCTACATATCTAGAAAATCTAATAACATGACTACAAGCTTAACTATTATCAATTAACAACCTATATTTTCTAATTATACATTACAGTTTTTAAAATGAACTACAATCACAATAGCTTAATCAAGATCAGAAATACATATACATATAACAAATTGTCCTTAAAATCTATACCAATGTAAATTATTCATATCTATATCATCTCCCCCTTTAAATGTAAAAGAACATTTATAAACAATATTTGGGAAAATGGGCGCAGTTTTTTTTTTTAAACTGTTTTCTGTTGAATGGGGGCGCTGTTATTTAGGTCTTTTATGGTGTAACCTGTGTGCTAGGTTTCTCTCAGTTGGCAGTTGAGTGAAGTAATTTTTTGAAGATGTTTATAGCAACCTTTTAGGAGGGCGTGGTCTATCATATCATATTGGGATAGAAGCAATCCACAGAGTCTCATCCTCTGTGAAAACAAAAGAAGAAACTCTTTTTTAAAGCATCATGTTTTTAGATCTAAATCCTGAAGTCATACCGTTAAGATGTCCATTTTGGTCTAGCCTGGCAGCCCATATAATGAAATGTCTCTCTGTACTTAGCTCCTTTACAGTCAAAAAAATCAAAGAAAACACAACAAAATATATAATCCAGACTCTCTGTGAATTTTTTATTTTTACGTGGCTTATTTTTACTTTATCATTTTACTTTTTTTAATCTATAACTATCTGTACTCTGTCTCTTTAAAGACTTTAACCTTTTTTTTTTAAGGCATTAACTTTATTTTTTATATATTTTTTTTTCTTTTAAGCCTACGTGAGCCATTTAAAGGCCTTTTATGTCTGAATCTTTTTTATTGTGAATTTGTAATTTTTTACTATCCAGGAGCATTTTTTAAAAGGTTAACCACTTTTTAAAATAATACGGTACTGCCTGTTTATAGCCAAGTCTAAACCTTAACTGCGCTGTTATCATGGTAATTACGATAGTTTTTGCCTGAGGTCAGCACAATTTAGCATGGCGGAGCAGAGCCAAAGCCACTCCTGCCTCAGAGCATGGTCTCAGAGAACCTTTTTTTCGATCCCCAGCGGGCACACAAACATCCAGTCCATAAAAGCCACTGAAATGTTTTATAGCCAGAGTTTGCACTGGCGGCACAGCGCAGGAAGCTGCATTTTAAAATGACTCAGCTTTTTTTTTTTTTTTTTTTTTTTTTGTGCCGCTATTGCGGAAACAGGAGATCTCTCTACAGCATGTCCAGGCAAACAGCAAAAAGCCGTGTTAAACTCTCTCTCTCCTTTATTTAAAGCTTTTTCAGGTTTTTACGTGGATTTGGCCCCACGTTGGGCGCCAAACTGTAGTGTGAAGCGGTGGGGCTGCGTCCCGCCGCCCAGTTCCCAGCAACCGGCTAACTTTATCCGAAATAATTACACGGAAACTGTATTCTTTTAAACACTGCCTGGCCCATAGTTTTAGCCTCTTATTAGTTAATTCTCACATCTTCCTTTAACCCATATTTAGTAATCTGGGTAGCACCACGAGTTGTGGCTTACCAGGAGAGATCTTAACCTGCGTCCATCTCGGAGAGGCTCAGCATGGAGACTCACTATCGTGACTGCCTGAAGCGTCTCTCCAACTCCTGCTTCCCAGCATTCTGTTCTGTCTACTCCGCCTACCTAATTTTTTGTTCTCTTAAAGGGCCAAGGCAGTTTTTTTTATTAATAATGAAAGTAACACATAGACACTCCTCCATCAAATAATTACATCTAGTTGAACACAGTAGAATAGAATTTTAAATCCACAGCAAGAAAAACTATAAAACTCATACACACTTGGGATTAATGACATGATACTGACTGATGAGGAAATCAAGAAGCAAATTTAAAAATCTGTAGAATCAAATGGAAAGGAAAAGACAACGGCAAACCCTTTTGGATACATTCAAGGAATCCCAAGCTCCAGTGCCTAAATCAAATGTCTACCCCTCCTCCATCTGAGGGATCATCAACACACACCTCCTTGGAGAAGCCAGAATTTCCAATTACAGATTTCTGCTCCCTGCTCTCCACCACAAAACCAGCATTTGATCTGTGAATCTGAGGATCATAAACATGGTGACTCTAGGGTGCAGGTCGGGATTGCTGGTATCAAGAATAGCTACAATTTTCTGGTTAGATACCATATACCAAAATTAAATCAACACCGGATAGTCAATTTAAATAGATCCATAACCCCTAAGGAAATAGAAGCAGTCATCAAAAGTCTCCCAACCAAAAAAAAAAAAAAAAACCAAACCCAGATGTTTTCAGGGCAGAAATCTACCAGAATTTCAAAGAAGATCAATACCAATACCCCTCAAATTGTTCCACACAATAGAAAATAAAGGGACGTTGCCAAATTCTTTTTCCGAGGCTACAGTTATCCTGATACAAAAACCACACAAAGATGCAACTAAGAAAGAGAATTACAGACTGACTTCTCGTGTGGGGCGATCTCAGAGCATGGACCTTTTTACCCATGCTCTATCTCTGCCCAGGCCCCATTCTCCCCATACCAAAGGCTGCTGCCCAACTAACCGAGATCATGCCTAACCGCATTCATCCTGATCTCTTGGTGTAGATGCTGCCTCCTGAGTGTAGTGACCTGATCATGGAAGAGTACATGGGGGACACTGAGGACCCACAGACCCTCCAAATACAGTACACAGAGATGATGGCAGACTTCATGTTTGTGATCCCTGCACTCCAAGTAGCACATTTTCAGCGTGAGTACATCTGTAACAATCTTAGCAGAGCAGTTCAGAGATGTAGACCATGGGTGAACACTGTGGAGCAGTGTGGGTATCCGGGTCTTCTAATGTCTAGTTTAGTAGAATGACATCCAGATGAAGAAGAAAAATGAGTTTCTGATAATCTATAACCATCCAGCAGGGAAGGCCATGAGCATTGTTCTGCCCTGAGCCTTTCCACAGCTAGAGCTCCAGCCTGGAACTTTCTCTTCCCTTTAACATTTATGATTCCAGGTTACTTTAGTCAATGTACCTTGTCAGCAAATATGTATTAGAAAAAATCCAGTTGATGGGCTACAAGCCACAGCTTGTCCTTACCTCCAGGTTCCCATGCTCCTGTCTACTTCTATGAATTCCAACATCAACCCAGCTTCCTCAAGAGTTTCAGGCCACCCTATGTGAAGGCTGACCATGGTGATGAGATTACTTTTGTCTTTGGGTCCTTCATCTTTGGTATAAAACGTGAGTCTTTTTTTGGCATAGAACTGGACATTTATTACTTAGAGGAGAGAGAGAGTAGGGAAAGAAAGAGGAGAGAGAGAGAGAGAGAGAGAGAGAGAGAGAGAGAGAGAGAGAGAGACAGACAGACAGAGACAGAGAGACAGAGAGAGAGGCGTGCGCATGCCAAAAGGGGACAGTAAGTCAACGTGAGTCTTTCTTACGCTCCTTGAGCTGACTAAGGTCCCAGATGACATTCCAGGGACTCCTGAGCTGGCAGTCCATTTGAGGAAAACTAGTTTCTGGGAGAGAATAAATTCAAATGTGTACCATATCATAGACTAAAAAAGTATACCAAGATTAGATTCTGGATCAGTGCCAGTCTAGCCTGTGATGGAGATGACAGCACATTGGGGCAGGAATTCCATTAGAGGATTGCATGAATGCTGAATATTGCATAGTGAAGAAGGGAGGTAAGAAATCTGATAGTTCAGGCTCTGACAGCAGATGGAATTCTGAGTGGGAATCACGAGTTGGCAGTTGTGTTTGGTGTCATGGACTTCCAGATTTATTTTTCTCATGACTCCAGTTGACCTCACTGAGGAGGAAGAACTACTGAACAGGAGGATGATGAAGTACTGGACAAACTTTGCAAGACATGGGTAAGAACATGCCTCTCTCTCAACCTTCCCTATGTGGGTTATAGGGATATGTGGGTCTCTATATAGGAATCCCTTTTGTGTCATGGTCTCTTTAGCATTCCTGAATCTTCCATCACATGATAGATTCCTCTCCTGGATAGCACATTTATATAGATACTTTGTAGGTGTCAGTTACTGGTCATCTACAGTGACCTGGCTCATGAGCCATAGTGCTCTGGTACTGGTCTTTATTTCTTGCCTCTTAGATTAGATATAAAACAGGTCAAGTAGTCTTCCCCCACATGGAACAGGAACTAGTGGGTGACACTTGTGTCCCTTTATCAGGACACCTGTCCCATCAGCTCTATTAACCACTGGCCTAATGTTCCATGGCCTTGACCCAAATCAGGGGTCAGACTTAGGATCAGAGTGACCTCACCCTTCCTTGCTGGCTGGCATATCCACAGGAACCCCAACAGCGAGGGTCTACCGTACTGGCCTGTGTTGGACCATGATGACCAGTACCTGGAGCTGATCATCCAGCCTGCTGTGGGCCGAGCCCTGAAGGCCAGAAGGCTGCAGTTCTGGACTCAGACTCTGCCCCAGAAGATCCAGGAGCTAAAGAAATCTCAGAGCATGCACAAAGAGCTATAGTGCCCTGTGTGAGGAATGGTGTGTAGCACTGGCTACTCGTGGGGTCACTTTGAGTTTTCCAAACCTTATTGAGGGATCTGGGTTGATTATATATATATATATATATATATATATATATATATATATATATATATATACACACACACACACACACACACACACATATCTTGGTTGATTCATATAACCTCTGTACTTATCTGTTCTACATTTATCATCAATCCTGTGCATGTTACTCTATCTTGCTGGGTCATCTTTGGTCAGACCAACTCAATGAACGATCCCGTAACAATGTGGATTTGTGAGCCCCAAAGTACCCATCTCTCTTTAAAATAAAGCAGAATTTTGAAAAACATTGATATGGGTTCTTCAAAAACCTTGTATCGTATGAGTGAGATGTGTCAAAATCACAGCCCAATCTCATTAGGTTCATGCTATTGGAGACCATGGTGTCCAAGGTTAAGATACAAACCTCATTGCTGTATCCTCAGGACTAGTTTTCTGATCCAAAGATGAAACCTGGTGTTTTCACTGAGTACTAGGATATTTAATATTTCTCATGACCCAGACCTCCACTAGGCCTCACTCTTAGTAACGTCACATTGGAATCTAAGTTCCAAAATAGAAATATGAATCATAGATACTTTCAAAACACATCACATAGATGTTCCCAAGTCAGTGACTGGATTTGAAAGCATCCCATGGTGTTTGTAGATTAAATGTCACCTACAGTCTCATTTAACATAATCTGTACATTGATCAATATTGATTTGTTTTTTTCTTACTATCCAACCTCATTCATCTATTCTGTCTCAAAGTAGTCAGTGGCACTATTTTATTCTTGATGTAGGATTAAATATCTATTATCTACTTCAGTCTGAGACAGTGTGTGTGTGTGTGTGTGTGTGTGTGTGAGGGGTGCACATATCTGTGTGCATGTACACACAGATGATTATGTTTGCATGAACACATACATATTTGTGCATACGTGTGTGTAGTAATTAGTGTGTGTTTTTGTGTACACACATATATGTATGTGGCCTTGCATACAATTATATGCATGTATGTGTCTGCATGTGTGTCTTTGTGGGTTGTTTGTGCAAGTGCATGTGCATGTGTGTGTCCAGAAAATCAGGTTTGTTATTTTTGTGTCTGCTGAGGTTTGTCTTGACTCCCAAGGGTCCTGTAGCCATGGTAATGCCAACATTTGCATCATCAAACCATGTTTGTGAAGATGTTTGACTCTGGGGTGAGTCCTTGTAGCTGCGTAGAGGATCATAAAATCCATACATGAATGTAAGAGACTGCTGTCCCCTGACTTACTGAGCACATGTTTTGGGGTATCCTTTGACTTCCACAGTTCTCCTGCAACCTCCCAGTCATTGTGATAAACCTTTGTCCTTGATTGTTCATAATCCATGATTTTGATTCTCACATCTTTGCTATTACTAAACATTTTGGCTATTCTAATAAAAATAAATAATAAAAATAAAATAATTCTTCTACTTTATTTCAGCATACAAAGGGATCAAACTGTTCTCAGGCTGCTGTTTCTAAAAACAGTTTTTCCTTCTTACTAAGAGGCCAGATCCTTTGTGCTAGAGATCCTGACATGTCATATTACCCCTGCTCAGCTCGCTCTACAAGTCTAACTTCCCATTTGGCAAACTCCCCCTTTTAAAATCCAGTGCAAGAAAGACCAACCCCAGGACAGCATGACCTTTGGTGTCACAGTGAAGATTATAGTTTGTCCATTCTGGACACCATGGGAAGAGAAGGATACCCTCCCGGAGGGCTGGTGCCAGATTCTCCCACTGGGGCCTGAGCTCAGTATTTAATTCCTGCTGCCAACAATTAAGACATCAGTCTATTCAGGTAACACAAAGAATGTAGTGCACGTCTTTGATCTTAGAAGAGCTGGAACAGTCCATCTGCCATAGGCAAGCTGTTTCTTCAGTCAGGAAATTGAGGGAAGAGAGAACATCTGCCCGGGACAGGACTTGGAGCACAGACAATTTGAATGGAGACACTGACTTGACATCATGTCTTGCTGACTGGTCATGGCACACATGTGTTAAATATTTATAGAAGTTGTAGGGTTAGGGATGTAGCTCAGTGGTAGAGAGCTTGCCCTGAATGTACAGGCCCCTGGGTGTGATGCCCAGCAACCTAGAAAATTAAATAAATGCAGATCATATTACATAGGCTTGCAATTTTTTCTATTCAGAGGTCTGAGCACAGGAATCACAAGTCAAAACCTGCCTGCGCTATAGAGCAATCTCCTGGGAATGCTGGATTAATTATGGTTTCTCTCCACAAGAGAAATACAAAAAATTATGAAATCCTAATTTCAGTGAGTGGCTTAATAAAGGTGGAGAAAGAGGAAAAGAAGGAAACGGATGTGGAGGAGGAAGAAAAAGAAAAGGAAAAAAGGAGGAGCACAAGGAAGAGGAGGAAAGGGTGAAGTAGAGGAAGAGATAATGAAGTTGGAAGGAGAATATGGCGGACATTTGGGGGGGTCTTGAGGGTGTTGAGAAGTAGGATTGCATAAAACACATTGTAATAACGTATGAATTTACCAAGGAATTAAAAGTTTCCAATGATCTGTGAAACAGGTCAGTGTCACAGTTCTTACCTGACACCTAGCACCAGTTCTGTCCATTGTTAGAGGAGACCGCACTTTCATTCCACAGATGCCCAGACTGTGTTTGACCAATAACTTAGGCATATTCCTAGCTCGAGCTTACATTTTATTTTTTGTTTGTTTGTTTTTTTGTTTTTTTGTGAACGCTCAAGCTACCCTAGCATATATACTTTTTTATTTTTTTATTTTATTTTTTTTAAATTACTGCCTCCTCCCCGCCTCCCATTTACCTCCCCCTCCCCACCTCCACTCCCCCTCCTTCTCCTGTCCAAAGAGCAGTAAGGGTTCTTTGCCCTGTGGGAAGTCCAAGGTCCTCCCACATCCATCAAGGTCTAGGATGGTGAGCATCCAAACAGGCTAGGCCTCCCCAAAGCCAGTATATGTAGTAGGATCTAAATCCAGTGCCATTGTCCTTGGCTTCTCAGCTGCCCTCAATGTCCGCCATGTTTAGGGAGTCCAGTTTTATCCCGTGCTTTTTCAGTCCCAGTCCAGCTGGCCTTGGTGAGTCGAGCTTACATTTTAAATTAACCCATTTTTACACATATATAATCTATCTATCTATCTATCTATCTATCTATCTATCTATCTATCTCCCCACAGTAAGCTGTGGCTTACTGGTAAGGTTCTTGCATTTTTCTCCTTTAGCAGCTACATGATGTCTCCTTCAACTCTGCCACCTCTCTTGAATCTCTGTTCAGAATTACTGCCTAGCTTTACTTTGCTAAGCCAAAACAGCATTATTCATTAACCAATAAAAGCAACATCCCATATCAATATACTCTGTAGACACTTTGGGGTAATTGTTTCATTGGTAATGTTTGACTATCAAATTTCCATATCAATTTCTTGCCAATCACCAAGTTTTTTTTTATATCTACAAATTATTTATGAAACTTCTGTTAGGGATGTCCCTGCTTCTGTAATGAAAGGATCCAGACATGTGAGTGAGTGGCCCGTGGCCGCTGGGTCCCAGGGAACTGAGTACAGGCCCCCTCCAACTCCCTAAGCTTTTCTGGCCATCCAGCGGGGTGTTTCCTGGCTGCTGGCTCTCTTTAGCACATTCCAGCCTTTCCCAAGAGCCTCTTTTCATCTGCGACGTCCTTGGATCCCCCAACTCAGCCTGCTCCGGGACTGAGAGGTTGGGGAGCCAGTGGGAATGTCCTTGCCACTGGAGCTTCTTTGTACCGCCTCACCCTGCATCCCAAGCCTGCCTTTTTGTCTGTGAGGTCCTTGGAGCCAGGCAAGAGGTCCCTGCTCCTGTGCTGAGAGGATCCAGACAGGAAGAGATGGGCTGGTGCCAATGCAAGAATTCCTCCAACAACCTGAAAAGCAACATGATAACACCAGAATCCAGCGAACAGGAAACTGAAAGACTCAAACACCCTAACCAAGAAAAAGTAGAAGAAATCAACTTTAAACATATCCTTATGGAAAAAAAATCAAGACCCTTAAACAGGAAGTGAAAAACTCCTTTAAAGAAATAGAAGAGAAGTCAAACAAAAAGTTAGAAGAAATTAATAAATCCCTCAAAGATACCCAAGAAAATGAAGAAAAAGCAATCAAACAGGTAAAGGAAATAATTCAAGACTTGAAAACCAAAATGGAGGTAATGAAAAAAAATACCAACAGAGAGATGGCTGGAAATGGAAAATCTGGGTAAACAAACAGGAACTACAGAGACAAGTATAACCAACAGAATAGAAGAGAAAGAAGAAAATATCTCAGGTGCTGAGGATACAATAGAGGAAATAGACTCACTGATCAAAGAAAGCAGCAAATCCAATAAATTCTTAACTCAAAACATCCAGGAAATCTGGGACACCATGAAAAGACCAAACCTAAGAATAATAGGGGTAGAAGAAGGAGAAGAATCACAGCTCAAAGGCCCAGAAAATATATTCAACAAAATTATAGAAGAAAACTTTCCCAACCTAAAGAAAGATATTCCTATGAAGGTACAAGAAGCATACCGAACACCATTTAGACTGGATCAAAAAAAATCCCCTTGCTATATAATAATCAAAACACAAAACATACAGAATAAAGAAAAAATACTGAGAGCTGCAAAGGAAAAAAAGGTCAAGTAACATATAAAGGTAAACCTATCAGAATTACACCTGACTTCTTAATGGAAACCATGAAAGCCAGAAGGTCTTGGATAGATGGGCTTCAGACACTAAGAGACCATGGATACAAACCCAGACTACTATACCCAGCAACTTTTCTCTCACCATCAATGGACAAAACAAGATATTCCAGGACAAAAACAGATTTAAACAATACATAGCCACAAACCCAGCCTTACAGAAAGTATTAGAAAGAAAACCTCAATCCAAGGAAGCCAACAAACACCCACAATAGCACAAACATATGACAACCCTCCACCAACACAACTCAAAGAAGAAAAAAACACAAACACTACCACCAAAAAAAAGATAACCAGAGTTAACAACCACTGGTCATTAATATCACTTAATATCAAGGGACTCAATTCACCTGTAAAAAGGCACAGGTTAAGAGAATGAATAAAAAACAGGATCTATAATCAGATGGTCAGGAGCAGAGGCACTGATGGGACATTTCCCTTCTCTGTGTCTGTGTCTAGACTGTGGCTGCTGAGGACCCTAGAATAACAATGAAGCTATTAACTATTATTCATGGAATCATTGGCATCTTACAACCCACCACTTAGGTCAGAGAATTACCCAGGTGCCCAAGAAAGGTTATGGAGAGTATCCTGGACCAAAACAGAACTAGAACCCTCCAGCCTCCCAGCACCAAGCTGAAATGAGAGGACAGGATCCTTCAACGAGTCTGACCTTGGGCAAAGGTACAAGATAGATTCTCAAATAAGGAGAATGTGGTGTAGGCCTGCCTCAAGTCTTCAGGTCCTTACAGAAGCTGAGCCAAGAGAGTACCAGTCAGAGAGTGTGTGTTCAAACCTTGATGCCTCTTATTCCTAGACATTCTCTTGTGAATTCTGAGAAATTCATGCCACTCCTAGTAGTCACAGCCACTCTAAGGAAGCCATACTTCCCTCAGCCTGAGACCCTTGTCTGTAGTTTCGTGAGTTCTAATTGATGCTCACTGAGCATTATAGGCAAGAAGGTCTAACCTGCTTCTACATGGCTCCTCTTCTGAACAGCCTTGGTTCAGGTACCTGGATTCTGAACCTCAGAGAACTTTATAAGAAGGCACAGAATTGTAGCACATTCTCCTCTATGGCACCCAGAGCTGCCTCATCCACAGGGACATCAAGGTGACAGTGTCTTCTACATAATCCCCAGGATTACTTAAAATGTGAGCAGGATGTGGTGGCACATGCCTGAGGATCCAGCACTCTTGTTGAGGCCAAGGAAATTGGAGGCTCTTTAAATGAAATCCAGAAATCTGGCAAGAATGTGTTCATACATCAAAACACTGAGGAACTGTACACAATGAAGAACTACAAAGACACGTAGCCTCAGGAGGCCCCACCCCTTCCTCAGCATCCGTACATTGTGATGGACACTGGGGAGGGAAGAAACATTTTTTTCAGTGAAATTGCTACCAGAAAACCACCCATGCTCCTGTAAATAAACTCTCACACACTTGCTTACTCTAATTGAATTTTCTAGATATCAATAATGATATAAAAAAACAGTAAAGTAGGAGATGGACTAGTTTTCAGCAGAAATGAGAATCAGACCAGGAAGAGTAATATGGGACTGGAAAGGAACAAATACCTTATTCACATATATGAAAATGTCATAATAAAACCCATTATTATATATCATCAGTATATACTAAGAGAAAACCTAGAGAAAAAGAACTCCAACACAGTAATGTTGCCTGTGAAGATTGTCTACATCAAGACAACACTCCTTTCGCAGAGCGATGTTTCAGAGTAGAGTATTATAAGAGCTTTCACTCTGCTGCAGGCCTAAGCACGCTCAGCTTTACTCCTCTGCCAGGTGTGATGCTCCAAGGCTCTGGGAACCTCACAAGGAAGACAGTGAACCTTGTTTACAGTTCCACATCCTGGTTGACTTCTATCCAGTGCACATCAGCAACCACACCTGACCCTATTCAACAGCAAAGAAGAGGATTCTTAGCATGTTACTCCAGAAGCCTTCAAAATCCAATGCTTGGCTACTGTAAAAGGGAAGTACACTTGAGAAGACAACACCCATGCTTGAGGGTGTCTTGTCCTCTCCTTGGGGGACTCTCTTTAACCCTGTGCTCAAACATGCAAACATCTGTCCTTTCACATGACAACTCTGAAAGAAGTGGACTGCTAAGGAGAGGAGACTCTGGGCTCTGTTGAGCTGTGTGAAAACCACAATAGATCTCTATTGATGCAGCTCTCCTGAGTCAGACTTGGTCAGACTCAAACTGTGGTGGCCTTTGCATTATCCATGCTCCTGTATGCAATCTCTCACCCAGACACCACACCCTGTTAAACTCATTGGATTTACCAAGAAATACAAAGAAAACTAGCTGTTTCATAGACATAAACAAAAGCAAAAAGAGGATAAATGTGTGTATGAGTATTTGATTTCATGTTTTGGTCACAATCTGACCCTTTCCTGGACTGGGCTCGTCCTCCCTCAAAGAGAAGGAAATTGTTCCACTAAATGTCATTTCTGGGACAGCTGCTCGTGGAGGATGAAGCATCAATTGTGTCAAACTTCAGGTAGGACCACTTCACCATGCTTTGTCTGTTGTAACAACGTTAGGCATCAGTAGTAGATTCAGTGAGCATCGTGGTTAGAGAAGCCATGCAGCTAGGTATTCTATGTAGGCAGCAATCACTGAGGACAGGGGATGAGCTTTTGGCCTTGGGAAGATGTAGGCAAAACCCACTGATGTCTGTATATGAAACTGCTCTGCCCTCATCCACATCAGTTGACACAAAATATCGTAATCCTTGTGGATCAGAGAGAAGGCATCTTAGAAACACGAAGCTGATTTGAAGCTTATGTCTGCCAAACTCTACAGTAGAAAAACATGGTGCTCTGTGAGGTGAGTCGTCAGAAAGATGGGAGCTTGTGGCCATGACCAACCCAGAGGAGCAAAAGGGGCTTCACTGGACACCTCCCTGTGCCTTAGTGCATGGAAAGAATCAAGGTAAGGGAGTAAGCATGATTTAAGTTCATTGTGCATGTGTATGGAATTATCAAAATTAAAATATACATCCTCAATATATAGTTTAGAGATAGAGCACTTGTCTTACATGTCTAAGATCCTGGATTCAATATCATGTCTCTACTTCAGATATTTGCAGAAATTGACTCACCAGAGGTGATGGGATGTCAAATTCTCGTGTTAGTCTGATAAAAGCTCTATATAAGTAGCTTATAAAACATGTGGCTTTGCAAAGCCCTGGTGTCTTAGAAAGTTTGTGTCCATAACAAAAATCATCCTAAGCAGGAAGCTCAGGTCTATGGCAGACACAAGTGGCGTGGGTAAGTCCAAGGCAGGTGGATTTTATGAGTTCAATATTATCAGGTCAGCTGGTAATATATACACACACTTCATCTCAATTGCATATATGCATAGACTGATACATGTAACATGCATATATGAGTTTATATATATATCATAACTTATATGACTCATAACATAGAAATTTGCATATAATTTTGGAGACTGTGAATTCCAAAGTCAGGGTACCATCGCGTGTGCTATGTATTGAGGACTAGCTTTCTCATTCAAAGGTTGTTTTGTTTGGTTACACTGGGCTGATGGGATTAACAATGATGTCCATGATCTGAGTGTCCTAGTGGCCCAACTCTCAGTATCCTCACTGTAGAGTGCAAACTTGAGTTGACCTGACAATAGATGTCACAGCAGCAAAGGACAAGGTCAGATAGAGAGACAGGGAAAGGCTTGAAGGGAAACCTGGTAATTCCAGTAGACTTTATTAACAGTAGTAGTTTTGCTGAATCCCAGTACAGGTATCTTTATCTTTTGCAGAAAAGGTCAACCTGTCTTTCAATATGACTACACCATTTTACATCTCCTTTAGCCATGCGTGCATGAACATACCTGTGGCTCCATGATTTGCCAACACTGGTATGTATGTTATATGCAGTAGAATCTTCATGAAGAGAATTCTGTAGATTTTAGTCCCTCTCCCTCTTCTTGTCTGTAAATGAAGGTTCCAGATCCAACCCTTCCAGCATACACACAGAGTTTGAGAGTCTTCCTTGTTCTACGTGTTTACAATGGTCTCCACCATCATCCATGAAGAGCCTCTGAATGATGATACACTGGGACATGGGAATCTTCCCCACATCATTCTACAAAACAGACCAGGGTTAAGCGGACCCACCAGGCTATCCCAGGAACATAAAGAAGAAGCTTCCCTGTCTTTGAGCGTGGAAGAAATGGAGGAGAGTGGGTGGACCTTTCAGCTCCCACAGCCCAGATGTTCTCCAGAAAGGTAGTTGAGGAGAGAGAGAACATCTGCCTCGACAGGGCCTGAAAGCACAGAGAGCGTGGAGGGGATGCACTAAATCTATAGCATTTATGGATGGGATGATTTGTATGTTCCATATTGCAAACACCAGGGGGCAGAAGAGAGACAAGACTGTCTCAGCCTTGGCTCAGTAGCTGGGCAGAGAGGATCCCTTCCTTTGAGTGCAAGAAGACCTCTGCCTGACACTCTCCCTGGGGACTTGAGGCGTTTGTGAGCTCCTGCTGCACACATGCACCTGTGAGGTCTCCATTTCTGTTGGCAGACACAGGACACCTCACCAAATGGACTTTAGACTTTCAGTAGCTGTGTCATTTTTTAAAATCTCTGAAGTCAAATGATTTCTTTCTTTTTTTCCATTGAAATCCATATTTATTTAGTCATTAATATTAGGTCAGCAAAGGAAATTTCAAATTACCCATTTTTTGAAATATCTTTAAACCATGTATATTTTATTTTTTATTAGATCTAAGTTATTTTTTATATTTTCTTTTTTTATTATTTTTATTATTTTTTTATTAAAAATTTCCATCTACTCCCCCCCCTCCCACTCTCCTCTCCTTCCGTCCACCGACACCCCCACTCCCTTCAAATGATTTCTAAGCAATTACATTTGCCCTCTTAGCAGCATAGATGTGTATACTTTGCATAAAAATAAGCTGTGCACTTACGCTCACGGAACTACAAGTCTCATTACACTGGAGGAACGTTCCCTTAGCTCCTCTCTGTCAATCATTTCCTGGTCTCTGCAGCCCCTTTCTGATGGTACAGTTCAGAACCTGGATATAATTTAGAAACATCAGATTCCTGGGTTATCCTATCTCAGGAAAGGATTCCTATGTGAAACGTTCTGTTACTAAGTTAAACTTCTTTTAGATTCAAGTGTGTTACTGCCAAGTACTGTACTGAGCTCAGAAGTCTTGTTGAGCCTGGCGGTGGTGGCACACGCCTTTAATCCCAGCACTCGGGAGGCAGAGGCAGGCGGATCTCTAAGTTCGAGGCCAGCCTGGTCTACAAGAGCTAGTTCCAGGACAAGCTCTAGAAACTACAGGGAAACCCTGTCTCGAAAAAAAAAAAAAAACAACAAAAAAAGAAGTCTTGTTGAAGAAAAGGAGGAGGGATTTAGGAACCTATGGGCATGAAGGGGGAACCCCAGAGACAGCTAAGCTGAGCTCAAGGGAGCTCAAGGATTATAGATCAACATTAGGGAACCTCCAGGCACTGACCTAGGCTGTCTGCATATGTGTGACAGTTGTGTAGCTTGGTCTCTTTGTAAGGCTCCTTGCAGTGAGATCAGGACCTGTCCCTGGTGTTTAACTGACTTTTGGGAACTTTTTTCCCCATGCTGGATTATCTTGCTAAGGCTTGACACAAGGGGAGGAGCTTCGTCTTGCCACAACTTGATGAGCCATGCTTTGTGAAAGCCCCTGGGAGGCCAGCCCTTTTTTGAGTGGAGATGGAGGAGGAGTGGAAGGGAAGGGGAGTGGAACAGAAGTGGGGTGGGGTGGAGGTGTGGGTAGGAGGAGAGGAGGGAGAGGAAACTGTGGTTGGAATGTAAAATAATTTAAAAAGAAACTTATTTAAATAAAATAAAATATAGAAAGAGAAAGAAGGAAAATTGAAAAGGGAAAAAAGATTCAAGTGTGCTACATTTAGTTAACAGTGTCTCTCCATATGTGCAAACATCTCATTTTGCCAATCCCTAGATCGTACCGGCGGTCGGAGGAGTTTGGAAATAACCAAAATAGTCCTTTTATAATAAATCACTTTTAATAAAAGGAGAAAATAAGGGAACTTACAGAACCAAGGGTCCAGCGAAGCAGAAGGTAACGCGGGGGACAAGAACAGGGGCTCCTTCAGGCCCCGGTCCTTTTTAAGGATACCCTACTCCCCTGGGGCAGCCACGCCCCTGAACGCAGGGATTGGGCCAGCTGCCCCAACACTAGATGATCAACTCCTGAGTGATCTGATTTTGACTACTTTTAAACAAGCTCTTATCAACTTTGGAAGTATGAGTTTTTGTGATTGGTGTTTACAATTCCTTGAACTAAAGACCTGGCAATAGAATCATTCAATCACAGAATAAATATGTTTGACTATCTGACTGTCGTCTATAATGACTACATCATATGTATCTCCTCCAGCGGTCTAGGAGAGTGCCAGTGGCTCCATGTCTTTGCCAACACTGGCTTTATGGGTCTTAAACCTGGTCATAGTGAAAAGGTATACAGTAGCATCTCATTGAAGGAATTTTATGGACTTGAGCCTCTACTTTCTTCTCTCCCTCTCTCCCTATCTATCGGTCTGTCTGTCTGTCTGTCTGTCTATCTATCTATCTGATGCGAGAGATTTGAAATAACCAAAAATAGTCCTTTTGGAATAAATCAGTTTTAATAAAAGGAGAAAGAGGGATACTTACAAAGCCAAGGCTCCAGCGAAGCAGAGGGTGATGTGGGGGAAAAAACAGGGCGGCTATCCCCATCCTGGTTCTTTTTAAAGGTACCTCTCTCCCCTGGGGCAGCCACGCCCCTGAACGCAGGGATTGGGCCAGCGGCCCCAACATCTATCTATCTCATTTCCTTTTCTATCTCTCCTGCACTTCTTACTCACTCCTCACTCTCTGCCTCCCTCACAGAATAGAGTGTGAGCATCTTATTCATTTCACATCTTTACTGTGGCCATGGCCATCATCAACACGGAACCTCTGATGATGGTGCAGTGAGGAGCAGCACACAGGGATTTCCCCAGCTGAGCTACAAAAATGTCTGGTATTTAAAAGCCTAGGGATGCCCAGGATCCTTTAGGAATATGGTTCCTTCATCTAGAGACTGGAGATACTAGGAATTTTTCAGCCCTTGTGGTCCTGCTCTTCCTTTGGTTGGGAACTTGGAGTGAAGAGAACACCTGCCAAGAAAGGCTAGGACCACAGTCAGGACAGGAGTGCATTGGAGGGGTGACAGTGAATCAAATGAGCCCCTGTTGATTAGAGGAGGCAGTGGCTAAGCTGTGATGTGACAGGAAAACAGACAGAGACACCAAGGAAGAAGTCCCACAATGCCATGCTGTGGGGCTCTAGACTATTATTTAGATAATAATGAAGATAATTTGTAGCCAAAGCCAATTCTCAGGTGGCACTAAAGGTTGTCTGACACTGAACCCCATGCCACTTCCTCTAGGAAGCCAGTCTGGACTATGCATGGGCTCCTGATCCTGCATCCTTTGATATATCATCTTAGTGTTTTATGGGGACT
Source organism: Arvicola amphibius (assembly GCF_903992535.2). Taxonomy (NCBI): domain Eukaryota; kingdom Metazoa; phylum Chordata; class Mammalia; order Rodentia; family Cricetidae; genus Arvicola; species Arvicola amphibius. The sequence continues at coordinate 33,867,137 of NC_052061.1, read as the reverse complement.
ATAAAATTTTTATTTACACACCTTTATCTCAGGTTCATCATAGTTCATGAGACCTCAGATTGACCCCAGTGTTGGAACCTGCAAGGTCCAAGCAAATGCTTGTCATATGGTTACATATGATATTGATCAGGAGGTGGTAAAAGAACTTTCCTCTAATCCTGATGACCCTAGGTCCACTTTGGGCTTCATATGGTGGGATTAGAGTATGGTCTTACAGAAACTGTTCCTTCGTCTCCATATGTGAGCCAGGGACTGGGAGAATCTACATACATGCACACACATATGTACATGAGCACAAAATAAACAAACAAACAAACAAATAAATAAATGCAAACAATTACAAATAGTTGTGAAATGGATAAGTGATTGCAAAATTGATCTTGGCAGGAGCTGCCCACTAGAGGAGACACATCTTGAGGGTGGAGTGAATAGGGGCTGGGGACTTTAAAAGCACCAGAACTGTACTGTGATTTGATCAAACAACTGTGACCTAACAGGGAGGTGTCCACGTAGATAATAAGAATATTGAAGAGACCAGGGACCCTGGATCAGGGCTCAGTAAACTGAGACTTCCAAGCACAGAAGAGCCTTGAGGATGAAGGTCACACTCAGATCTCCTGCATCTGCCTGTCTCTCCTGTGACATCCTGAGTGTGTCCCTACTCACAGAAGACCTCTGTCTCTCTGTGACATCCTGAGTGTACCTACTCACAGAAGCCCCGTCTCTCCTGTGACATCTTGAGTGTGTCCCTACTCACAGAAGCCCTCTGTCTCTCCTGTGACGTCTTGAGTGTGTCCCTACTCACAGAAGCCCCCTGTTTCTCCTGTGACATCTTGAGTGTGTCCCTACTCACAGAAGCCCACTGTCTCTCCTGTGACATCTTGAGTGTGTCCCTACACACAGAAGCCCTCTGTCTCTCCTGTTACAGTTTTCTGTCCTTGTGTTAGGACAAGGCTCCTGGTGTCCCAGAAGATCTTCAGAATCCATGCTGTGCCTTTCCAGGGCCAAGGAGGGAACAGAAAGAGCAGGGTGACTTTGCCCTGCCTCCTGGACATTGGCTCCTGTCACTCTGACTAATCAGTTCTCCAACAATGAGAACTTTGTCCCACCACACCAAGGTCCCCGCCCATATCCGTTTGATTTAAATTCATAGCTAGGGAAGACCCACACATTCTGCTTCTTGTTTGTGAAACGTAGCCATCCTCCACAGCAGCAGCGACTCAGGCCTGAGAGCTGATCATGTCGTTGAATCAACTGCAAAGCTGGCTGAATGCTGTGATCTTTGGGCTCCTGCTTTTCCTCCTTCATGTACAGGGTGAGGCTCAATAAGTTGTTAATGGAAAATGATTAAAATCAGAGGTCTAACTTGTGGGACGGAAGGCCAGGGAGCAGGGGTGCAGGGGTGGGTGATGGAAAGGACAGACTAAAGTGTGGGAATCATGAGTCTCCCAAGCCCATAGCCAAATCACACTGATTGAAGGTCAGAGATGTCTAAAATCTCTCCATAGTGAGGAGACAGTTCAGTGTAAGGAGCTCTGGAGAATGCTAGAAAATTCAAGGAAAAGCAAGATGAAGGAATTTTTCCCTCCTCAATGTATGGCTCTTACTGTAGCTACAGCTGGCCTTTGTACAAGAATGACAATAATCATAATTTCATGTGGCCAAACATCTGTGATTACATGACCTCTTTGCCCAGAGAAATGCTCTGACTCCCTTCAAAGGCAATAGGAAAGGTTCCTGGTTCTGAGGGATAGGGAAGTTCCCACACTCGCACCCCACAGCTGAACTAGAAGGCCCTGGGTTCCTGTCTTTTGTGCCCTGGTAACAGTGAGATGGGATCTCCCACGAACTGCTGGCAACTGATTGCACAAAACTAACCCTGATGCCATCTCTCCACCCAGGTCAGGACTCATCAGAGGCCAACCCCATCAGAAACACACACACAGGCCATGTCCGAGGCAGCCTCATCAGAGTGAGTGACAACAAAGTTGGTGTCCACACCTTCCTGGGAATTCCTTTTGCCAAGCCACCTGTAGGGCAACTGCGCTTTGCACCCCCTGAAGCCCCTGAACCGTGGAGTGGTGTGAGAGATGGGACCTCCTATCCAGCCATGTAAGTTCTGTACAGAGGATGTCTGGCCCTGGGGTGAACAGTTGTTCTGAGCCCTGAGTCATGCTGAAGTCTTTCCTTCATCTCAGCTCCACAGCAGTTTCCTCCCAGTGTGGGGAGTCCACCATGCAATTTTCTGATGCATGTGCTAAGGTTGTGTAGAACAACCTTGCCAGTCTCCTGCATCAGAGCTTGGCGCCCATATGAGTTAGATGTGTGTATGATAGAGAGGAACAAAGATAAAATTGTTCACAGATTCAATAAAGCCCAGTGTTCTCTGTCACAATGGGAGGGGTCTCGAGGCATGAGTTTTGTGACCTATTCAGCAGAGAGCATCCAAAATCCAGTAGAATACATTTTAGGTCCTGAGAAGTGCAGTGTGAAGGAATACTTCCTAACTCAATCCTCAAAGCCACTATGACAACATGTAGGGCCAAGCAACATTGACCACGGAACTATATGTAACTAACACAGAAGATAGCATAGGAAAAAGAAGTTCCCTGAGAGTCTGTACATGGAGTGAAGGATTTTTCACTGTCCTTTGGGCAGTATTGTCCATTGATTCCTCTGATTCCTGGAGAGTACCACACTCCAATATTGCAATCTGTTTGTTGTCTGTTGTTGTAATAAAGTACCAAGAAAGAAAGCAATTTAGGAAAAGAAAGCTACTATTAAAGTAGATTATAATTTATCGTGTTTGAGAAGTTACACTGAAAGAAAATGACAGGAGCTGGTCACATCACATCCACAACAAAGAACAGAGAGGAGGAAACGCTTGCATGCTTTGCATTGCTAAGGTTTTAGGTCACTTTTCTATTCTTATACACTTCAGTGAATGTTACCACACACAGCCAATCATTTCCAAAGAGACACCGATATGTCTCTATATACAAGAATCAGAAAAAAATATAGCCCCAAACAAACTGGAGGACCCCACCCCAGCTTTTGTGGAGCCTGTGGCCGTTACCTCGGTGGAAGGGATTTCAGAGGGGGAATATGTGTTACTAGGGCGTCATGAAGAGCAGCAGCTGGAGGCGGCTGACGAAGATCTAGGCTCACATTTGCTTTTGACCACCATATATCTCTTGGAATATCTCTCTGTTATTTCCATCAGTTGTCTGCAAAGTCTTGAAATGATGAATTCATTGGGCCTGAAGGATATGAACCTGCACCTGTCCACATTCTCTATGTCGGAGGACTGCCTGTATCTCAACATCTACACACCAGCTCATGCCCATGAGGGCTCTAACCTGCCTGTGAGTGTCAGGATATGGTCAGCTTGGGAGAGGGCATGCTTTTCAGATGATTAGAAGGGATAAAAGCAGCCCGAGCTCCACTGTAGTGGGGACTCTGCTGAAAAGCCTCCACTTACCGGGTCACAGAAGGCCTTCTCAGGCACACTAAGCAGCTGAACGTGGGTATGGAACACAGAACAGGAGCACTGAGTGGTTAAAGCTCCAGCTCTTTGATCAAAGCGGACTCATTCCACAACCTGAGTTCTGTAGGACCACTTAGGTGTTCAAGCCTCAATATTGGGGTTACCTGTGTCTACTTTTGGATTATGTGTTGTGTCGGTGAGCATTGATGATCCTTTCCTTTTTAGTCTGGAGAGATAACCGTGGAGGCACCCCTCTTTGTTCCACTATGCAGAGTCTGAGTAATGACATTATTCTATACAATACCCATTAATTCAAACTGAGATACATGGTGGGGATGGGGACTAGGAATATACTGATGGGGCTACTAGAGAACCTGTCTGTGACTAAGGCCCTGAAGTCCTGAGGATTTGCATGTATTTGTGCAGCTGCACAGTGACCCAGGAGTTGATTCTCCAGGAAGCAATCTTGCAGAATTGGAATGGTTATGAGCTTCATGGCATTTCTCTTGACCTCTCCAGGTGATGGTGTGGATCCATGGTGGTGCTCTGGTTATAGGCATGGCTTCTATTACTGATGGATCCATGCTGGCAGCCATTGAGGATGTGGTGGTGGTCACTATCCAGTACCGCCTGGGTGTCCTAGGATTCTTCAGGTGAGGATAGGACTGGGGTGGACAACAGCAGCTGAGAAGAAGTTAGCTCTTTGATCCATGTCTGTTCCACTTCTCAGCACTGGAGACCAGCATGCCAGAGGCAACTGGGGCTACCTGGACCAAGTGGCTGCCCTGCGCTGGGTCCAGCAGAACATCGCCCACTTTGGAGGCAACCCTGACCTTGTCACCATCTTTGGCGAGTCAGCAGGTGGTGCAAGTGTGTCTTCACATGTCGTGTCCCCCATGTCCAAAGGACTCTTCCACAGAGCCATCATGCAGAGTGGAGTAGCCGTGTTACCTGACCTTATCTCTGACACCCACGAGAGGGTCTACACTGTGAGTGCCCTCAACCATCATAGACTAATTCTGCCTTCTCAGCCTTCAGATTCTGGTACTCTGGTCTTCTGTCTGATGGGGAAAACAATCACCATGGAAAATAGTTTCCTTCCAGTACGTTTTGAGAAACTTAGGGGTTAGATTCTTCATGCCTCTACTTCATACTGGGTGATCATGTTATCTGACCAGCAAACTGCTCCTAGCAGCTTCCATCACTGACAAAAACAAATATGCATGTGCTTATGGAGATTGCACAGTGGGTTTTTTAATTGTTTGGAGTACAAGCCTAAGGACCTAAGTTCAAATACCCAGAACACTCAAAAGGCTGGGGATAGTAGGGTATCTATAATTCCAAGGTTCCTGTGCTCATGTATTGGAGGTAGAGTCAAGAGAATCACTGCATGTCAAATGGTAGCTCAAACTAGAAGCAGAAAACCAGAGAATACCCTGCCTCAAATAAGGGGCTTCTGTGCAGAAAGACCTGGTCCTCTAATGTTCACATACAAATACTGGCACACTTACTCCTTCTCTCACATGTGATATATAGAAGGACGGCTGGGGTTAGTAAAACTACCCTAAGGGAAAACGTGTGGAGGTAAAGAGGATACACCTGATGCCTGTCACCTTTGAAGAGTAGGACAAAGGGAATAATTTATATTTATAACAATCCACACCCAACAAACAGTATTGTATGTTATCTATGGCAATAGCATTGTATTGAAATTATAAAATTTCTTCTCCCCACTTGTTTCTTTTCACAGACAGTGGCCAACCTCTCTGGATGTGAGACCATGAACTCAGAGGCCCTGGTGCACTGTCTGAGAGGCAAGAGTGAAGCAGAGATTCTGGACATTAACAAGGTAAGAAGAATTGTGTGCCTTGGAACATCTAGTAAGACTTAGTGTTCTTGGTTCTATGTACAATATGAACACTAAGATAGGCTAATCTTACTGTACATTCCCTTCCAGAGTGAGCTGAGAACCCTGAGGCCAGTAAGAAATATGAAAGTGGTGGAGGTGACTCAGTGAGCATCAACATACATATTTCATTGACCTTCAGCATTGATTTTAATGCCCCTCAGGTCTTCAAGATCATCCCTGCTGTGGTAGACGGGGTATTCCTACCCAAGCATCCCCAAGAGTTGTTGGCTTCTGTGGAATTTCGTCCTGTCCCCAGCATCATTGGAGTCAACAATGATGAGTTTGGTTGGATCGTTCTCAATGTGAGTCTCAGTTCTAATCCTTTGGGAGATTGGAGATTCTTATGTTAAACAGTGGGGATAAATTGTATCTTTAAAGAAGCCCATCAGATCCCACACTTAACAGGGTCTTCTACAACCTAGTTCTTCAGCATCACTCAAACAATAAAGGAAATAACAAGAGAGAACCTGCAGGCTGTTTTGAGGAATACAGCATCACAAATGGTGAGATACTGCTGGTCCTATCCAAATGGAGATGTCCCTAATATCCCCTTCTCAGATAGAATCTCTATTAATGTAGGTTGATATATGTGTGTAATTCTGGACCTTTTTACCCATGCTCTATCTCTACCCAGTCCCCATTCTCCCCATACCAAAGGCTGCTGCCCAACTAACCGAGAACATGCCTAACCGCATTCATCCTGATCTTTTGGTATAGATGCTTCCACCTGAGTGCAGTGACCTGCTAATGGAAGAGTACATGGGGGACACTAAGGACCCACAGACCCTCCAAAAACAGTACACAGAGATGATGGCAGACTTCATGTTTGTGATCCCTGCACTCCAAGTAGCACATTTTCAACGTGAGTACATCTGTAACAAACTTAGCAGAGCAGTTCAGAGATGTAGACCATGGGTGAGCACTGTGGAGCAGTGTGGGTATCTGGGTCTCCTCATGTCTAGTTTAACAGAGTGACATCCAGATGCATAGGAAAAAATGAGTTTCTGGAAATCTATTAACTTGGCCTAACCATCCAGCAGGGAAGGCCATGAGCACTGTTCTGCCCTAAGCCTTTCCACAGCTAGAGCTCCAGCCTGGAACTTTCTCTTCCCTTTAACATTTAAGATTCCAGGTAACTTCAGATCAAGGTACCTTGTCAGCAAATACGTATCAGAAAAAATCCAGTTGATGGGCTACAAGTCACTGTTTGTCCTTACCTCCAGGTTCCCATGCTCCTGTCTACTTCTATGAATTCCAACATCAACCCAGCTTCCTCAAGAGTTTCAGGCCACCCTATGTGAAGGCTGACCATGGTGATGAGATTACTTTTGTCTTTGGGTCCTTCTTCTTTGGCATGAAACGTGAGTCTTTTTTTGGCATAGAACTGGACATTTATTACTTAGAGGAGAGAGAGAGTAGGGAAAGAAAGAGGAGAGAGAGAGGGAGAGAGAGAGAGAGAGAGAGAGAGAGAGAGAGAGAGAGAGAGAGGCGTGCGCATGCCAAAAGGGACAGTAAGTCAATGTGAGTCTTTCTTACTCTCCTTGAGCTGACTAAGGTCGCAGATGACATCCCAGGGACTCCTGAGCTGGCAGTCCATTTGAGGAAAACTAGATTCTGGGAGAGAATAAATTCAAATGTGTACCATACCATAGACTAAAAAAGTATACCAAGATTAGATTCTGGATCAGTGCCAGTCTAGCCCATGATGGAGATGACAGCACATTGGGGCAGGAATTCCATTAGAGGATTGCATGTATATTGAATATTGCATAGTGAAGAAGGGTGGTAATGAAGCTGATAGTTCAGGCTCTGACAGCAGATGGAATTCTGAGTGGGAATCATGAGTTGGCAGTTGTGTTTGGTGTCATGGACTTCCAGATTTATTTTTCTCATGACTCCAGTTGACCTCACTGAGGAGGAAGAACTACTGAATAGGAGGATGATGAAGTACTGGACCAACTTTGCAAGACATGGGTAAGAACACGCCTCTCTCTCAACCTTCCCTGTATGTGTTATAGCGATATTTGTGTCCCTATATAGTAATCCCTTTTGGGTGATGGTCTCTTTAGCTTTCCTGAATCTTCCATCACATGATAGATTCCTCTCCTGGATAGCACATTTATATAGATACTTTGTAGGTGTCAGTTACTGGTCATCTACAGTGACCTGGCTCATGAGCCATAGTGCTCTGGTACTGTTCTTTATATCTTGCCTCTTAGATTTGATATAAAACAGGTCAAGTCGTCTTCCTTCACATGGAGCAGAAACTAGTGGGTGACACTTGTGTCCCTTTATCAGGACACCTGTCCCATCAGCCCCATTAACCACTAGCCTAATTGTTTTACTGCCTGACCCAAATCGGGGGGTCAGTCTTTGGATCAGGGTGACCTCACCCTTCCTTGCTGGCTGGCATATCCACAGGAACCCCAATAGCGAGGGTCTACCCCACTGGCCCATGATGGATGATGACGAGCAGTACCTGCAGCTGGACCTCCAGCCTGCTGTGGGCCAAGCCCTGAAGGCCAGAAGGCTGCAGTTCTGGACCCAGACTCTGCCCCAGAAGATCCAGGAGCTAAAGAAATCTCAGCACATGCACAAAGACCTATAGTGCCCTGTGTGAGGAATGGTGTGTAGCATTGGCTACTTCTGGGGTCACCTTGAGGCCCCCAAACTCATTGACTAACCTGGGTTGATTCTGACATTCACATAACCTCTGCACTTGTCATTAATCAAGAATCCTCTGCATGTGACTCTATCCTGCTGGGTCATCTTTGGTTAGAGCCAGTCAATGAATGCTCCCATAACAATGTGGAGTTGTTACTCTCCCAAGGCAGGCTCATCTCCTTCCACACTCCACTGGTACTGGGTCCCTTCCTACCTTCCTCCCTTAATTTCTCATCCTCACTGTCATTTTCTCTCAGACAAAAACGTCTCTTTAAAATAAAGCAGAAGTTTGAAAACCATCGATATGGGTTCTTCAAAAACACCGTATCATATGAGTGAGGTGTGTCAAAATCACGAGCCCTATCTCATTAGGTTCATACTTTTGGAGACCTTGAAGTCCAAGGTTAAGATACAAACCTGTTTTCTCTATCATGATGATGACTAGCTCTCTGACCCAAATATGATACCTTGTGGTTTCACTGAGTATTGGGATATTTAATATTTATCATGACCCAGACCTCCACTACACCTCACTCTTAATAATATCACATTAGAGCCTAAGATTCAATATAAAAATTTGAATCATAGAAACTTTCAAACCCATCACATATAGTTTCCCAAATCAGTCACTGGATTTGAAGGCATCCCATGGAGTTTGTAGACTAAATGACACCTACAATCTCATTTAGCATAAATGTACATTTATCAATATTGATTTCTTTTTTCTACCCTTCTCAATATCCATCCTCATTCATCTATCCTGTCCCAAAGTAGTCAGTGGCAGTATTTATTCTGGATGTAGGTTTACATATCTACTATCTACGCCAGACAGATAGTGTGTGATGAAGGGTGCACGTGTGTGTGTGTGTGTGTGTGTGTACGCACACACCTATTTCTGTGCTTGCATGCACATTTGTGCATGTGTGTGGTATTATGTGTGTGCCTTTGTGTATACACATGTGAGTATGTGAGCATGCACACAATTGTATGCATGTATGTGCCTGTATGTGTGTATATGTGGGTTATTTATTTGTATATGTGTGCATGTGTTCATGTGTGTGTGTGTGTCCAGAAAAACCAGGTTGGTTAGTTTGTGTCTGCTGAGGTTTATCTTGACTTCCAAGGGTTGTATAGCCATGGTAATGCTAACATTCGCATCATTAAACCACGTCTGTGAAAATGTTTGACTCTGGGGTGAGTCCTTTTAGCAGGGTAGAGGGATCAGAAAGTCCATACATGTATGAAATAGGTTGCTGGCCCCTGTTTCACTGAGCACTTGTACATGTCTTGGGGTGTTCTCTTGCCTTCCACAGTTCTACTGCAACCCTCCAGTCGCTGTGATAATTCTCTGTCCTTGATTGTCCATGATACATGATTGTCATTCTCACCTCTTTGCTGTTACTAAACATTTTTGGCCATTCTAATAAATGACTTCTCTTTCATCTTATGTCATTAAACAAAGGGTTCAAACTATGTTCAAGCTGCTGAATTTTCTAAAAACATTTTCTCTTTTTCACTAAGAGGCCAGATCCTTTGTGCTAAAAGTGCTGATACCAGCTAGCCTCTTACCTCTGCTCAGCTTGCCCAACAAGCCAGGTTTTCCCAGTGACAAACTCCCCTTTTAAAAATCCAGTGCAAGGAAGACCAACCCCAGGACAGCATGACCTTTGGAGTCACTGTGAAGATTATTGATTGTTCATTGTGGAAACCATGGGCAGAGAAGGATACCCTCCTGGAAGGTTGGTGCCAGATTCTCCCACTGGGACCCAAGCTCATTATTGGACTCCTGCTGCCAATGATTAAGACACATCAGACTTTTCAGGTAGCACAAAAAGTCTAGTGCATGTCTTTGACCTTATAAGAACTAATACAGTCCATCTGCCATAGGCCAAGTCGTTCCTTCAGTCGGGAAGATAAGGGAAGAGAGAGCATCTGCTCAGGACAGGACTGGGAGCACAGACAATTTGAAGGGACACACTGAACTGACATCATACCTTGCTGACTGGGGTACTCAGACACAGCCATGGTTGTACCATGTCAGTGGAAACATTAGGAAGAACACTGAGGAGGAAGGCCTGCTGTGTCAGGTTGTGGGGACTCTAGATTTCTGAGGGCTGGAGAGATGAAACCAGGTTTTCAGGTGGTACTGCTAGCTGTCTGAAGTAGACACCCATCCCGTTCCCTCCATGAAGTTTGCCTTAGCTGACTAGAAGCTCCTGGCCATGTACTCTTTTGTGAATTCTGCCAGGGTTCTCTGGTATTCAAAAGTCATGTTCATGGCACAGTATCTCAGATTTATCATAACTCTGAGCATCCAGAGAATCCAAGCGTTGGAACCAACAGGACCTAAAAATGTTTTCCAGGTGGATAAATGACTCTGGACGTGTTTTCAGTAGGAGGTGCCACCATGCTTGCCACAATATAGAGGAGAAATGTGTAGGGGAAGGGCACTAAAAAAGTGATAGACAAAACAGAGAAACATCTACCTTAAAGACATCATAGTAGAGTTAATACTACAGAACATTCCATTTAAACACTATAAACTACATGTTCTTCTTGGAAGTCCATGAAAACTTTTTATAAAATAGATTTCAAGATTGGGTGGTGGTGGCAAATACCTTTAATCCCAGCACTAGGGAGTCAGAGGTAAGTTGATCTCTGTGTTGGAGGCTAGCCTGATCTACAGATGAAGCTTCAGGATAGCCAGGGCTACACTGAGAAACCCTGTCTCAAAAAAATACATTGTGTATTAGGACACAAAGCAAGCTTTAAGAAATACCAGAATAATTACATCTAGTTGAACACAGTAGAATAGAATTTTAAATCCACAGCAAGAAAAACTATAAAACTCATACACACTTGGGATTAATGACATGATACTGACTGATGAGGAAATCAAGAAGCAAATTTAAAAATCTGTAGAATCAAATGGAAAGGAAAAGACAACGGCAAACCCTTTTGGATACATTCAAGGAATCCCAAGCTCCAGTGCCTAAATCAAATGCCTACCCCTCCTCCATCTGAGGGATCATCAACACACACCTCCTTGGAGAAGCCAGAATTTCCAATTACAGATTTCTGCTCCCTGCTCTCCACCACAAAACCAGCATTTGATCTGTGAATCTGAGGATCATAAACATGGTGACTCTAGGGTGGAGGTCAGGATTGCTGGTATCAAGAATAGCTACAATTTTCTGGTTAGATACCATATACCAAAATTAAATCAACACCGGATAGTCAATTTAAATAGATCCATAACCCCTAAGGAAATAGAAACAGTCATCAAAAGTCTCCCAACCAAAAAAAAAAAAAAAAACCCAAACCCAGATGTTTCCAGGGCAGAAATCTACCAGAATTTCAAAGATCAATACCAATACCCCTCAAATTGTTCCACACAATAGAAAATAAAGGGACGTTGCCAAATTCTTTTTCCAAGGCTACAGTTATCCTGATACAAAAACCACACAGAGATGCAACTAAGAATTACTGACTTCCCGCATGAACATTGATGCAAAAATACCTAATAAAGCTTTTTGACTCTTTCCGGGCCTTCAAGATGTCCAAGCGAGGACGTGGTGGGTCCTCCGGAGTGAAATTCCGGATATCCCTGGGTCTTCCAGTAGGAGCTGTGATCAACTGTGCTGCCAATACAGGAGCCAAAAATTTGTATATCATCTCTGTGAAGGGACTCAAGGGACGACTGAACAGACTTCCCGCTGCTGGTGTGGGTGGCACGGTGAGGGCCACGGTGAAGAAAGACAAACCGGAGCTAAGAAAAAAGGTCCATCCAGCTGTTGTAATTCGACAACGAAAGTCATATCGGAGAAAAGATGGGGTGTTTCTCTATTTTGAAGACAACGCAGGGGTCATAGTAAACAATAAAGGCGAGATGAAAGGTTCTGCTATCACAGGTCCAGTTGCAAAGGATTGTGTGGACTTGTGGCCCAGGATTGCATCGAATGCAGGCAGCATTGCGTGACTCACCAGTGCATTTGTAAAATAGATTCATTAAAAGGCTTTCTTGACACCTTAAAAAAATACCTAATAAAATACTGGCAAACTGAATCCAAGAAGACATCAAAAAAATCATCTACCATGATCAAGTAGGCTTCATCCAAGAGATGCAGGAATGGTACAACATAGGAAAATCAATTAATGCAATCCACCACATAAATAAACTGAAACAATAACCCACATGATCATCTCATTAGATGCTGAAAAGCCTTTGACAAAAATCCAGCACACCTTCATGATAAAGATCTTGGGAAAATCAAGGATACAAGGAACGTATCTAAACACAATAAAGGCAATATACATTAACCTGACAACCAACTTCAAACTAAATGGAGAGCACCTCAAAGTGATTCTACTAAAATCAGAAATAAGACAAGGCTGTTCACTCTCTCCATACCTATTCAATATAGTAATGAAAGTTCCAGCTAGAGCAATAAGACAATAAAAGGAAATCAAGTGTATAAAATTGGAAAGGAAGAAGTCAAACTTTCGCTATTTAAAGATGATATCATAGTATACATAAGTATAGTAGCATTTCAATTGCATTTTAATAAATAAAGCTTGCCTGGAGATCTGAGAGTAAAACAGCCCCACTCGTCAGCCTTACAGACCAGGTAATGGTAACACACACCTTTAATCCCAGAAGCCACACTCGTTTGCCATAAAAACTGGGTGGTGCATGTCTTTCCTTTAATCCCAGCTCTAGAGGATTATAAAATGGGAAGAGACAGCTCTCGCACACAATCTCACTCTGAGATCCTGGAGGCAGGGTCATCATTTCGGACTGAGGTAGAGGTAAGATCTAGTGGCTGGCTGTTTTATCATTATGATCTTCAGGTTGAACCCCAATATCAGTCTCTGAGCTTTTATTAATCATGCTTCACATAAGTGACCCCAAAAGCTCTACCATTTAGTAACTCTCCATGGGAGGCCTTACCTCCTCTGAGGAATGGATGGGGTGGGACGGAGGAGGAAGGGTGCCGAAGAAGGGGAGGGAGGGAAACTGAGAGAAGTATGTAAAATTAAAAATGTTTTAAATTAAAAATTACTCCAACATAATTAATAACATTGGATGTGAAGATTATTTACATAGAGGCAACATTTCTCTGTAGAGAAATAGTTTTGAACCAGAATATTATGAGAGCTCTAATCGTGATGCAGGCCTAAGCACGCTCTGCTTTACTCCTCTGCCAGGTATGATGCTCCAAGGCTCTGGGAACCTCACAAGGAAGACAGTGAACCTTGTTTACAGTTTCACATCCCACATTGGCCTCTATTCAGTGCACATGATCCCATTCAACAATAGAGAAGAGTCTCTTAGCATGTAACTCCAGAAGCCTCTAAAATCCAATGTTTGGCTACTGTAAAAGGGAAGTACTCTTGAGAAGACAACACCCATGCTCGAGGGTATCTTGTCCTCTCCTTGGGGGGGGGGTCTCTCTTTAACCCTGTGCTGCAAACATCTGTCGTTTCAAATGACAACTCTGAAAGAAGTGGACTGCTAAGGAGAGGAGACTCTGGGATCTGTTGAGCTGTGTGAAAACCACAATGGATCTCTATGGATGCAGCTCTCCTGAGTCATCACTCAGACTGGGTGGCCTTTGAGAAACCTCTCACTCAGACACACACCCTGATTAACTCATTGGATACCCAAGAAATAAAAAAGAAAACCAGCTCTTCTTCATGAAAGTAAACAAAAGAGGATAAATGTAAAAAGAGGATAAATGTGTGTACATGTGTTTGCTTTTCACATATTGGTCACAATCTGACCCCTTCTTGCCCTTGGCTTTTCCACCCTCAGAATGAAAGACACCATCCCACTAAATGCCACCCATGGAAAGCTGCCCTTGGGGGGATGAAACATCACGGCTGTGCCAGGGTTGAAGCAGGGCTACTTCATCAAGTTTTGTCTGCCTCTGTAACAGTGCCAGCGGCCAGTGGTGGACCCGGGGTGTGTCATGCACAGAGAAGCCTTACAGCAAGGCCTCCCATGGAGGCAGCAAGTCACAGATGACAAGAGGTGAGCTTTTGACTCTGGGAAGATGTATGCAAAAGCCTCTGATGCCCGTATGTGCTGCTGCTCTGGCCTCATCCACATCAGTTGACACAAAAGATGTCCATCCGTGTGGATCAGATAGGTGAAGTCATCTCAGAAACACGAGGCTGATTTGAAGCTTATGTCTGCCAAATTCTACAGTGTCAAAACATGATGCTCTATGAGGTGAGGTACCATGGAGGTGGGCGCTTGAGGGGATGAGAAGTCCAGAAGAACAAGAAGGGCTTCCCTGGACACATTTACCCACCCACACTCCAGCTGGTGCACACCGAGTGACCAGATTTTGACTTCTTTTAATTAAGCTCTTATGAACATCTCAAACATAGGGTTTTTTAAATCAATGTTTTCTTTCCATCAGGATAAAGATCTGAGATCAGAATTGCTGAATCATATGACACATGAGTATTTAATTTTAAAAGAAAGTGTCAAACCGACATCTATGACTATCATTTTGCATCTCCTCCAGACACGTATGAGGGTGTCAGTGACCCCATATCTTTGTGACCACTTATCCTTATGGCTCCCAAGTCAGATGTTATAGAATGGTGTGAAGGGTGTCTCATTGCAGGAGCTTTAATGGAGTTTGAGCCTCATCCTCCCCCTCCCACTTGCTCCTGGGCTCACTCCCTGCTTCTTCCATGAAATGCACCTGAGTGTCTTCATTCCACACATCTGCTGTGGCCTTGGCAATTACCAACACAGGGTCTGGATGACGGTGCAGAGAGTAACAAAGCACACGGGGTCCACCCTCCCCCAGCTGTCGCAGCCACTGTTCTGTTGCTGTGGAGGACACCATGACCATGACAACTGGTAACAGAAAACATTTCATTGGGGTCTTCCTTCCAGTTTCAGAGGATGAGTCCAGGGCCACCTTCCTGGTGGGCAGCAGGCAGCGGGCAGCAGGCAGCAGGCAGAGCACTGGAGCAGTGGCTGAGAGTTTATACCCTGATCCACCAGCAGGAGGCAGACAGTTAGCCTGGACCTAGTGTGGGCTTCTGAAACCTCAAACCCCACCTCCAGGTTCACACCTCCCCCAACAAGGCCACACCTCCTAATCTTTTCTAAACAGTCTTCCAACTGGAAACCAAACATTCAAGCATATGAGTCTCAAGGGTAGCAGGAAGCCTGGGACACCTGAAGAAGGCAATTCCTTCCTCCTGAGAAAGAAGGCACTAAAGACTTCTTAGCCCCAGAGCCAAACAGCGCCTTTGGTCAAGGTGCTGAATGTAGGGAAATGAGCTGCCAGTTACAACTGGAACCACAGACTGGACAAGAGTGCCTTAGAGCCCCTACCGTGCAATAACAGGAATCTTTATAGAGAAAGCCATGGCTGTGTCATGCTAGGAAACACAGAAAAGCACCAAGGAGGAAGCTGGTCCATAGATTATTGGGGTCTGGAAACCCAAAGCAAAAGCAAATTATGGAGGTGGAGTGAATAGGGGATGTGACTTAAGGGGTCCATGTACATCTTAGGATCCCTGTAATGGTCACATTCTGAACTCTCTCAATCTGTGGCACTCCATTCTATAAAAGCCACTGCAGTGTAAGGAAGTCTGAGCATGGCTGGACCTGCAGATTAGGGGAAAGAACAAAGGGGACATTTCTCCTCTGTGCGTGTGTGTAGATGCTACAGAACTCTGAATAATAGTGAAAATAACACATTCATGCCGCCAAGTGGCTCTGAGGATGTCTATTTGTTGGCCAGAGATGTGGACAGGCACCACTAAAAGGGGCGGAGTATTCTTCCTGGTCTCATGGTGGTGTGTCGGGGAGGAGGGGGAGAGAAACTGCTGCCTTAGCCAGTCGATAGATGTACACAACTTTATTCCCAGCTCTCAGGGCCAGGGTGTGGGCGAGTCAGGAAGATCTCTCTGATTTGAGGCCAGCCTGGTCTACAGAGCCGGTTCCAGGACAGCCAAGGCTGTGCAGAGACACTCTGCCTGGAAAAAGAAAATAAAACTGTGATAGCCCACGTGTGGCTCAGTTTCCATCTGGAGTCATGACGGACTAAAGAAGTCATTTGAGTTCAAGCTTTCCTGCTCTGCTTTTTCCAGTAACCTTGAGGACTGTGAGTAACATCTGTGTTAAACCATAGAAAGAGTATTTTTGCCCAGATGAAAGAGCATATTTTTTTTCTGTTAAGATTTGGGCTGGAGTATGCCAGCCAGAGACACTCCTCATTAGAGATTAGAAGCTGCTTAGCTGAATGAGATGGTGCACCTGCTTGAACTTCCTCCCCAGGACAGTGCAGGGAGGTGGTCAGCTGACCGGACTGCCCTTTCTTCTGACTTTTGCCTGTAATTAGTATACAAGCTGGCTGAGAAATAAACTCGGGGCTAACCTATGTTTTCTGTCTCCACTTCTCTTAATCTAACATTTCTTTAGCCTCAGCACACCCTCCCAGGTATCCCCAGCTGATTCCTACCAGGCTGCTACACAAAACAAAACAAAAAACAAGGAAGGGATGGAGTGAGGTAAGGAAGAAAAGGGGAAAAAATTAAGGAGAGGGAGGAAGGGAGGAAAGAACTCCTACCTCCACAACCCACAGTTTAACCCAGACACCCCGGATTCCCTTCCCCATGTACCCCAGTAAAATGAGGTGGGAAACAGCAGTGGTGGCAGCTGCCAGGGCAGAACTAACCCTGATGGCCTCTCTCCACACACTGGCCTGGATTCAGCCAGCCCCATGAGGAACACACACAGGCCAGGCTAGAGGAAGCCCCGTCATTGTGAAGGGTAACACACTTGATGTTCACACCTTCCTGGGAATTCCCACTGCCAAGCCACCTGTAGGACCACTGTGCTTTTCACCCCCTGAGGTTCCTGAACCATGGAGTGGTGGAACAGATGGAACCTCCTATCCAGCCATGTAAGACTTGGAGCCCAGAGGACTTCAGGCCCTGAGGCGAGAATGTGCTCTTAGCTCAGGGTCAGAATGAGGGGCTTCCTTCATCACAACCCCTCAGAAGTTTTCTGTCTGTGATGTGCAGTCTGCCGTGTATTTTCAGATGCATGACTAAGGCTTCTAACGGAACAACTTTGCCAGTCTCCTGTAGAGAGATCAGTTCCTGTAGGGAGAGTGAAGATCTTTTGCTGTGCTGTCTGTCAAGGGTGTGAGGTGGGGGAGGTCCGAAGGCACAGGCTTGTCTAGCAGAATGCATCCCTGTCCCTGGCACCCTGACTGATGGCTTCTCCATGTGTGGGAGTGTCTTCCTGTTTTCCTCAAACTCTCCTGAACAGTAGTGTCCCTTCTTATGTTCCCTGTGATTGCCTTCCATTTATTTCAACTCGTAGACCTCTCTTTGTTAGTGTTGTACTTAACCCTTTCACACCCACTAATTTAAAGTGTCTTGTATTTTGTCTTTCTTGATGATGCCAAATTGTCTTCTATGCCTTTTGTTTCCCCAAAGCATTGTCTCTGTTATTTCAGAGGGTGTGTTCTGTATTCCTTAGACCCCAGAACCTGTACAGCCTTCTACCTCTGACCAAATTATCCCCTTTGTTCACCACTTTTGCCAGGGGAAAGATTCCTTCTGTCATTCACACTCAGAGTTCCTGCATCTGCCTGTCTTTCCTATGACATCTTGAATATGTTCCTACTCACAGAAGTCCTTTGTCTCTCCTGTGACATCTTGAGTGTGTCCCTACTCACAGAAGCCCCCTGTCTCTCCTGTGACAACTTGAGTGTGTACCTACTCACAGAAACCTCTAGCTTCTTCTGTTACAGCGTTCTATCATGTCCCTGTGAGAGAACAGGTTTCCAGGTGTCCCAGAAGAGCTTTAGAATCCACGCTGTGCCAGGGCGGTGGTGGCGCACGCCTTTAATCCCAGCACTCAGGAGGCAGAGGCAGGCAGATCTCTGTGAGTTCGAGACCAGCCTGGTCTACAAGAGCTAGTTCCAGGACAGGCTCCAAAGCCACAGAGAAACCCTGTCTCGAAAAACAAAAACAAACAAACAAACAAAAAAAAGAATCCACGCTGTGCCTTTCTAGGAGATCAGAGAGAAAATGGATATAGCAGAGGTGACTTTGCCCCACCTCCTGGACATTGGCTCCTGTCACTTCTGACTAATCGGTTCTCCAACAATGAGGACTTTGCCCCAACTCACCAAGGTCCCTCCTACAACATTTGGGTTTAAATTTCTGCCTAGAGAAGACCCACAGATTCTGCTTCCTGTTCATCAAACGTGGCCGTCTTAAATAGCAGCACCGACTCAGACCTGAGAGCTAATCATGTCACCTAACCAGATTCATAGTTGGCTGAATGCTGTGGTCTTTGGGCTCCTGCTCCTCCTCCTCCATGTTCAGGGTGAGGCTCACTAAGCTGACAATGGGGAATGATTAGAGACTGAGCTGCCAGAGTCTGCATGTCAGAGGTTGAACTTCTGAGAGAAAAGGTGGAGGAAGGATGGGTGATGGAAATGATGTATAAAAGTGTGGGAGACTTGGGCCTCCCAATTCCCTGACAAAGGCTCACAGGTTTTGTGGGCCCACTAGCACACAGAGGGTCAGGGGTGTTTAAGATCACTCCATAGTGAGGAGAAAGTTCAGTGTAAGGAGCCCTGGAAAGAATTCAAGGAAAAGGGAGCAGAAGGCATTTTCCCCTCAGTGCATGGATATGGTGGCAGCTACCAGTGACCTTTGGATAAGAATGACAATCATCACAAATACATTTGCCCAAATGGCTGTGATCGTGTGACCCCTTTGGCCAGGAAAATGTTCTGACAACCTTCAAAGGGGTAATAGGTAAGGTTCCAGGTCCTGAGGGATGGGAAAACTCCCACACCCACACTCACTACACAGTTAACATCCTGTGTGCCCTGGTGGCACCGAGATAGGATCTCCCACAATCTGCTGGCAGCTGATTGCACAAAACTAACCCAGATGCCATCTCTCCTCCCAGGTCAGGACTCATCAGAGGCCAACCCCATCAGAAGCACACACACAGGCCAGGTCCGAGGCAGCCTCATCCAAGTCAATGATGCCAAAGTTGGTGTCTACAGCTTCCTGGGGATTCCCTTTGCCAATCCACCTGTAGGGCAACTGCGCTTTGCACCCCCGGAAGCTCCTGAGCCGTGGAGTGGTGTGAGAGATGGGACCTCACATCCAGCCATGTAAGTACTCGGCCCAGAGAATGTCAAACCCTGGGGTGAACACTTGCTCTGAGCCCTGAGCCATGCTGAAGTCTTTCCTCCATCTCAGCTCCACAGCAGTTTCCTCCCAATGTGGGGAGTCCACCATGCATTTTTCTGACATATGTACTAAGGTTGAGTAGAACAACCTTGCCAGTCTTCTGCATCAGAGCTTGGCACCCATATGAGTTAGATGCATGTATGATAGTGAGGAACAAAGATAAAATTGTTCACAGATTCAAATTAAGACCAGTGTTCTCTGCCACAATGGGAGGGATGGCTAGGTGTGGTTTATGTGACCTATTAAGCAGAGAGCACCCTGAATCCAGTATAATACACTTCAGGTCATGAGGTGTACAGCAGGATGGATACTTGCTAACCCTGTCCTCACCAGCCACTGTGACAACCTATAGGGCCAACCAACATTGACCAAGGAACAAGAATATGTAACTAATTCGCTCTGAAGACCACATGGGAACAAGATCTTCCTCGAGAGTCTGTACATGGGATGAAGGATTTCTCACTGCCCTTTAGTGCAGGATTGTCCCCTAATTCCTCTAGCACATGTGGAGTACAAAACTCCAATATTGCAATCTAAGTTTGTTTTCTGTTCCTGCAATAAATTACCAACAAAAGCAACTTAGGAAAGTTACTATTAATGGCTCCAGATTCCAATCCATCACATGCAGGAATTCACAGTGAAGACAAATTGAAGGGGCTGATCACATCCCATCCATAACCAGGAACAGAGAGTAGAAAATGCTTGCATGCATGTTAATGCTCGGATCATTTTTCCAGAGAATGTCACCACATAATAAGTCATTCCATAAAGACACCTGCAAGTCTCTATATC
This sequence comes from Arvicola amphibius, assembly GCF_903992535.2. NCBI lineage: Eukaryota > Metazoa > Chordata > Mammalia > Rodentia > Cricetidae > Arvicola > Arvicola amphibius. The sequence goes on along the minus strand of NC_052061.1, from coordinate 33,847,023 downwards.
CCAGACTCAAAAAGAATAACATCTAGGCCTTACCCAACTGGAGTACTCCCTTGCAACCTCACTCCATCTCCTCTTTCAAGGAGCCTGTGACCATTACCTTGGTGGGAAGAAACTTTAGAGATTTAATATGTGTTAACAGGGCATCTTTGGGAATAGCAGCGGAGAAAAAAGATCCAGAGTCACATTTGCTTTTGACCACCATATATCTCTTGGAATATCTCTCTGCTATTTCCATCAGTTGTCTGCAAAGTCTTGAAGTGATGAAATCAGAGGGCCTGAAGGATATGAACCTGCCCCTGCCCACATTCTCTATGTCTGAGGACTGCCTGTATCTCAACATCTACACACCAGCTCATGCCCATGAGGGCTCTAACCTGCCTGTGAGTGTCTGGACATGATTAGCTTGGGAGAGGGCATGCTTTTCAAGATGATTAAAAGGGACAAAAGCAACCTGAGCTCCATTGCAGAGTGAACTCTTATGAAAAGCCCTGTCCTATTTGGGCCAAAGAAGACCTTCTCAGCCACACTAAGCAGCTGGAACCTAGATATGGGACACAGGGCACTAGAGCACTGAGCAATCAAAGGCCCTATCTCCTTCTCTCTTATAAAAGAGCCAGAGGACTACAACCTGAGCCCTGAAGAACCACTGACCTCTTCAAGGCTTAACATTGAGGTCACCCATTTCTACTTTTGGATTATCTGTTCTGCCAATGAGAGTTGATGATCCTTTCCAGGTTTAATCTGAAGAGGTATCCATGCAGACACCCCTCTTTTCTCCACTATTAGGAGTCTGAATAATCATTACATTAGCATATATAGAGAGCCATTAATTCAAAGTGAAATACATGGTGGGGATGGGGATTAGAAGCATCCTAATGGGGCTACTAGAGGACCCTGTCTGTGACTAAGGCCCTGAAGTCCTGAGGATTTGCATGTATTTGTGTAGCTGCACAGAGGCCCAGAAGTTGATATTCCAGTAAGTAATCCTGCAGAGCTTGGACTCCCCAGCAGCTTCCTGGCATCTCTTTTGACTTATTCAGGTGATGGTATGGATCCATGGTGGTGCTCTGGTTGTAGGAATGGCCTCCATCTATGATGGATCCACGCTGACAGCCATTGAGGATGTGGTGGTGGTCACTATCCAGTACCGTCTGGGTGTCCTGGGATTCTTCAGGTGAGACGAGGGCTGGTTGGGGCAATGTTAGCTGAGAAGAACTGGACAGCCCTTTGATCCATGTCCCTTCCACTTCTCAGCACTGGAGACCAGCATGCCAGAGGCAACTGGGGCTACCTGGACCAAGTGGCCGCCCTACGCTGGTCCAGCAGAACATTGCCCACTTTGGAGGCAACCCTGACCTTGTCACCATCTTTGGCGAGTCAGCAGGTGGTGCAAGTGTGTCTTCACTTGTTGTGTCCCCCATGTCCCAAGGACTCTTCCACAGAGCCATCATGCAGAGTGGAGTAGCCCTGCTTCCTGACCTCATCTCTGACACCCACGAGAGGGTCTACACTGTAAATGCCCTCAACCATCGTAGCCTGATTCTGCCCCCTCCGCCTTCATCTGCTGGAACTTTATTATCCTGTTCATCGGGGGAAAATAAGGACCTGGGAAATAGTTTTCTTTTAGTAATTTCTCAAAAACTCAGGGGTTAGCATCTACTTACCTCTACTTCATACAGGGTGCGTGTGTTATCTGAACAGCAAACTGCTCCTAGCAGCTTCCTTCATGGGCAAAATAAACACGCACTTGGGAGATGGTTTAGTGGGCTTTTTTTTTAAGTGCTTGGAGAGCAAGCCCAAGTATCTAAGTTTAAATTTCCATAACTCACAAAAGGCTGGACCTGGTAACATGTGTCTGTAATTCCAGTATTCCTGTGGTTGGGTGGGAACCAGAGACAAGGGAATCCGTGGATGTTCACATAGCCGCTCAGCTAGTGTAGGAGGGGAAGAAGAATGTATCCTGTCTGAAATAAGGGGTGTTGGTGCCTTTGAAGAAAGGGAACTTTGTCCTCTAACATTCACATACGAATGTTGGCACATTTATTCTTCTCTTCTACACAGAACACAGACAGATGGATGGAAAAATAAAACTACTCTAAACAAAAAGAACAAGTATGCAGGCTGGAAGGGGACTGCTTAGTACCTGTCACCTTTGAGCAACAGGACAAAGGGAATGAATGAATTTATACTTATTCCAATCAACTCACAGCACACAGTAAGCGTGAGAATTAGGTGCAATCACATCTAGTTGGAATTGAGAAAGCACTTTCCTTGTATATTTCACCTATAGACGGTGGCCAACCTGTCTGGATGTGAGACCATGGACTCAGAGGGTCTGGTGCGCTGTCTGAGAGGCAAGAGTGGGACTGAGCTAATGGAAGGTCACCAAGGCCAGCTGGACGGGGACTGATGGAGCATGTGATCAAACCAGACTCTCTGAACGTGGCTGACAATGAGGGCAGACTGAGAAGCCAATAATAATGGCACTGCATTTTGACACTACTGCATGTACTGGCTTTTTGGGAGCCTAGTTTGTTTGGATGCTCATCTTTTAGACCTGGATGGAGTGGGGAGGACCTTGGACTTCCCTCAGGGCAGGGCACCATGACTTCTCTTAGGACTGGAGAGGGAGGGAGAAGGGGGCTAGGGGAAGTGGGAGAGAAATGGGAGGAGGGAAGGAGGTAGAAATTTTTAATAAATAAATAAAAGAAAAACTAAAACCATTTCTCCTATTTTATTACAATGGAATAAACTCTGCACTCACAGCCAAAGAAATTATAGAGCATGTACAGTTTCATCGATATTAACCAATATGCTTTTGAATAATGAATATGTCATTGAAAAAATAAAAAAATGAAGGTTAAAATTCCACAAATGAAATAAAATGCAAAGGACAACATACAAATTCCCTGGGAGATATGCAGTCATGACGGGTGCGGTGGCATTTGCAGGCCAAAGTTCCTAGCTGTGGATTTTAAATGTCCATGCCCTTCTCCCTCCGTGGTTTCCCCATCTGTGGGATCCTCTGCACACACCTGCTTAGAGATTGGGACTCTCCAGTGCAGCCTTCTGCTTCCTGCTCCCCATCCTTCCCCTGGGCTGAGTCTGTGACAAGGAAGTCACCCTGATTTGGGGTTGGGGTTTGGGGTAAGGGTTACTGATACTCAGAATGACTTCAGAGTCCATGCTGTGCCTTCTGAGGGGGTGCAATATAAAGTCAAAACAGATAGGTGTCTTTGCCAGCCTGATAGCCTGATAAACACAGACTCTGTTCACCTCTGTCTGGTCAGCGCAGGTCTCTTGGGACATTCATTACCTTGCACTGCCCCATAGAGCTCCCACCTAATCTTTGTTGAGTTCAAATTCCTCCCTGGGTGAGGCGCACAACTGCTTCCTGTTGGGAAATACAGTGCATCTCATAGCAGCACAAACTCAGGCTCAGGACCTAGGTGAGCGGTTCTCAGCCTCTCAGCAGTGACCACTTTGTGTGTGTGGTGTCTAATGACCCTTTCAGATGGGTCATATATCCCATAATCCATGTATCAGATACTTACATTATTGTACATTATTGTAGTGAAATTACAGTTATGAAGTATCAACACAATAATTTTATGGTTGGGGGTCAACACAACATGAGGAACTGTCTTAAAAGATCGCAGCATTAGGAACAGTGAGAACCACAGAGAAACCTGACCATGCCACTGGATCAACTTCCTGGCTTCCTGAAGGCCATATCCTGTGGGTTTCTCTTCTCCTCCAGTGTGTTCAGGGTGAGACTCTGAAAGAGGAAGATGGGAACAGAGTCTGAACTGCCAACCTCTGCAGAGTCAGAGACTGAGAGGCAGGAGGAGGCAAGGGATCAGGGAGGGAGGAGCTTATGGAGAATGACAGACAGCAGTGAGGGACAATGCTTCTGCTAAAGCCCACGGGTGGCCCTAGATCACACACAGGGTCAGTGACACCCGAGGACATTAGCACTGAGAAATAAGAGTGTGAGGGTCTCTGATGAGTGTGGGGCCTGGAGGTCAGAGGAGCAGGCAGACGGTCAGGAGCAGAGGGACTGATGGGACATTTCCCTTCTCTGTGTCTGTGTCTAGACTGTAGCTGCTGAGGACCCTAGGATAACAATGAAGCTATTAACTATTATTCATGGCGTCATTGGCATCTTACAACCCACCACTTAGGTCAGAGAATTACCCAGGTGCCCCAGAAAGATTATGGAGTGTATCCTGGATCAAAACAGAACTAGAACCCTCGAGCCTCCCAGCACCCAGCTGAAATGAGAGGACAGGATCCTTCAACGTGTCTGACCTTGGGCAAAGGTACAAGATAGATTCTCAGACAAGGAGAATGTGGTGTAGGCCTGCCTCAAAGTCTTCAGGTCCTTACAGAAGCTGAGCCAAGAGAGTACCAGTCAGAGAGTGTGTGTTCAAACCTTGATGCCTCTTATCGCTAGACATTCTCCTGTGTTGAACTCTGAGAAATTCATGCCACTCCTACCAGTCAAGGCCACTCTAAGGATGCCAGCCTTCCCTCAGCCTGAGACCCTTGTCTGTGGTTTCCTGGGTTCTAATTGATGCTCACTGAGCATTATAGACAAGAAGGTCTAACTTGCTTCTATGTCCCTGCTCTTCTGAACAGCCTTGGTTTAGGTACCTGGATTCTGAACCTCAGAGAACTTTATAAGAAGGCACAGAGTTGTAGCACATTCTCCTCTATGGCACCCAGAGCTGCCTCATTCACAGGGACATCAAGGTGGCAGTGTCTTCTACATAATCCCCAGGATTACTTAAAATGTGAGCAGGATGTGGTGGCACATGCCTGAGGATCCAGCACTCTTGTTGAGGCCAAGGAAATTGGAGGCTCTTTAAATGAAATCCAGAAATCTGGCAAGAATGTGTTCATACATCAAAACACTGAGGAACTATACACAATGAAGAGCTACAAAGACACGTAGCCTCAGGAGGCCCCACCCCTTCCTCAGCATCCGTACATAGTGATGGACACTGGGGAGGGAAGAAACATTTTTTTCAGTGAAATTGCTACTAGAAAACCACCCATGCTCCTGTAAATAAACTCTCACACACCTGCTTACTCTAATTGAATTTTCTAGATGATCAATAATGATTTAAAAAAACAGTAAAGTAGAAGATGGACTAGTTTTCACCAGAAATGAGAATCAGACAAGGAAGAGTAATATGGGACTGGAAAGGAACAAATACCTCATTCACATGTATGAAAATGTCATAATAAAACCCATTATTATATATCATCAGTATATACTAAGAGAAAACCTAGAGAAAAAGAACTCCAACACAGTAGTAATGTTGCCTGTGAAGACTGTCTACATCAAGACAACACTCCTTTTGCAGAGCGATGTTTCAGAATAGAGTATTATAAGAGCTTTCACTCTGCTGCAGGCCTAAGCACGCTCAGCTTTACTCCTCTGCCAGGTGTGATGCTCCAAGGCTCTGGGAACCTCACAAGGAAGACAGTGAACCTTGTTTACAGTTCCACATCCTGGTTGACTTCTATCCAGTGCACATCAGCAACCACACCTGACCCTATTCAACAGAAAAGAAGAGGATTCTTAGCATGTTACTCCAGAAGCCTCCAAAATCCAATGTTTGGCTACTGTAAAAGGGAAGTACACTTGAGAAGACAACACCCATGCTTGAGGGTGTCTTGTCCTCTCCTTGGGGGACTCTCTTTAACCCTGTGCTCAAACATGCAAACATCTGTCCTTTCACATGACAACTCTGAAAGAAGTGGACTGCTAAGGAGAGGAGACTCTGGGATCTGTTGAGCTGTGTGAAAACCACAATAGATCTCTATGGATGCAGCTCTCCTGAGTCAGACTTGGTCAGACTCAAACTGTGGTGGCCTTTGCATTATCCATGCTCCTGTATGCAAACTCTCACCCAGACACCACACCCTGTTAAACTCATTGGATTTACCAAGAAATACAAAGAAAACTAGCTGCTTCATAGACATAAACAAAAGCAAAAAGAGGATAAATGTGTGTACGAGTATTTGATTTCATGTTTTGGTCACAATCTGACCCCTTCCTGGACTGGGCTCGTCCTCCCTCAAAGAGAAGGAAATTGTTCCACTAAATGTCATTTCTGGGACAGCTGCTCGTGGAGGATGAAGCATCAATTGTGTCAAACTTCAGGTAGGACCACTTCACCATGCTTTGTCTGTTGTAACAACGTTAGGCATCAGTAGTAGATTCAGTGAGCATCGTGGTTAGAGAAGCCATGCAGCTAGGTATTCTATGTAGGCAGCAATCACTGAGGACAGGGGATGAGCTTTTGGCCTTGGGAAGATGTAGGCAAAACCCACTGATGTCTGTATATGAAACTGCTCTGCCCTCATCCACATCAGTTGACACAAAATATCGTAATCCTTGTGGATCAGAGAGAAGGCATCTTAGAAACACGAAGCTGATTTGAAGCTTATGTCTGCCAAACTCTACAGTAGAAAAACATGGTGCTCTGTGAGGTGAGTCGTCAGAAAGATGGGAGCTTGTGGCCATGACCAACCCAGAGGAGCAAAAGGGGCTTCACTGGACACCTCCCTGTGCCTTTGTGCATGGAAAGAATCGAGGTAAGGGAGTAAGCATGATTTAAGTTCATTGTGTTTGTGTATGGAATTATCAAAATTAAAATATACATCCTCAATATATAGTTTAGAGATAGAGCACTTGTCTCACATGTATAAGATCCTGGATTCAATATCATGTCTCTACTTCACATATTTGCAGAAATTGACTCACCAGAGGTGATGGGATGTCAAATTCTCGTGTCAGTCTGCTAAAAGCTCTATATAAGTAGCTTATAAAACATGTGGCTTTGCAAAGCCCTGGTGTCTTAGAAAGTTTGTGTCCATAACAAAAATCATCCTATGCAGGAAGTCAGGTCTATGGCAGACACAAGTGGCGTGGGTAAGTCCAAGGCAGGTGGATTTAATGAGTTCAATATTTTCAGGTCAGCTGGTAATATATACACACACTTCATCTCAATTGCATATATGCATAGACTGATACATGTAATATGCATATATGAGTTTATATATATCATAACTTATATGACTCATAACAAATAGAAATTTGCATATAATTTTGGAGACTGTGAATTCCAAAGTCAAGGTACCATCGCGTGTGCTATGTATTGAGGACTAGCTTTCTCATTCAAAGGTTGTTTTGTTTGGTTACACTGGGCTGATGGGATTAACAATGATGTCCATGATCTGAGTGTCCTAGTGGCCCAACTCTCAGTATCCTCACTGTAGAGTGCAAACTTGAGTTGACCTGACAATAGATGTCACAGCAGCAAAGGACAAGGTCAGTTAGAAAGACAGGGAAAGGCTTGAAGGGATACCTGGTAATTCCAGTAGACTTTATTAACAGTAGTAGTTTTGCTGAATCCCAGCACAGGTATCTTTATCTTTTGCAGAAAAGGTCAACCTGTCTTTCAATATGACTACACCATTTTACATCTTCTTTAGCCATGCGTGCACGAACATACCAGTGGCTCCATGATTTGCCAACACTGGTATGCATGTTATATGCAGTAGTATCTTCATGAAGAGGATTCTGTAGATTTTAGTCCCTCTCCCTCTTCTTGTCTGTAAATGAAGGTTCCAGATCCAACCCTTCCAGCATACACACAGAATTTGAGAGTCTTCCTTGTTCTACGTGTTTACAATGGTCTCCACCATCATCCATGAAGAGCCTCTGAATGATGATACACTGGGACATGGAAATCTTCCCCACATGATGCTACAAAACAGACCAGGGTTATGCGGACCCACCAGGCTATCCCAGGAACATAAAGAAGAAGCTTCCCGAGCCGGGCTGTGGTGACGCACGCCTTTAATCCCAGCACTCAGGAGGCAGAGGCAGGCAGATCTCTGTGAGTTCGAGACCAGCCTGGTCTACAAGAGCTAGTTCCAGAACAGGCTCTAAAGCTGCAGAGAAACCCTGTCTCGAAAAACCAAAAAAAAAAAAAAAAAAAAAAAAAAAAAAAAAAAGAAGAAGCTTCCCTGTCTTTGAGCTTGGAAGAAATGGAGGAGAGTGGGTGGACCTTTCAGCTCCCACAGCCCAGATGTTCTCTAGAAAGGTAGTTGAGGAGAGAGAGAACATCTGCCTAGACAGGGCCTGAAAGCACAGAGCGTGTGGAGGGGAGGCATTAAATCTATAGCATTTATGGATGGGATGATTTGTATGTTCCACATTGCAAACACCAGGGGGCAGAAGAGAGACAAGACTGTCTCAGCCTTGGCTCAGTAGCTGGGCAGAGAGGATCCCTTCCTTTGAGCGCAAGAAGACCTCTGCCTGAAGCTCTCACTGGGGACTTGTGTTTGTGAGCTCCTGCTGCACACATGCACCTGTGAGGTCTCCATTTCTGTTGGCAGACACAGGACACCTCACCAAATGGACTTTAGACTTTCAGTAGCTGTGTCATTTTTTAAAATCTCTGAAGTCAAATGATTTCTTTCTTTTTTCCATTGAAATCCATATTTATTTTGTTGTTAATATTAGGTCAGCAAACGAAATTTCAAATTACCCATTTTTTGAAATATCTTTAAACCATGTATATTTTATTTTTTGTTATTAGATCTACGTTATTTTTTATATTTTCTTTTTTTATTATTTTTATTATTTTTTATTAAAAATTTCCATCTACTCCCCTCCTCCCACACCCCCACTCCCTTCAAATGATTTCTAAGCAATTACATTTGCCCTATTAGCAGCATAGATGTGTATACTTTGCATAAAAATGAGTTGTGCAGTTACGCTCAGGGAACTACAAGTCTCATTTCACTGGAGGAACATTCCCTAGCTCCTCTCTGTCAATCATTTCCTGGTCTCTGCAGCCCCTTTCTGATGGTACAGTTCAGAACCTGGATATAATTTAGAAACATCAGAGTCCTGGGTTATCCTATCTCAGGAAAAGATTGCTATGTGAAACGTTCTGTTACTAAGTTAAACGTCTTTTAGATTCAAGTGTGTTACTGCCAAGTACTGGACTGAGCTCAGAAGTCTTGTTGACCCGGGCGGTGGTGGCGCACGCCTTAATCCCAGCACTCGGGAGGCAGAGGCAGGCGGATCTCTGAGTTCGAGGCCAGCCTGGTTTACAAGAGCTAGTTCCAGGACAGGCTCTAGAAACTACACGGAAACCCTGTCTTGAAAAACAAACAAATAAAATAAAAAAAACCCAAAAAACAAAAAAAGAAGTCTTGTTGAAGAAAAGGAGGAGGGATTTAGGAACCTAGGGGCATGAAGGGGGAACCCCAGAGACAGCTAAGCTGAGCTCAAGGGAGCTCAAGGATTCTAGATCAACATTTAGGGAACCTCCAGGCACTGACCATGCTGTCTGCATATGTGTGACAGTTGTGTAGCTTGGTCCCTTTGTAAGGCTCCTTGCAATGAGATCTGGACCTGTCCCTGATGTTTAACTGACTTTTGGGAACCTTTCTCCCATGCTGGATTATCTTGCCAAGGCTTGACACAACGGGAGAAGCTTCGTCTTGCCACAACTTGATGTGCCATGCTTTGTGCAAGCCCTTGGGAGACCTGCCCTTTTCTAAGTGGAGATGGAGGAGGAGTGGAAGGGAAGGGGAGTGGAACAGAAGTGGGGTGGGGGTGTGGGCAGGAGGAAAGGAGGGAGAGGAAACTGTGGTTGGAATGTAAAATAATTTAAAAAGAATCTTATTTAAATAAAATAAAATATAGAAAGAGAAAGAAGAAAAATTGAAAAGGAAAAAAAGATTCAAGTGTGCTACATTTAGTTAACAGTGTCTCTCCATATGTGCAAACATCTCATTTTGCCCAATCCCTAGTTGATCAACTCCTGAGTAACCTGATTTTGACAACTTTTAAACAAGCTCTTCTGAACTTTGGAAGTATGAGTTTTTGTGATTGGTGTTTTCAATTCCTTGATCTAAAGACCTGGCAATAGAATCATTCAATCACAGGATAAATATGTTTGACTATCTGACTGTCGTCTATAATGACTACATCATATGTGTCTCCTCCAGCGGTCTAGGAGAGTGCCAGTGGCTCCATGTCTTTGCCAACACTGGCTTTATGGGTCTTAAACCTGGTCATAGCGAACAGGGATACAGTAGCATCTCATTGAAGGAATTTTATGGACTAGAGCCTCTACTTTCTTCTCTCCCTCTCTCTCTCTCTCCCTCTCTCTCTCTCTCCCCCCCCCTCTCTCTCTCTCTCTCTCTCTATCTATCTATCTATCTATCTATCTATCTAATTTCCTTTTCTTTTTTTCTCATGGTTTATTTTTTTTTATATTTAAAAAATTTCCATCTCCTTCCCTCCTCCTCCCCCCTCCCTCCCCTCCTCCTCTCCCTTCCCTCCTCTCCTTCTCCCCCTTCCCTCCCCTCCCCTCCACCCATACCTCCCCTCCCTCCCTCTCAAGGCCAAGGAGCCATCAGGGTTCCCCACTCTATGCTAAGACCAAGGTCCTCCCAACTCCCCCCAGGTCCAGGAAGGTGATCGACCAAGCTGAGAAGGCTCCCACAGAGCCCGTCCATGCAGAAGAATCAGAGCCCAGAGCCATTGTCCTTTGCTTCTCAGTCAGCCCCCGCTGTTGGCCACATTCAGAGAGACGGGTTTGGTCGCATGATCCATCAGTCCCATTCCAACTGGAGTTGGTGATCTCCCATTAGTTCTGTCCCACCGTCTCCATGAGTGAACGCACCCCTCTCGTTCCTGACTTTCTCCCTCATGTTCTCGCTCCTTCTGCTCCTCATCAGGACCTTGGGAGCTCAGTCCAGTGCTCCAATGTGGGGCTCAGTCACCTTCCCCATCTGTCGCCAGATGGAGGTTCCCTCACGGTCCTGACTTTCTTTCTCATGTTCTCTCTCCTTCTGCTCCTCATCAGGACCTTGGGAGCTCAGTCCGGTGCTCCAATGTGGGGCTCTGTCATTTTCTTCATCTATCATCAGGTGGAGGTTCTATGGTGATATGCAAGAAATTCATCAGTATGGCTATAGGAACTGGCCTTTTCAGGCTCCCTCTCCTCAGCTGCCCAAGGAACTAACTGGGGGCATCTCCCTGGAAACCTGGGAACCCCTCTAGGGTCAAGTCTCTTGACAACCCTCAGGTAGCTCCTTAAATTAAGATATATGCTTCCCTGCTCCCATATCCACCCTTCCTATATCCCAAGCACCCCATTCCTCCGAGCTCCCCCCGTTCTCCCCTTCACACTTTTCTCTCCCCATCTTCCCTTGGCCCAGTCTTGCCCAACCCTCAAGTTCCCAATTTTGCCTGGCGATCGTGTCTACTTTCAATATCCAGGAGGATCACTATATCTTTTTTTGGGAGTTCACCTTCTTATTATCTTCTCAAGGATCCCAAATTTATAGGCTCGATGTTCTTTAATTATGGCTAGAAACTGATTATGAGTGAGTACATCCCATGTTCATCTTTTTGGGTCTGGGTTACCTCACTCAGAATAGTGTTTTCTATTTCCATCCATTTGCCTGCAAAATTCAAGATGTCATTGTTTCTTACCGCTGAGTAGTATTCTAGCATGTATATATTCCACAGTTTCTTCATCCATTCTTCCACTGAAGGGCATCTAGGTTGTTTCCAGGATCTGGCTATTACAAATAATGCTGCTATGAACATAGATGAGCATATGCTTTTGTTGTATGATTGGGCATCTCTTGGGTAGATTCCCAATAGTGGAATTGCTGGGTCCTGGGGTAGGTTGATCCCGAATTTCCTGAGAAACCGCCACACTGCTTTCCAAAGTGGTTGCACAAGTTTGCATTCCCACCAGCAATGGATGAGTGTACCCCTTACCCCACAACCTCTCCAGGAAAGGTTATTATTGGTGTTTTGGATTTTAGCCAATCTGACAGGTGTAAGATGATATCTCAAAGTTGTTTTGATTTGCATTTCCCTGATAGCTAGGGAGGTTGAGCATGACCTTAAGTGTCTTTTGGCCATTCGAACTTCTTCTGTTGAGAATTCTCTGTTCAGTTCAGCGCCCCATTTTTTAATTGGGTTAATTGGCATTTTACCGTCTAGTCTCTTGAGTTCCTTATATATTTTAGAGATCAGACCTTTGTCAGTTGCAGGGTTGGTGAAGATCTTTTCCCAGTCAGTAGGCTGCCTTTGTGTCTTAGTGACAATGTCCTTTGCTTTACAGAAGCTGCTCAACTTCAGGAGGTCCCATTTATTCAATGTTGCCCTTAAAGTCTGTGCAGCTGGGGTTATGCGTAGGAAACGGTTCCCTGTGCCCATTTGTTGTAGAGTACTTCCCACTTTCTCCTCTATCAAGCTCAATGTGTTCAAATTAATATTGAGGTCTTTAATCCATTTGGACTTGAGTTTTGTGCATGGTGATAGATATGGATCTACTTTCATTCTTCTACAGGTTGACATCCAGTTATGCCAGCACCATTTGTTGAAGATGCCCTCTTTCTTCCATTGTGTACTTTTGGCTCCTTTATCAAAAATCAGGTGTTCATAGGTTTGTGGTTTAAGATCCGGGTCTTCTATACGATTCCATTGGTCAACTTCTCTGTTTTTATGCCAATACCAAGCTGTTTTCAATACTGTAGCTTTGTAATAAGAGTTTGAAGTCAGGGATGGTAATGCCTCCAGAAGAACCTTTATTGTATAAGATTTTTTTGGCTATCCTGGGTTTCTTGTTTTTCCATATAAAGTTGATTATTTTCCTCTCAATCTCTGTGAAGAATTTTAATGGGACCTTGATTGGGATTGCATTGAATCTATAGATTGCTTTTGGTAGAATTGCCATTTTCACTATGTTGATCCTCCCAATCCACGAGCAGGGGAGATCCTTCCATTTTCTGGTATCCTCTTCAATTTCTTTCTTCAAAGACTTAAAGTTCTTGTCAAATAAATCCTTCACTTCCTTGGTTAGAGATACTCCCAGATATCTTATGCTATTTGTGGCTATTGTGAAAGGTGATACTTCTCTGATTTCCCTCTCTGCTTCCTTATCCTTTGTGTATAAAAGGGCGACTGAGTTTTTGGAGTTGATCTTGTAACCTGCCACGTTACTGAAGGAGTTTATCAGCTGTAGGAGTTCTTTGGTGGAGTTTTTGGGGTCGCTTATGTATACTATCATATCATCTGCAAATAATGAAAGTTTAACTTCTTCCTTTCCAAATTGAATCCCCTTGATTCCCTTATGTTGTCTTATTGCTATTGCTAGAACTTCAAGCACTATATTGAAGAGATAAGGAGAGAATGGACAGCCTTGTTGTGTTCCTGAATTTAGTGGGATAGCCTTGAGTTTCTCTCCGTTTAATTTGATGTTAGCTGTCGGCTTGCTGTAAATAGCTTTTATTATATTTAGGAATGACCCTTGTATCCCTAATCTCTCCAAAACTTTTATCATAAAAGGGTGCTGAATTTTGTCAAATGCTTTTTCAGCATCTAATGAGATGACCATATGGTTTTTTTTTCCTTCAGTTTATTTATATGATGGATTACATTGATAGATTTTCGTATGTTGAACCAGCCCTGCATCTCTGGGATGAAGCCTACTTGATCGTAATGGATAATTTTTCTTTTTTTCTTTTTTTTTAATTAATTTATTTATTTATTTTTATTTATTTATTATGTATACAATATTCTCTCTGCATGCATGCCTGAAGGCCAGAAGAGGGCACCAGACCTCATTACAGATGGTTGTGAGCCACCATGTGGTTGCTGGGAATTGAACTCAGGACCTTTGGAAGAGCAGGCAGCACTCTTAACCTCTGAGCCATCTCTCCAGCCCCTGGATAATTTTTCTAATGTGTTCTTGGATTCGGTTTGCCAGTATTTTATTGAGAATTTTTGCGTCAATGTTCATGAGTGAGATTGGCCTGTAATTCTCTTTCCTGGTTGAGTCTTTGTGTGGTTTAGGTATCAGGGTAACTGTAGCTTCATAGAAGGAATTTGGCAGTGACTCTTGTGTTTCTATATTATGAAATACCTTAAGGAGTATAGGTATTAGGTCTTCTTGGAAGTTCTGGTAGAATTCCGCATTGAAACCATCTGGTCCTGGGCTCTTTTTGGTCGGGAGGTTTCTGATAACAGTTTCTAATTCTTCGCGACTAACAGGACGATTTAGAGCATTCACCTGGTCCTGGTTTAACTTTGGTATATGGTATTTATCTAAAAAAACTGTCCATTTCTTTTACATTTTCCAATTTGGTGGCATACAGGCTTTTGTAGTAAGATCTAATGATTCTCTGAATTTCCTCTGTGTCTGTGGTTATGTCCCCCTTTTCATTTCTGATCTTATTAATTTGCGTGTTCTCCCTCTGCCGTTTGATTAGTTTGGCTAAGGGTTTGTCAATCTTGTTGATTTTCTCCAAGAACCAGCTTCTTGTTTCATTGATTCTTTGGATTGTTTTCTGTGTTTCTATTTTGTTGATTTCTGCCCTCAATTTGATTATTTCCAGTCTTCTACTTCTCCTAGGTGAGTCTGCTTCTTTTTTTTCCAGAGCTTTCAGGTGTGCTGTTAAGTCACCAATGAGCGCTTTCTCCGTTTTCTTTAAGTGGGCACTTAGTGCTATGAACTTTCCTCTTAGCACTGCTTTCATTGTGTCCCATAGGTTTGAGTATGTTGTGTCTTTGTTTTCATTAAATTCAAGAAAGACTTTAATTTCTTTCTTTATTTCTTCCTTGACCCAGGTGTGGGTCAGTAGTTGACTGTTCAGTTTCCATGAGTTTGTGGGCTTTCTGGGGGTAGCATTGTTGTTGAATTCTAATTTTAATCCATGGTGATCCGATAAGACACAGGTGGTTACTGATATTTTTTTGTAACTGTGGAAGTTTGCTTTGTTACCAAGTATATGGTCAGTTTTCGAAAAGGTTCCATGAGCCGCAGAGAAGGAGGTATATTCTCTCCTATTTGGGTGGAATGTTCTATAGATGTCTTTTAAGTCCATTTGATTCATTACCTCCATTAAGTCTTTCAATTCTCTGTTAGGTTTCTGTCTGATTGACCTGTCCATTGGTGAGAGAGGAGTGTTGAAGTCTCCAACTATTAGTGTGTGTGGTTTGATGGCTGCCTTGAGTTCTAGAAGTGTTTCTTTTACATAAGTGGGAGCTTTTATATTAGGGGCATAGATATTCAGGATTGAGACTTCATTCTGATGGATTTTTCCTGTTATGAGTATAAAGTGTCCCTTTCCATCTCTTCTGATTGATTTTAGTTTGAAGTCAACTTTGTTGGAAATTAGTATGGCCACACCCGCTTGTTTCTTAGGGCCATTTTCTTGATAAACCTTTTCCCAACCCTTTACTCTGAGTAGGTGTCTGTCTTTGTGGTTGAGGTGTGTTTCTTGTAAACAGCAAAATGTTGGATTCTGTTTTCGTATCCAGTCTCTTAGCCTGTGCCTTTTTATAGGTGAATTGAGTCCATTGATATTAAGTGATATTAATGACCAGTGGTTGTTAACTGCAGTCATTTTTAGTAGTAGAGTTTGTGTGTTTCCCTTCTTCTAGTTGTGCTGATGAAGGGTCGCTAGATGCCTGAGTTATTGTGGGCATTGTTGGACTCCTTGGTTTGTGATTTTCCTTCTATTACTTTCTGCAAGGCTGGATTTGTGGCTGCATATTGTTTAAATCTGTTTTTGTCCTGGAATATCTTGTTTTCTCCATCAATGGTGAATGCAAGCTTTGCTGGGTATAATAGTCTAGGCTTGCATCCATGTTCCCTTAGTGTCTGTAGCACATCTATCCAAGCTCTTCTGGCTTTCATGGTTTCCATTGAGAAATCAGGTGTAATTCTGATAGGTTTCCCTTTATATGTTACTTGACCTTTTTCCTTTGCAGCTCTTAATATCTGTTCTTTATTCTGTATGTTTTGTGTTTTGATTATTATATGGTGTGGGGATGCTTTCTTTTGATCCAGTCTATTTGGTGTTCTGTAGGCTTCTTGTACCTTCATAGGAACATCCTTCTTTAGGTTGGGGAAGTTTTCTTCTATAATTTTGTTGAATATGTTTTCTGGGCCTTTGAGTTGTAATTCTTCTCCTTCTTCTACCCCAATTATTCTTAGGTTTGGTCTTTTCATGGTGTCCCAGATTTCCTGAATGTTTTGTGTTAAGAATT
Source organism: Arvicola amphibius (assembly GCF_903992535.2). Classification (NCBI taxonomy): domain Eukaryota; kingdom Metazoa; phylum Chordata; class Mammalia; order Rodentia; family Cricetidae; genus Arvicola; species Arvicola amphibius. The sequence goes on along the minus strand of NC_052061.1, from coordinate 33,830,909 downwards.
TGTTAGATTTGTTTAGTTCTTTAATCTGTGAGTTTATTTCCTCTATAGTATCTTCAGAGTCCGAGATTCTTTCTTCCATCTCTTGTATTCGGTTGGAAATACTTGTCTCTGAAGTTTCTGTTCGTTTACTCAGAGTTTCCATTTCCAGTCGTCCCTCAGATTGTGTTTTCTTCAATACCTCCATTTCATTTATCAGGTCTTGTACTGTTTCCCTTACCTGTTTGATTGCTTTTTCTTGTTTTTCTTGTTTTTCTTGGGTATCTTTGAGAGATTTATTTATTTCGTCTACCTTTTTGTTTGTCATCTCCATTTCTTTATGGCAGTTTTTTACCTCCTGTTTAAGGTCCTCTATTATTTTCATAAAGTACTGTTTAAGGTCGCATTCTTCTATATCTTCTGGGGTAGGGTGTTCAATTCTTGTTGTTTCGGGATGTTTGGCTTGTGGTGATGTCATGTTGCCTTTCATGTTGTTGGAGGAGCTCCTGCCTTGGCACCTGCCCATCTCTTCCTTCAAAAGGAGCCCGGAGGCGTTTGGTGTCCTAGACCAATCTTTGCTGTGACTGAAACTGGTTGGATCTCCCCAGTGCCAGAGGAGGACCTATTCCTTGCGTCACAATCTGAAGAAGCCCGCACTCCCTTGCAGGAATCCTCAGACCTGCCTGGAGGCCAGAGTCTGACTCCTCTGGGTGGATGGCCTTAGAACAGGAGCAGGACACCTGAGAACACTAGGGAAAACTTGGGAGACACAGGGACGGGAGAAACAGACACAAGCCTGCAGAGGGAAGTGGGGGTAGGGGGTCTGTGCTCTCTTCCAGGGCAGGTTGCCCCAGGGTCCGCATTCACTCACCAGTTCAGATGGAATCTCTAATTTCCTTTTCTATCTCTCATGCACTTCCTACCCACTCCTCACTCTCTGCCTCCCCCACAGAACAGAGTGTGAGCATCTTCTTCATTTCACATCTTTACTGTGGCCATGGCCATCATCAACACGGAACCTCTGATGATGGTGCAGTGAGGAGCAGCACACAGGGATTTCCCCAGCTGAGCTACAAAAACGACTGGGATTTAAAAGCCCAGGGATACCCAGGCTCCTTTAGGAATATAGTTCCTTCATCTAGAGACTGGAGATACTGGGAACTTTTCAGCCCTTGTGGTCCTGCTCTTCCTTTGGTTGGGAACTTGGAGTGAAGAGAACACCTGCCAAGAAAGGCTAGGACCACAGTCAGGGCAGGAGTCCATTGGAGGGGTGACAGTGAATCAAATGAGCCCCTGTTGATTAGAGGAGGCAGGGGCTAAGCTGTGATGTGACAGGAAAGCAGCCAGAGACACCAAGGAAGAAGTTCCACAGTGCCATGCTGTGGGACTCTAGACTATTATTTAGATAATAATGAAGATAATTTGTAGCCAAAGTCAATTCTCAGGTGGCACTAAAGGTTGTCTGACACTGACCCCCTTGCCACTTCCTCTAGGAAGCCAGTCTGGAATTCTGATCCTGCATCCTTTGATATATCATCTTAGTGTTTTATGGGGACTATAAAATTTTTATTTACACACCTTTATCTCAGGTTCATCATAGTTCATGAGACCTCAGATTGACCCCAGTGTTGGAACCTGCAAGGTCCAAGCAAATGCTTGTCATATGGTTACATATGATATTGATCAGGAGGTGGTAAAAGAACTTTCCTACAATCCTGATGACCCTAGGCCCACTTTGGGCTTCATATGGTGGGATTAGAGAATGGTCTTACAGAAATTGTCCCTTCATCTCCATATGTGAGCCAGGGACTGGGAGAATCTACATACATGCACACACATATGTACATGACCACAAAATAAATAAATAAATAAATAAATAAATAAATAAATAAATGCAAACAATTAAAAATAGTTGTGAAATGGATAAGTGATTGCGAAATTGATCTTGGCAGGAGCTGCCCACTAGAGGAGACACAATTTGAGGATGGAGTGAATAGGGGCTGGGGACTTTAAAAGCACCAGAACTGTACTGTGATTGATCAAACAATTGTGACCTAACAGGGAGGTGTCCACGTAGATAATAAGAATATTGAAGAGACCAGGGACCCTGGATCCAGGCTCAGTAAACTGAGATTTCTAAGCACAGAAGAGCCTTGAGGATGAAGGTCACACTCAGATGTCCTGCATCTGCCTGTCTCTCCTGTGACATCCTGAGTGTGCCCCTACTCACAGAAGACCTTTGTCTCTCCTGTGACATCTTGAGTGTGTCCCTACTCACAGAAGCCCCCTGTCTCTCCTGTGACATCTTGAGTGTGTACCTACTCACAGAAGCCCCCTGTCTCTCCTGTGACATCCTGAGTGTTTCTCTACTCACAGAAGCCCTCTGTCTCTCCTGTTACATCTTGAGTGTGTACCTACTCACAGAAGCCCTCTGTCTTTCCTGTGACATCTTTCTGTCCATGTGTGAGGACAGGGCTCCTGGTGTCCCAGAAGATCTTCAGAATCCATGCTGTGCCATTCCAGGGCCAAGGAGGGAACAGAAAGAGCAGGGTGACTTTGCCCTGCCTCCTGGACATTGACTCCTGTCACTCTGACTAATCAGTTCTCCAACAATGAGAACTTTGCCCCACCACACCAAGGTCCCCGCCCATATCCTTTTGATTTAAATTCATAGCTAAGAAAGACCCACACATTCTGCTTCCTGTTTGTGAAACGTAGCCATCCTCCACAGCAGCAGCGACTCAGGCTTGAGAGCTGATCATGTCGTTGAATCAACTGCAAAGCTGGCTGAATGCTGTGATCTTTGGGCTCCTGCTTTTCCTCCTTCATGTACAGGGTGAGGCTCAATAAGTTGTTAATGGGAAATGATTAAAATCAGAGGTTGAACTTGTGGGAGGGAGGGAAGGCCAGGGAGCAGGGGTGCAGGGGTGGGTGATGGAAAGGACAGACTAAAGTGTGGGAATCATGCGTCTCCCAAGCCCCTAGCCAAAGCACACTGATTGAAGGTCAGAGATGTCTAAAATCTCTCCATAGTGAGGAGACAGTTCAGTGTAAGGAGCTCTGGAGAATGCTAGAAAATTCAAGGAAAAGCAAGATGAAAGAATTTCTCCCTCCTCAATGTATGGCTCTTACTGTAGCTACAGCTGGCCTTTGTATAAGAATGACAATAATTATATTTTCATGTGGCCAAATATCTCAGAGTGTGAACTCCGTGGCCAGAGAAATGCTCTGACTTCCTGCAAAGGGCAATAGGAAAGGTTCCTGGCTCTGAGGGATAGGGAAGTTCCCACACTCACACCCCACAGCTGAACTAGGAGGTCTGGGGTTCCCTTCTTTTTTGCCCTGGTAACAGTGAGATGTTAACTCCCACAATCTGCTTGCAGCTGATTGCACAAAGCTAATCCAGATGGCATTTCTCTAAACAGGTCAGGACTCCTCGGAGGCCAGCCCCATCAGAAACACACACACTGGCCAGGTCCGAGGCAGCCTTGTTCAAGTGAGTGATGCCAAAATTGGTGTCCACACCTTCCTGGGAATTCCTTTTGCCAAGCCACCTGTAGGACCACTGCGTTTTGCACCCCCTGAAGCCCCTGAACCATGGAGTGGTGTGAGAGATGGGACCTCACATCCAGCCATGTAAGTTCTGTACAGAGGATGTCTGGCCCTGGGGTGAACAGTTGCTCTGAGTTCAGAGCCATGCTGAAGTCTTTCCTTCATCTCAGCTCCACAGCAGTTTCCTCCCAGTGTGGGGAGTCCGCCATGAATTTTTCTAACACATGTGCTAAGGTTGAGTAGAACAACCTTGCCAGTCTCCTGCATCATCCTGGCACCCATACGAGTTAGATGTGTGTACGATAGAGAGGAACAAAGATAAAATTGTTCACAGATTCAATAAAGCCCAGTGTTCTCTGCCACAATGGGAGGAGTCTCGAGGCATGAGTTTTGTGACCTATTCAGCAGAGAGCATCCAAAATCCAGAAGAATACGTATATTTTAGGTCCTGAGGTGCAGCGTGAGGGATACTTGCTAATCTCGTCTATAGGGCCAAGCAACATTGACCAAGGAACTATATGTGACTAATTTGCACAGAAGACAGCATAGGAAAAAGAAATTCCCTGAGAGTCTGTACATGGAGTGAAGGATTTCTTACTGCCCTTTGGGCAGTATTGTTTACTGATTCCTCTGATTCCTGGAGAGTACCACACTCCAATATTGCAATCTGTTTGTTTTCTGTTGTTGTAGTAAATTACCAAGAAAGAAAGCAATTTAGGAAAGAAAGTTACTATTAAAGTAGACTATAATTTATCGTGTTTGGGAAGTTACACTGAAAGAAAACGACAGGAGCTGGTCACATCACATCCACAATCAGGAACAGAGAGGAGAAAACGCTTGCATGCCTTGCATTGCTAAGGTCTAGGTCACTTTTCCATTCTTATACACTTCAGTGAATGTCACCGCATACATCCAATCATTTCCATAGAGACACTGAGATATCTCTATATACCAGACTCAGAAAAAAATACAGACCCAACCAAACTGGAGGACTACACCTCAGCTATTGTGGAGCCTGTGGCCATCACCTTGGTGGAAAGGACTTCAGAGGGGGAATATGTGTTAACAGGACATCATGAGGAGTAGCAGCTGAAAGTGGCTGACAAATATCCAGGCTCACATTTGCTTTTGACCACCATGTATCTCTTGGAATATCTCTCTGCTATTTCCATCAGTTGTCTGCAAAACCTTGAAATGATGAATTCATTGGGCCTGAAAGATATGAATCTGCCCCTGCCTGCATTCTCTATGTCTGAGGACTGCCTGTATCTCAACATCTACACACCAGCTCATGCCCATGAGGGCTCTAACCTGCCTGTGAGTGTCAGGACATGGTCAGCTTGGGAGAGGGCATGCTTTTCAGATGATTAGAAGGGATAAAAGAAGCCTGAGCTCCACTGTAGTGGAGACTCTGATGAAAAGCCTCCTCCTACCGGATCAAAGAAGGCCTTCTCAGCCACACTAAGCAGCTGAACGTGGGTATGGCACACAGAACAGGAGCACTGAGTGGTTAAAGCTCCAGCTCTTTGATCAAAGCGGACTCATTCCACAACCTGAGTTCTGTAGGACCACTTAGGTGCTCAAGCCTCAATATTGAGCTTACCTATGTCTACTTTTGGATTATGTGTTGTGTCGGTGAGCGTTGATGATCCTTTCCTTTTTTAGTCTGGAGAGGTAACCGTGGAGGCACCCCTCCTTGATCAACTATGCAGAGTCTGAGTAATGACGACATTATTCTACACAATACCCATTAATTCAAACTGAGACACATGTTGTATGGGGGGGACTAGGAATATACTGATGGGGCTACTAGAGAACCTGTCTGTGACTAAGTTCCTGAAGTCCTGAGGATTTGCATGTATTTGTGTAGCTGCACAGAGGCCAGAATTTGATTCTCTAGTAAGTAGTCTTGCAGAGTTGGAATGGCTATGAGCTTCATGGCATCTCTCTTGACTTTTCCAGGTGATGGTGTGGATCCATGGTGGTGCTCTGGTTATAGGCATGGCTTCTATGACTGATGGATCCATGCTGGCAGCCATTGAGGATGTGGTGGTTGTTAATATCCAGTATCGTCTGGGTGTCCTGGGATTCTTCAGGTGAGGAAAGGACTGTAAAATGGCAACTGAGAAGAACCTAGAGAAGCCTTTGATTCATGTCTGTTCCACTTCTCAGCACTGGAGACCAGCACGCCAGAGGCAACTGGGGCTACCTGGACCAAGTGGCCGCCCTACGCTGGGTCCAGCAGAATATCATTCACTTTGGAGGCAACCCTGACCTTGTCACCATCTTTGGTGTGTCAGCAGGAGGCACAAGTGTGTCTTCACTTGTTGTGTCCCCTATGTCTCAAGGACTCTTCCACAGAGCCATCATGCAGAGTGGAGTGGCCCTGCTGCCTGACCTTATCTCTGACACCCATGAGAGGGTCTACACTGTGAGTGCCGTCAACCATCATAGTCTGAGTCTGCCCCCTCAGCCTTTGTCTTCTGGTGCTCTGGTCTTCGGTATCGTGGGGGAAACAATAACCATGGAAAATAGTTTTCTTCCAATAAGTTTTGGGAAACTCACGGGTTAGCTGCTACTTGCCTCTACTTCATACTGGGTGATTATGTTGTCTGACCAGCAAACTACTCCAAGTAGCTTCCATCACTGACGAAAATGAATATGCATGTGCTTATGTAGATAGCTTTGTGGGTTTTTTTATTTGTTTGGAGTACAAGCCTGAGGACCTAAGTTCAAATATCCAGAACCCTCAAAAGGTTGGGGATAGTAGGTTTTCCATAATTCCAAGGTTCCTATGCTCAGGTGGAGGACGCAGAGACAAGAGTATCTCTAGATACACAGGGTAGCTCAAACTAGGAGCGGAAAACAAGAGGACCCCCTGTCTCCAATAAGGGGCCTCTATGCAGAAAGAACTGGGCCTCTAATGTTCAAATACAAACACTGGCAGACTTAATCCTTCTCTCACATCCGGTATACAGAAGGATAGCTAGAGTTAGTAAAACTACCCTAAGGGAAAACATGAGGAGGTAGAGAGGATACTGCCTGATGCCCATCAACTTTGAAGAGTGGGACAAAGGGAATAATTTATATGTATATGTACACACAACACATACTAATGTATGGAATTTAGGGCAATAGCATTGAATTGAAATTGTAAAGTTCTCCCCCCTTGTTCTCCTTCACAGACAGTGGCCAACCTGTCTGGATGTGAGACCATAGACTCAAAGGCCCTGGTGCACTGTCTGAGAAGCAAGAGTGAAGCAGAGATTCTGGGCATTAACAGGGTAAGTAGAGTTGTGTGCCTTGGAACATCTAGTCGGACTTTGTATTCTTTAGTTCTGTGTACAATATGAATATCATGATAGGCTAATCTTAGTGTAGATTCTCTTCCAGAGTGAGCTGAGAACCCTGAGGCCAGTAAGAAATATGAAAGTGGTAGAGGTGACTCAGTGAGCATCAACATACATATTTCATTGACCTTCAGCATTGACTTTTAATGCCCCTCAGGTCTTCAAGATCATCCCTGCTGTGGTAGACGGGGTATTCCTACCCAGGCATCCCCGAGAGTTGTTGGTTTCTGTGGATTTTCGTCCTGTCCCCAGCATCATTGGTATCAACAATGATGAGTATGGTTGGATTATCCTCAATGTGAGTCTTAGTTCTAATCCTTTGGGAGATTGGAGCTTCTTATGTTAAACAGTGGGAACACAATACATCTTTAAAGGAAGCCCATCAGATCCCACACTTAACAGGGTCTTCTACAATACAGATCTTCGGCATTGCTCAGACAATAAAGGAAATAACAAGAGAGAATCTGCAGTCTGTTTTGAAGAATACAGTATCACAAATGGTGAGATACCACTGGTCCTATCCAAATGGAGATGTCCCTCATATCCCCTTCTCAGATAGCATCCCTATTAATGAAGGTCAGCATATGTGTGTGGTTCTGTGTGGGGTGACCTCAGTGCATGGACCTTTCTCCCCCATGTTCTATTCCTCCAGGCCCCATTCTCCCCGTACCAAAGGCTGCTGCCCAACTAACCAAGATCATGCCTAACCACATTAATCCTGATCTCTTGGTGTAGATGCTGCCGCCTGAGTGTAGTGACCTGCTAATGGAAGAGTACATGGGGGACACTGAGGACCCACAGACCCTCCAAAAACAGTACACAGAGATGATGGCAGACTTCATGTTTGTGATCCCTGCACTCCAAGTAGCACATTTTCAACGTGAGTACATCTGTAACAATCTTAGCGGAGCAGTTCAGAGATGTAGACCATGGGTGAGCACTGTGGAGCAGTGTGGGTATCTGGGTCTCCTCATGTCTAGTTTAGTAGAGTGACATCCAGATGCAGAGGAAAAAAATGAGTTTCTGGAAATCTAAAACCATCCAGCTGGGAAGGCCGTGAGCACTGTTCTGCCCTGAGCCTTTCCACAGCTAGAGCTCCAACCTGGAACTTTCTCTCCCACTTTAACATTTATGATTCCAGGTAACTTTATGTCAACGTACCTTGTCAGCAAATGTTTCCGCAAAAATCCAGTTGATGGGCTAAGTCACTGTTTGTCCTTACCTCCAGGTTCCCATGCTCCTGTCTACTTCTATGAATTCCAACATCAGCCCACCTTCCTCAAGAGTTTCAGGCCACCCTATGTGAAGGCTGACCATGGTGATGAAGTTACTTTTGTCTTTGGGTCCTTCTTCTTTGGCATGAAACGTGAGTCTTCCTTATTCTCCTTAAGCTGACTGAGGTCGCAGATGACATCCCAGGGACTCCTGAGCTGGCAGTCCATTTGAGGAAAACTAGATTCTGGGAGAGAATAAATTCAAATGTGTATCATATCATAGACTAAAAAATTATACCATGATTAGAATCTGAATCTGTCCCAGTCTAGCCCGTGAAGGAGATGACAGCACATTGGGGCAGGAATTCCATTAGAGGATTGCATGTATATTGAATATTGCATAGTGAAGAAGGGTGGTAATGAAGCTGATAGTTCAGGCTCTGACAGCAGATGGAATTCTGAGTGGGAATCACAAGTTGGCAGTTGTGTTTGGTGTCATGGACTTCAAGATTTATTTTTCTCATACCTCCAGTTGACCTCACTGAGGAGGAAGAGCTACTGAACAGGAGGATGATGAAGTACTGGACCAACTTTGCAAGACATGGGTAAGAACACGCCTCTCTCTCAACCTTCCCTGTATGTGTTATAGCGATATTTGTGTCCCTATATAGTAATCCCTTTTGGGTGATGGTCTCTTTAGCTTTCCTGAATCTTCCATCACATGATAGATTCCTCTCCTGGATAGCACATTTATATAGATACTTTGTAGGTGTCAGTTACTGGTCATCTACAGTGACCTGGCTCATGAGCCATAGTGCTCTGGTACTGGTCTTTATATCTTGCCTCTTAGATTTGATATAAAACAGGTCAAGTCGTCTTCCTTCACATGGAACAGAAACTAGTGGGTGACACTTGTGTCCCTTTATCAGGACACCTGTCCCATCAGCCCCATTAACCACTGGCCTAATTGTTTACTGCCTGACCCAAATCGGGGGGTCAGTCTTTGGATCAGGGTGACCTCACCCTTCCTTGCTGGCTGGCATATCCACAGGAACCCCAATAGCGAGGGTCTACCCCACTGGCCCATGATGGACAATGATGAGCCGTACCTGCAGCTGGACATCCGGCCTGCTGTGGGCCGAGCCCTGAAGGCCAGAAGGCTGCAGTTCTGGACCCAGACTCTGCCCCAGAAGATCCAGGAGCTAAAGAAATCTCAGCACATGCACAAAGAGCTATAGTGCCCTGTGTGAGAAATGGTGTGTAGCATTGGCTACTTCTGGGGTCACCTTGAGGCCCCCAAACTCATTGACTAACCTGGGTTGATTCTGACATTCACATAATCTCTGCACTTGTCATTAATCACGAATCCTCTGCATGTGACTCTATCCTGCTGGGTCATCTTTGGTTAGAGCCACTCAATGAATGCTCCCATAACAATGCGGAGTTGTTATCCTCCCAAGGCAGGCTCATCTCCTTCCACACTCCACTCGTACTGGGTCCCTTCCTCCCTTAATTTCTCATCCTCACTGTCATTTTCTCTCAGACAAAAACGTCTCTTTAAAATAAAGCAGAAGTTTGAAAACCATCGATATGGGTTCTTCAAAAACACCGTATCATATGAGTGAAATGTGTCAAAATCACGAGCCCTATCTCATTAGTTTCATACTTTTGGAGACCATGAAGTCCAAGGTTAAGATACAAACCTGTTTTCTCTATCATGATGACTAGCTCTCTGACCCAAGTATGATACCTTGTGGTTTCACTGAGTATTGGGATATTTAATATTTATCATGACCCAGACCTCCACTACACCTCACTCTTAATAATATCACATTAGAGCCTAAGATTCAATATAAAAATGTGAATCATAGAAACTTTCAAACCCATCACATATAGTTTCCCAAATCAGTCACTGGGTTTGAAGGCATCCCATGGAGTTTGTAGACTAAATGACACCTACAATCTCATTTAGCATAAATGTACATTTATCAATATTGATTTCTTTTTTCTACCCTTCTCAATATCCATCCTCATTCATCTATGCTGTCCCAAAGTAGTCAGAGGCAGTATTTATTCTAGATGTAGGTTTACATATCTACTATCTACACCAGACAGTGTGTGATGAAGGGTGCACATGTGTGTGTGTGTGTACGCACACACCTATTTCTGTGCTTGCATGCACATTTGTGCATGTGTGTGGTATTATGTGTGTGCTTTTGTGTATACACATGTGAGTATGTGAGCATGCACACAATTGTATGCATGTATGTGCCTGAATGTGTGTATATGTGGGTTATTTATTTGTATATGTGTGCATGTGTTCATGTGTGTGTGTGTGTGTCCAGAAAAACCAGGTTGGTTAGCTGTGTCTGCTGAGGTTTGTCTTGACTTCCAAGGGTTGTGTAGCCATGGTAATGCCAACATTCGCATCATCAAACCACATCTGTGAAAATGTTTGACTCTGGGGTGAGTCGTTTTAGCAGGGTAGATGGATCAGAAAGTCCATACATGTATGAAATAGATTGCTGGCCCCTGTTTCACTGAGCACTTGTACATGTCTTGGCGTGTTCTCTTGCCTTCCACAGTTCCCCTGCAACCCTCCAGTCGCTGTGATAATTCTCTGTCCTTGATTGTCCATGATACATGATTGTCATGCTCACCTCTTTGCTGTTACTAAACATTTTTGGCCATTCTAATAAATGACTTCTCTTTCATCTTATGTCATTAAACAAAGGGGTCAAACTATGTTCAAGCTGCTGAATTTTCTAAAAACATTTTCTCTTTTTCACTAAGAGGCCAGATCCTTTGTGCTAAAAGTGCTGATACCAGCTAGCCTCTTACCTCTGCTCAGCTTGCCCAACAAGCCAGGTTTTCCCAGTGACAAACTCCCCTTTTAAAAATCCAGTGCAAGGAAGACCAACCCCAGGACAGCATGACCTTTGGAGTCACTGTGAAGATTATTGATTGTTCATTGTGGAAACCATGGGCAGAGAAGGATACCCTCCTGGAAGGTTGGTGCCAGATTCTCCCACTGGGACCCAAGCTCATTATTGGACTCCTGCTGCCAATGATTAAGACACATCAGACTTTTCAGGTAGCACAAAAAGTCTAGTGCATGTCTTTGACCTTATAAGAACTAATACAGTCCATCTGCCATAGGCCAAGTCGTTCCTTCAGTCGGCAAGATAAGGGAAGAGAGAGCATCTGCTCAGGACAGGACTGGGAGCACAGACAATTTGAAGGGACACACTGAACTGACATCATACCTTGCTGACTGGGGTATTCAGACACAGCCATGGTTGTACCATATCAGTGGAAACATTAGGAAGAACACTGAGGAGGAAGGCCTGCTGTGTCAGGTTGTGGGGACTCTAGATTTCTGAGGGCTGGAGAGATGAAATCAGGTTTTCAGGTGGTACTGCTAGCTGTCTGAAGTAGACACCCATCCCGTTCCCTCCATGAAGTTTGCCTTTGCTGACGAGAAGCTCCTGGCCATGTACTCTTTTGTGAATTCTGCCAGGGTTCTCTGGTATTCAAAAGTCATGTTCATGGCACAGTATCTCAGATTTATCATAACTCTGAGCATCCAGAGAATCCAAGCGTTGGAACCAACAGGACCTAAAAATGTTTTCCAGGTGGATAAATGACTCTGGACGTGTTTTCAGTAGGAGGTGCCACCATGCTTGCCCCAATATAGAGGAGAAATGTATAGGGGAAAGGCACTAAAGAAGTGATAGACAAAACAGAGAAACATCTACCTTAAAGACATCATAGTAGAGTTAATACTACAGAACATTCCATTTAAACACTATAAACTACATGTTCTTCTTGGAAGTCCATGAAAACTTTTTATAAAATAGATTTCAAGATTGGGTGGTGGTGGCAAATACCTTTAATCCCAGCACTAGGGAGTCAGAGGTAAGTTGATCTCTGTGTTGGAGGCTAGCCTGATCTACAGATGAAGCTTCAGGATAGCCAGGGCTACACTGAGAAACCCTGTCTCAAAAAAAATACATTGTGTATTAGGACACAAAGCAAGCTTTAAGAAATACCAGAATAATTACATCTAGTTGAACACAGTAGAATAGAACTTTAAATCCACAGCAAGAGAAACTATAGAACAATACACACTTGGGATTAATGACATGATACTGACTGATGAGGAAATCAAGAAGCAAATTTAAAAATCTGTAGAATCAAATGGAAAGGAAAAGACAACGGCAAACCCTTTTGGATACATTCAAGGAATCCCAAGCTCCAGTGCCTAAATCAAATGCCTACCCCTCCTCCATCTGAGGGATCATCAACACACACCTCCTTGGAGAAGCCAGAATTTCCAATTACAGATTTCTGCTCCCTGCTCTCCACCACAAAACCAGCATTTGATCTGTGAATCTAAGGATCATAAACATGGTGACTCTAGGGTGGAGGTCAGGATTGCTGGTATCAAGAATGGCTACAATTTTCTGGGTAGGTACCATATACCAAAATTAAATCAACACCGGATAATCAATTTAAATAGATCCATAACCCCTAAGGAAATAGAAGCAGTCATCAAAAGTCTCCCAACCAAAAAAAAAAAAAAACCCAAACCCAGATGTTTTCAGGGCAGAAATCTACCAGAATTTCAAAGAAGATCAATACCAATACCCCTCAAATTGTTCCACACAATAGAAACAGAAGGGACGTTTCCAAATTCTTTTTCCAAGGCTACAGTTATCCTGATACAAAAACCACACAAAGATGCAACTAAGAAAGAGAATTACAGACTAATTTCCCTCATGAACATTGATGCAAAAATACCTAATAAAATACTGGCAAACTGAATCCAAGAAGACATCAAAAAAAATCATCTACCATGATCAAGTAGGCTTCATCCCAGAGATGCAGGAATGGTACAACATAGGAAAACCAATTAATGCAATCCATCACATAAATAAAATGAAACAAAAACCCACATGATCATCTCATTAGATGCTGAAAAGCCTTTGACAAAAATTCAACACACCTTCATGATAAAGGTCTTGGGAAAATCAAGGATACAAGGAACGTATCTAAACACAATAAAGGCAATATACATTAACCTGACAACCAACTTCAAACTAAATGGAGAGCACCTGAAAGTGATTCTACTAAAATCAGAAATAAGACAAGGCTGTTCACTCTCTCCATACCTATTCAATATAGTAATGAAAGTTCCAGCTAGAGCAATAAGACAATAAAAGGAAATCAAGTGTATAAAATGGGAAAGGAAGAAGTCAAACTTTCGCTATTTAAAGATGATATCATAGTATACATAAGTATAGTAGCATTTCAATTGCATTTTAATAAATAAAGCTTGCCTGGAGATCTGAGAGTAAAACAGCCCCGCTTGTCAGTCTTACAGACCAGGTAATGGTAACACACACCTTTAATCCCAGAAGCCACCCTAGTTTGCCATAAACACTGGGTGGTGCATGTCTTTCCTTTAATCCCAGCTCTAGAGGATTATAAAATGGGAAGAGACAGCTCTCGCACACAATCTCACTCTGAGATCCTGGAGGCAGGGTCATCATTTCGGACTGAGGTAGTGGTAAGATCCAGTGGCTGGCTGTTTTATCATTATGATCTTCAGGTTGAACCCCAATATCAGTCTCTGAGCTTTTATTAATCATGTTTCACATAAGTGACCCCAAAAGCTCTACCATTTAGTAACTCTCCATGGGAGGCCTTACCTCCTCTGAGGAATGGATGGGGTGGGACAGAGGAGGAAGGGTGCCGAAGAAGGGGAGGGAGGGAAACTGAGAGTAGTATATAAAATTAAAAATTTTTTAAATTAAAAATTACTTCAACATAATTAATAACATTGGATGTGAAGATTATTTACATAGAGGCAACATTCCTCTGTAGAGAACTAGTTTTAAACTAGAGTATTATGAGAGTTCTAATCGTGATGCAGGCCTAAGCACGCTCTGCTTTACTCCTCTGCCAAGTGTGATGCTCCAAGGCTCTGGGAACTTCACAAGGAAGACAGTGAACCTTGTTTACAGTTCCACATCCCTCATTGGCCTCTATTCAGTGCACATGATCCCATTCAACAATAGAGAAGAGTCTCTTAGCATGTAACTCCAGAAGCCTCTAAAATCCAATGTTTGGCTACTGTAAAAGGGAAGTACTCTTGAGAAGACAACACCCATGCTCGAGGGTATCTTGTCCTCTCCTTGGGGGTCTCTCTTTAACCCTGTGCTGCAAACATCTGTCCATTCAAATGACAACTCTGAAAGAAGTGGACTGCTAAGGAGAGGAGACTCTGGGCTCTGTTGAGCTGTGTGAAAACCACAATGGATCTCTATGGATGCAGCTCTCCTGAGTCATCACTCAGACTGGGTGGCCTTTGAGAAACCTCTCACTCAGACACACACCCTGATTAACTCATTGGATACCCAAGAAATAAAAAAGAAAACCAGCTCTTCTTCATGAAAGTAAACAAAAGAGGATAAATGTAAAAAGAGGATAAATGTGTGCACATGTGTTTGCTTTTCACATATTGGTCACAATCTGACCCCTTCTTGCCCTTGGCTTTTCCACCCTCAGAATGAAAGACACCATCCCACTAAATGCCATCCATGGAGAGCTGCTTTTGGGGGTGGAACATCACGGCGGTGCCAGGGTTGAAGCAGGGCTACTTCATCAAGTTTTGTCTGCCTCTGTAACAGTGCCGGCTGTCAGTGGTGGACCCGGGGTGCGTCATGCACAGAGAAGCCTCACAGCAAGGCCTTCCATGGAGGCAGCAAGTCACTGATGACAAGAGGTGAGCTTTTGACTCTGGGAAGATGTATGCAAAAGCCTCTGATGCCCGTATGTGCTGCTGCTCTGGCCTCATCCACATCAGTTGACACAAAAGATGTCCATCCGTGTGGATCAGATAGGTGAAGTCATCTCAGAAACACGAGGCTGATTTGAAGCTTATGTCTGCCAAATTCTACAGTGTCAAAACATGATGCTCTATGAGGTGAGGTACCATGGAGGTGGGCGCTTGAGGGGATGAGAAGTCCAGAAGAACAAGAAGGGCTTCCCTGGACACATTTACCCACCCACACTCCAGCTGGTGCACACCGAGTGACCAGATTTTGACTTCTTTTGATTAAGCTCTTATGAACATCTCAAACATAGGGTTTTTTAAATCAATGTTTTCTTTCCATCAGGATAAAGATCTGAGATCAGAATTGCTGAATCATATGACACATGAGTATTTAATTTTAAAAGAAAGTGTCAAACTGACATCTATGACTATCATTTTGCATCTCCTCCAGACACGTATGAGGGTGTCAGTGACCCCATATCTTTGTGACCACTTATCCTTATGGCTCCCAAGTCAGATGTTATAGAATGGTGTGAAGGGTGTCTCGTTGCAGGAGCTTTAATGGAATTTGAGCCTCATCCTCCCCCTCCCACTTGCTCCTGGGCTCACTCCCTGCTTCTTCCATGAAATGCACCTGAGTGTCTTCATTCCACACATCTGCTGTGGCCTTGGCAATTACCAACACAGGGTCTGGATGACGGTGCAGAGAGTAACAAAGCACACGGGGTCCACCCTCCCCCAGCTGTCGCAGCCACTGTTCTATTGTTGTGGGGGACACCATGACCACGACAACTGGTAACAGAAAACATTTCATTGGGGGCTTCCTTCCAGTTTCAGAGGATGAGTCCAGGGCCACCTTCCTGGTGGGCAGCAGGCAGCAGGAAGCAGGCAGCAGGAAGCAGGCAGTAGGCGGCAGGCAGCAGGCAGCAGGCAGAGCACTGGAGCAGTGGCTGAGAGTTTATACCCTGATCCACCAGCAGGAGGCAGACAGTTAGCCTGGACCTAGTGTGGGCTTCTGAAACCTCAAACCCCACCTCCAGGGACACACCTCCCCCAACAAGGCCACACCTCCTAATCTTTCCTAAACAGTCTTCCAACTGGAAACCAAACATTCAAGCATATGAGTCTCAAGGGTAGCAGGAAGCCTGGGACACCTGAAGAAGGCAATTCCTTCCTCCTGAGAAAGAAGGCACTAAAGACTTCTTAGCCCCAGAGCCAATCAGCACCTTTGGTCAAGGTGCTGAATGTAGGGAAATGAGCTGACAGTTACAACTGGAACCACAGACTGGACAAGAGTGCCTTAGAGCCCCTACCGTGCAATAACAGGAATCTTTATAGAGAAAGCCATGGCTGTGTCATTCTAGGAAACACAGAAAAGTACCAAGGAGGAAGCTGGTCCATAGATTATTGGGGTCTGGAAACCCAAAGCAAAAGCAAATTATGGAGGTGGAGTGAATAGGGGATGTGACTTAAGGGGTCCATGTACATCTTAGGATCCCTGTAATGGTCACATTCTGAACTCTCTCAATCTGTGGCACTCCATTCTTTAAAGCCCCTCCAGTGTAAGGAAGTCTGAGCATGGCTGGACCTGCAGATTAGGGGAAAGAACAAAGGGGACATTTCTCCTCTGTGCGTGTGTATAGATGCTACAGAACTCTGAATAATAGTGAAAATAACACATTCATGCCGCCAAGTGGCTCTGAGGATGTCTATTTGTTGGCCAGAGATGTGGACAGGCACCACTAAAAGGGGCGGAGTATTCTTCCTGGTCTCATGGTGGTGTGTCGGGGAGGAGGGGGAGAGAAACTGCTGCCTTAGCCAGTCGATAGATGTACACAACTTTATTCCCAGCTCTCAGGGCCAGGGCGTGGGCGAGTCAGGAAGATCTCTCTGATTTGAGGCCAGCCTGGTCTACAGAGCCAGTTCGAGGACAGCCAAGGCTGTCCAGAGACACTCTGTCTGGAAAAACAAAACAAAACTGTGATAGCCCACATGTGGCTCAGTTTCCATCTGGAGTCATGACGGACTTAAAGAAGTCATTTGAGTTCAAGCTTCCCTGCTCTGCTTTTTCCAGTAACCTTGAGGACTGTGAGTAACATCTGTGTTAAACCATAGAAAAAGTATTTTTGCCCAGATGAAAGAGCATATTTTTTTTTTTCTGTTAAGATTTGGGCTGGACTACTGACTGGGAAAAGATCTTCACCAACCCTGCAACTGACAAAGGTCTGATCTCTAAAATATATAAGGAACTCAAGAGACTAGACGGTAAAATGCCAATTAACCCAATTAAAAAATGGGGCGCTGAACTGAACAGAGAATTCTCAACAGAAGAAGTTCGAATGGCCAAAAGACACTTAAGGTCATGCTCAACCTCCCTAGCTATCAGGGAAATGCAAATCAAAACAACTTTGAGATATCATCTTACACCTGTCAGATTGGCTAAAATCCAAAACACCAATAATAACCTTTGCTGGAGAGGTTGTGGGGTAAGGGGCACACTCATCCATTGCTGGTGGGAATGCAAACTTGTGCAACCACTTTGGAAAGCAGTGTGGCGGTTTCTCAGGAAATTCGGGATCAACCTACCCCAGGACCCAGCAATTCCACTATTGGGAATCTACCCAAGAGATGCCCAATCATACAACAAAAGCATATGCTCATCTATGTTCATAGCAGCATTATTTGTAATAGCCAGATCCTGGAGACAGCCTAGATGCCCTTCAGTGGAAGAATGGATGAAGAAACTGTGGAATATATACATGCTAGAATACTACTCAGCGGTAAAAAACAATGACATCTTGAATTTTGCAGGCAAATGGATGGAAATAGAAAACACTATTCTGAGTGAGGTAACCCAGACCCATAAAGATGAACATGGGATGTACTCACTCATATTCGGTTTCTAGCCATGATTAAAGGACATCGAGCCTATAAGTTTGGGATCCTTGAGAAGATAATAAGAAGGTGAACTCCCAAAAAAGATATAGTAATCCTCCTGGATATTGGAAGTAGACACGATCGCCAGGCAAAATTGGGAACTTGAGGGTTGGGCAAGACTGGGCCAAGGGAAGATGGGGAGAGAAAAGTGTGAAGGTGAGAGCGGGGGGAGCTCGGAGGAATGGGGTGCTTGGGATATAGAAAGGGTGGATATGAGAGCAGGGAAGCATATATCTTAATTTAAGGAGCTACCTGAGGGTTGTCAAGAGACTTGACCCTAGAGGGATTCCCAGGTTTCCAGGGAGACGCCCCCAGTTAGTTCCTTGGGCAGCTGAGGAGAGGGAGCCTGAAAAGGCCAGTTCCTATAGCCATACTGATGAATTTCTTGCATATCACCATAGAATCTCCACCTGATGATAGATGAAGAAAATGACAGAGCCCCACCTTGGAGCACCGGACTGAGCTCCCAAGGTCCTGATGAGGAGCAGAAGGAGAGAGAACATGAGAAAGAAAGTCAGGACCGTGAGGGAACCTCCAGCTGGCGACAGATGGGGAAGATGACTGAGCCCCACATTGGAGCACTGGACTGAGCTCCCAAGGTCCCGATGAGGAGCAGAAGGAGCGAGAACATGAGGGAGAAAGTCAGGAACGAGAGGGGTGCGTTCACTCATGGAAACGGTGGGACAGAACCAATGGGAGATCACCAACTCCAGTTGGAATGGGACTGATGGATCATGCGACCAAACCCGTCTCTCTGAGTGTGGCCAACAGCGGGGGCTGACTGAGAAGCAAAGGACAATGGCTCTGGGCTCTGATTGTTCTTCATGGACGGGCTCTGTGGGAGCCTTCTCAGCTTGGTCGATCACCTTCCTGGACCTGGGGGGAGTTGGGAGGACCTTGGTCTTAGCATAGAGTGGGGAACCCTGATGGCTCCTTGGCCTTGAGAGGGAGGGAGGGGAGGTATGGGTGGAGGGGAGGGGAGGGAAGGGGGAGAAGGAGGGGAGAGAAGGGGGAGAAGGAGGGGAGGGAGGGGGGAGGAGGAGGGAAGGAGATGGAAATTTTTAAATATAAAAAAAATAAAAACAATAAAAAAAAATTAAAATTAAAAAAAAAAAAAAAAAGATTTGGGCTGGAGTATGCCAGCCAGAGACACTCCTCATTAGAGATTAGAAGCTGCTTAGCTGAATGAGATGGTGCACCTGCTTGAACTTCCTCCCCAGGACAGTGCAGGGAGGTGGTCAGCTGACCGGACTGCCCTTTCTTCTGACTTTTGCCTGTAATTAGTATACAAGCTGGCTGAGAAATAAACTCGGGGCTAACCTATGTTTTCTGTCTCCACTTCTCTTAATCTAACATTTCTTTAGCCTCAGCACACCCTCCCAGGTATCCCCAGCTGATTCCTACCAGGCTGCTACACAAAACAAAACAAAAAACAAGGAAGGGAGGGAGTGAGGTAAGGAAGAAAAGGGGAAAAAAGGAAAGGGAGGGAGGAAGGGAGGAAAGAACTCCTACCTCCACAACCCACAGTTTAACCCAGACACCCCAGATTCCCTTCCCCATGTACCCCAGTAAAATGAGGTGGGAAACAGCAGTGGTGGCAGCTGCCAGGGCAGAACTAACCCTGATGGCCTCTCTCCACACACTGGCCTGGATTCAGCCAGCCCCATGAGGAACACACACAGGCCAGGCTAGAGGAAGCCCCGTCATTGTGAAGGGTAACACGCTTGATGTTCACACCTTCCTGGGAATTCCCACTGCCAAGCCACCTGTAGGACCACTGTGCTTTTCACCCCCTGAGGTTCCTGAACCATGGAGTGGTGGAACAGATGGAACCTCCTATCCAGCCATGTAAGACTTGGAGCCCAGAGGACTTCAGGCCCTGAGGCGAGAATGTGCTCTGAGCTCAGGATCAGAATGAGGGGCTTCTTTCATCACAACCCCTCAGAAGTTTTCTGTCTGTGATGTGCAGTCTGCCGTGTATTTTCAGATGCATGACTAAGGCTTCTAACGGAACAACTTTGCCAGTCTCCTGTAGAGAGATCAGTTCCTGTAGGGAGAGTGAAGATCTTTTGCTGTGCTGCCTGTCAAGGGTGTGAGGTGGGGGAGGTCCGAAGGCACAGGCTTGTCTAGCAGAATGCATCCCTGTCCCTGGCACCCTGACTGATGGCTTCTCCATGTGTGTGAGTGTCTTCCTGTTTTCCACAAACTCTCCTGAACAGTAGTGTCCCTTCTTATGTTCCCTGTGATTGCCTTCCATTTATTTCAACTCGTAGACCTCTCTTTGTTAGTGTTGTACTTAACCCTTTCACACCCACTAATTTAAAGTGTCTTGTATTTTGTCTTTCTTGATGATGCCAAATTGTCTTCTATGCCTTTTGTTTCCCCAAAGCATTGTCTCTGTTATTTCAGAGGGTGTGTTCTGGGTTCCTTAGACCCCAGAACCTGTACAGCCTTCTACCTCTGACCAAATTATCCCCTTTGTTCACCACTTTTGCCAGGGGAAAGATTCCTTCTGTCATTCACACTCAGAGTTCCTGCATCTGCCTGTCTTTCCTATGACATCTTGACTATGTTCCTACTCACAGAAGTCCTATGTCTCTTCTGTGACATCTTGAGTGTGCCCCTACTCACAGAAGCCCCCTGTCTCTCCTGTGACAACTTGAGTGTGTACCTACTCACAGAAACCTCTTGCTTCTTCTGTTACAGCGTTCTATCATGTCGCTGTGAGAGAACAGGTTTCCAGGTGTCCCAGAAGAGCTTCAGAATCCACGCTGTGCCTTTCTAGGAGATCAGAGAGAAAATGGATATAGCAGAGGTGACTTTGCCCCACCTCCTGGACATTGGCTCCTGTCACTTCTGACTAATCAGTTTTCTAACAATGAGGACTTTGCCCCAACTCACCAAGGTCCCTCCTACAACATTTGGGTTTAAATTTCTGCCTAGAGAAGACCCACAGATTCTGCTTCCTGTTCATCAAACGTGGCCGTCCTAAATAGCAGCACCGACCTGAGAGCTAATCATGTCACTGAACCAGCTTCATAGTTGGCTGAATGCTGCGGTCTTTGGGCTCCTGCTCCTCCTCCTCCATGTTCAGGGTAAGGCACACTAAGCTGACAATGGGGAATGATTAGAGACTGAGCTGCCAGAGTCTGCATGTCAGAGGTTGAACTTCTGAGAGAAAAGGTGGGGGAAGGATGGGTGATGGAAATGATGTATAAAAGTGTGGGAAACTTGGGCCTCCCAATTCCCTGACAAAGGCTCACAGGTTTTGTGGGCCCACTAGCACACAGAGGGTCAGGGGTGTTTAAGATCACTCCATAGTGAGGAGAAAGTTCAGTGTAAGGAGCCCTGGAAAGAATTCAAGGAAAAGGGAGCAGAAGGCATTTTCCCCTCAGTGCATGGATATGGCGGCAGCTACCAGTGACCTTTGGATAAGAATGACAATCATCACAAATACATTTGCCCAAATGGCTGTGATCGTGTGACCCCTTTGGCCAGGAAAATGTTCTGACAACCTTCAAAGGGGTAATAGGTAAGGTTCCAGGTCCTGAGGGATAGGGAAACTCCCACACCCACACTCACTACACAGTTAACATCCTGTGTGCCCTGGTGGCACCGAGATAGGATCTCCCACAATCTGCTGGCAGCTGATTGCACAAAACTAACCCAGATGCCATCTCTCCGCCCAGGTCAGGACTCATCAGAGGCCAACCCCATCAGAAGCACACAAACAGGCCAGGTCCGAGGCAGCCTCATCCAAGTCAATGATGCCAAAGTTGGTGTCTACAGCTTCCTGGGGATTCCCTTTGCCAAGCCACCTGTAGGGCAACTGCGCTTTGCACCCCCTGAAGCTCCTGAGCCGTGGAGTGGTGTGAGAGATGGGACCTCACATCCAGCCATGTAAGTTCTCAGCCCAGAGAATGTCAAGCCCTGGGGTGAACACTTGCTCTGAGTCCTGAGCCGTGCTGAAGTCTTTCCTCCATCTCAGCTCCACAGCAGTTTCCTCCCAGTGTGGGGAGTCCACCATGCAATTTTCTGACATATGTACTAAGGTTGAGTAGAACAACCTTGTCAGTCTTCTGCATCAGAGCTTGGCACCCATATGAGTTAGATGCATGTATGATAGAGAGGAACAAAGATAAAATTGTTCACAGATTCAAATTAAGACCAGTGTTCTCTGCCACAATGGGAGGGATCGCTAGGTGTGGTTTATGTGACCTATTAAGCAGAGAGCACCCTGAATCCAGTATAATACACTTCAGGTCATGAGGTGTACAGCAGGATGGATACTTGCTAACCCTGTCCTCACCAGCCACTGTGACAACCTATAGGGCCAACCAACATTGACCAAGGAACAAGAATATGTAACTAATTCGCTCTGAAGACCACATGGGAACAAGATCTTCCTCGAGAGTCTGTACATGGGATGAAGGATTTCTCACTGCCCTTTAGTGCAGGATTGTTCCCTAATTCCTCTAGCACATGTGGAGTACAAAACTCCAATATTGCAATCTAAGATTATTTTCTGTTCCTGCAATAAATTACCAACAAAAGCAACTTAGGAAAGTTACTATTAATGGCTCCAGATTCCAATCCATCACATGCAGGAATTCACAGTGAAGACAAATTGAAGGGGCTGATCACATCCCATCCATAACCAGGAACAGAGAGTAGAAAATGCTTGCATGCATGTTAATGCTCGGATCATTTTTCCAGAGAATGTCACCACATAATAAGTCATTCCATAAAGACACCTGCAAGTCTCTATATCCCAGACTCAAAAAAGAATAACATCTAGGCCTTACCCAACTGGAGTACTCCCTTGCAACCTCACTCCATCTCCTCTTTCAAGGAGCCTGTGACCATTACCTTGGTGGGAAGAAACTTTAGAGATTTACTATGTGTTAACAGGGCATCTTGGGGAATAGCAGTGGAGAAAAAAGATCCAGAGTCACATTTGCTTTTGACCACCATATATCTCTTGGAATATCTCTCTGCTATTTCCATCAGTTGTCTGCAAAACCTTGAAATGATGAAATCAGAGGGCCTGAAGGATATGAACCTGCCCCTGCCCACATTCTCTATGTCTGAGGACTGCCTGTATCTCAACATCTACACACCAGCTCATGCCCATGAGGGCTCTAACCTGCCTGTGAGTGTCTGGACATGATCAGCTTGGGAGAGGGCATGCTTTTCAAGATGATTAAAAGGGACAAAAGCAACCTGAGCTCCATTGCAGAGTGAACTCTTATGAAAAGCCCTGTCCTATTTGGGCCAAAGAAGACCTTCTCAGCCACACTAAGCAGCTGGAACCTAGATATGGAACACAGGGCACTAGAGCACTGAGCAATCAAAGGCTCTATCTCTCTTATATAAGAGCCAGAGGACTACAACCTGAGCCCTGAAGAACCACTGACCTCTTCAAGGCTTAACATTGAGGTCACCCATTTCTACTTTTGGATTATCTGTTCTGCCAATGAGAGTTGATGATCCTTTCCAGGTTTAATCTGAAGAGGTATCCATGCAGACACCCCTCTTTTCTCCACTATTAGGAGTCTGAATAATCATTACATTAGCATATATAGAGAGCCATTAATTCAAAGTGAAATACATGGTGGGGATGGGGATTAGAAGCATCCTAATGGGGCTACTAGAGGACCCTGTCTGTGACTAAGGCCCTGAAGTCCTGAGGATTTGCATGTATTTGTGTAGCTGCACAGAGGCCCAGAAGTTGATATTCCAGTAAGTAATCCTGCAGAGCTTGGACTGCCTAGCAGCTTCCTGGCATCTCTTTTGACTTATTCAGGTGATGGTATGGATCCATGGTGGTGCTCTGGTTGTAGGAATGGCCTCCATCTATGATGGATCCACGCTGACAGCCATTGAGGATGTGGTGGTGGTCACTATCCAGTACCGTCTGGGTGTCCTGGGCTTCTTCAGGTGAGACGAGGGCTGATGAGTTCTTCAGGTGAGTTGGGGCAATGTTAGCTGAGAAGAACTGGACAGCCCTTTGATCCATGTCCCTTCCACTTCTCAGCACTGGAGACCAGCATGCCAGAGGCAACTGGGGCTACCTGGACCAAGTGGCTGCCCTGCGCTGGGTCCAGCAGAACATTGCCCACTTTGGAGGCAACCCTGACCTTGTCACCATCTTTGGCGAGTCAGCAGGTGGTGCAAGTGTGTCTTCACTTGTTGTGTCCCCCATGTCCAAAGGACTCTTCCACAGAGCCATCATGCAGAGTGGAGTAGCCCTGCTTCCTGACCTCATCTCTGACACCCACGAGAGGGTCTACACTGTAAGTGCCCTCAACCATCATAGCCTGATTCTGCCCCCTCCGCCTTCATCTTCTGGAACTTTATTATCCTGTTCATTGGGGGAAAATAAGGACCTGGGAAATAGTTTTCTTTTAGTAATTTCTCAAAAACTCAGGGGTTAGCATCTACTTACCTCTACTTCATACAGGGTGCGTGTGTTATCTGAACAGCAAACTGCTCCTAGCAGCTTCCTTCATGGGCAAAATAAACACATACTTGGGAGATGGTTAGTGGGCTTTTTTTAAGTGCTTAGAGAGCAAGCCCAAGTACCTAAGTTCAAATTTCCATAACTCACAAAAGGCTGGACCTGGTAACATGTGTCTGTAATTCCAGTATTCCTGTGGTCGGGTGGGAACCAGAGACAAGGGAATCCGTGGATGTTCACATAGCTGCTCAGCTAGTGTAGGAGGGGAAGAAGAATGTATCCTGTCTGAAATAAGGGGTGTGGGTGCCCTTGAAGAAAGGGAACTTTGTCCTCTAACATTCACATACGAATGTTGGCACATTTATTCTTCTCTTCTACACAGAACATAGACAGATGGGTGGAAAAATAAAACTACTCTAAACAAAAAGAACAATTATGCAGGCTGGAAGGGGACTGCTTAGTACCTGTCATTTTGAGCAACAGGACAAAGGGAATGAACGAATTTACACTTATTCCAATCAACTCACAACACACAGTAAGCGTGAGAATTAGGTGCAATCACATCTAGTTGGAATTGAGAAAGCACTTTCCTTGCTTATTTCATCTACAGACGGTGGCCAACCTGTCTGGATGTGAGACCATGGACTCAGAGGGTCTGGTGCGCTGTCTGAGAGGCAAGAGTGAAGCAGATATTCTGGTCATTAATAAGGTTTGTATAATTGTGTGTCTGGAAGGACTCTTTGTGTTTTTTTACTTCTGTGTACGATATGGACACCAAGATATACTGTTCTAAATGTAGATTTTCTTCCAGAGTGAACAGAATACCCTGAAACTAGTGAGAAATGGGAACATAGTGGTGGTAACTCAGCGAATCAGCATATGTATTTCATTGACCTTCAGCATTGATTTTAATGCCCCTCAGGTCTTCAAGATCATCCCTGCTGTGGTGGATGGAGTATTCCTACCCAGGCATCCCCAAGAGTTGTTGGCTTCTGTGGGTTTTCACCCTGTCCCCAGCATCATTGGTGTTAACAATGATGAGTATGGTTTGATCATCCCCATGGTGAGTCTCAGTTCCAATTCTTTGGGAGCCTGGAGACTCATATACTAAGCAGTGGGAACTCAATACATCTTTAATCTTTTAATCCAAGCCCATCAAATCTCACACTTTTCAGTGTCTTCTGCCTCCCAGGTCATGGGCTCTGCTAAGACAATAAAGGAAATAACAAGGGAGAACCTGCAGGCTGTTCTGAAGAATACAGCAGCACAAATGGTGAGATACTACTGGTCCTATCCAAAGAGAGGTCCCTCATATCTCCTTCTCAGAAAGATTCCTATTAACAAAGGTCAGTATAGGTCTTACGGTTATAGTTAGGGTTCCTATTGTTGTGAAGAGAGACCATGATCACACAAACTCTTATAAAGGAAAACATTTTATTGGGGGGGTTACAGTTTCTGAAGTTTAGTCCACTATCTTCATGGTGTGACATGGCAGTGTGCAAACAGACATGATGCTATAGAAGGAACAGATATTCCTACATCTTGAATCCCAGGCAACAGGAAGTGATCTGAACCACTGGGTGAGACTGAATCATATATGAGACCTCAAAGCCTACTCCCACAGTGACACACTTCCTCTAACAAGGCCATACCTGTTCCAACTAAGCCACAATTCCTAATAGTGCCGCTACTTGTGGAGCTAATTGTGCCACTACCTGTGGGGGCTAATTGCTCTCAAACCACTATAGAACTAATGGGAGATCACCAACTCCAGTTGGAATGGGACTGATGGATCATGCGACCAAACCCGTCTCTCTGAATGTGGCCAACAGCGGGGGCTGACTGAGAAGCAAAGGACAATGGCTCTGGGCTCTGATTCTTCTGCATGGACGGGCTCTGTGGGAGCCTTCTCAGCTTGGTCGATCACCTTCCTGGACCTGGGGGGAGTTGGGAGGACCTTGGTCTTAGCATAGAGTGGGGAACCCTGATGGCTCCTTGGCCTTGAGAGGGAGGGAGGGGAGGTATGGGTGGAGGGGAGGGGAGGGAAGGGGGAGAAGAAGAGGAGGGGAGGGGGAGGAGGAGGGGAGGGAGGGGGGAGGAGGAGGGAAGGAGATGGAAATTTTTAAATATAAAAAAAATAAACCATGAGGAAAAAAAACCCACTATAGTATACATGTGTGATTCTGTGTGGGGTGACCCCAGAGCATGAAGCTTTTTACTTTATAGCCTACCTCATCCCAGGCCCTATTCTCCCATACCAAAGGCTGTTGCCTACCTAACCAACAACATGCCTAAGTAACCTCATTTTCCTGGCTCTTCTTGGTGTAGATGCTGCCTCCTGAGTGTAGTGACCTGCTAATGGAAGAGTACATGGGGGACACTGAGGATCCCCAAGCTCTCCAAATACAGTTCACAGAGATGATGGGAGACTTCATGTTTGTGATCCCTGCACTCCAAGTAGCACATTTTCAACGTGAGTACATTTGTAACAAGTCTTAGGGGAGCAGTTCAGAGATGTGGATCATGGGTGAGCACTGTGGTCGTGTAATATCCAGGTCTCATGTCTAGTTAAGGAGAGTGACATCTGGGTACAGGGGTGAAAAATGAGTTGCTAATAATCTATTGACTTGACATAGCCATCCAGCTGGGAAGGCCATGAGCACTGTTTTGCCTTATTTTTTTCCACAACCAGAGCTCCAGCCTAGAACTTTCTCTCCCCTTTAACATTTATGATTTCAGGCAACTTTATATTAAGGTATCTTATCAGCAAATATGTATTAGAAGAGCTCCAGGTAAGGGGCCACCAAGTCACCTTTCATACCACCTCTAGGTTCCCATGCCCCTGTCTACTTCTATGAGTTCCAACATCAGCCCAGCTTTGTAAAGGATGTCAGGCCACCCCATGTGAAAGCTGACCATGGTGATGAGGTTCTTTTTGTCTTTGGGGCCTTCTCCTTCGGCATGAAACGTGAGTCTTCTTTATTTTCCTTGAATAAATGAGATCACAGATGACTCCCTGGGGTTTACTAAGCGCTCAGTCCTTTTGATGAATCCTAGGCTCTGGGAGAGAATAAAATCATGTATGTACCATAT
This sequence comes from Arvicola amphibius, assembly GCF_903992535.2. NCBI lineage: Eukaryota > Metazoa > Chordata > Mammalia > Rodentia > Cricetidae > Arvicola > Arvicola amphibius. Next base: position 33,803,486 of record NC_052061.1, on the reverse strand, counting down.
CATAGCCTAAAGAATTAACCAGGATTAGAATCTTGACCCATCCCAGTCTAGCCTGGGATGGAGAGGATAGCACATTGGGGCAGGAATTCCATGAGAGGCACACATGGATCAGGGATACTGTATGGTGAAGAAGGGAGGTAGCAAAGCCAATAGTTTGTGGTCAGACAGCAGCTGGAATTGGGCGTGTGAAGCGTGAGCTGGCAGTTGTGTGAGGTGTCATGGACTTCACCTTTTTTTCCCTCATGACGCCAGGAGACCTCACTGAGGAGGAAGAGCTACTGAACAGGAGGATGATGAAGTACTGGGCCAACTTTGCAAGACATGGGTAAGAACACACCTCTCCCTCAATCTTCCGGGTGTGGAAACCTCTCTAGGGCTCCCTTTTATGTGGAGATCTTTTTAGCATGCATAGATCTTCCATCACATGATAGAGTTTTCTTCACCCAATAGCACGTTTCTATGGGTTCTTTGTAGCTATCAGACACTGGTCATCTCACAGTGCCCTGGCTGGTAGGCCATAGTGCTATGGAATTGCTCTTTAGATCTTGTCTCTTAGAGAGAGACTTAAAATAGTTCAGGTTCTCTTTCCTCATGTGGAGCAGAAACTCGTTTGTTTCATGATAAAGGGATAGAAACAGTTATGTCCCTTTATCAGAAAACATGCCATGTCAGACCCCTTAACCATTGGCCTGATTGTTCCACTGCCCTGACCCAAATCAGGGGACCAGTCTTTGAATCAGAGTATCCTCACTCTTCCATGCTGGCTGGCATATCCACAGGAACCCCAACAGTGAGGATCTACCCTACTGGCCCATGTTGGATCATGAAGAGCAGTACCTGCAGCTGAACATCCAGCCTGCTGTGGGCCGAGCCCTGAAGGCCAGAAGGCTGCACTTCTGGACCCAGACTCTGCCCCAGAAGATCCGAGAGCTACAGGGAGCCCAGGACAAGCATACAGAGCTCTAGTGCCCTGTGTGAGGAATGGTATGTGGGGTTGCCTGCTGACGGTGTCACCTTGAGGTTCCCAAAATGTATTGAGTAACATGGGTTGATCCTAACACTCACATAACCTCTGCACTTGTCTGTTCTTCTACATTTATCATAAATCTTCTGCATGTGACTCTATCCAGCTGGGTCATCTTGGGTTAGACCCACTCAATGAATGCTCCATAACAATGTGTATTTGTGAGCCCCAAAGTACCCATTTCTTTTCACACTCCACAGGGATGAAGACTCCTTCCGGTCTTCCTTAAGCTCTCGTCCTCGCTGTCCTCTTCTCTAAGACCAAAAGAGTCTTTAAGTGAAGCAGAAACATTGGAAAATATGGATTCTTAGGAGAACCCATATCTATATGTAGGAAGTTAAGGCCTACCAGGCCAAAAGGAGCCAATCTGGAGTCCATCTGTGCCTAGCCAATAAGGAGCTACTAAGCAGTGTTTCCTGAGTGCCTAGCAACAGGCACTCTCAGAGGTCCTGACTGTGCCTAGCAAATGAGAGATGAGAATGAAATATTAACTGTCAATGGATCAGAATGCTTGAGTGCTGGGAAGGTATTTACGTTGTTCTCTGCTGTTAAATAAATGAGTCTGCTGTGAGCTCTCTACCTGACTCCCTGTGTCTGTGTTTGTTGACATCACACCTTTTCACTCCCTCCCCCCAAGGAAGATATTAGGACCCAGCAACACATATGGGTGAGGTGTGTCAAAATCATATGCCCTCTTTCATCAGGTTCATACTTTTGGATACCACAGGTTTACTGTATTGTGATGACTAGCTCTCTGACTCAAAGATGATATACCTTGTGTTTTCACTGTTAGATGGGATAATTAGTAGTTCTCACGATCCCTGGCTTTTCTGGTCAGCCAGCAGGGAGTGTTCCTGCTGCTGGGCTTTCCTCCAATCCATCCTGCACCCAAGCCTGCCTTTTCACCTGTGAGGTCCTTGGCATGATGCAACACAGCCTGCTCCAGTGCTGAGGGGACCTACGAGAGGGTAGACCAAAAAAAACTCCCAAGGACAAAGACAGCCACATCAAATATTGGACCAAGACACCAAGACACTGCTGGCCTCATTTGAAAGAAGAGATGTGGAAGCACCAGTGCAAGAATTCCTCCAACATCTTAAAAAGCAACATGGTAACACCAGAATCCAGTGGATTCTCAACAGAGAGACTTGATCATCCTAACCCAGAAGAAGTAGAAGAAAACGACTTTAAATGTAACTTTATGAAAATGATGGAGACCTTTAAAGAGGAAGTGTAAAATTCCCTTAAAGAAATGGAAGAAAAGGCAAACAAAAAGTTAGAAGAAATTAATAAATCCCTCAAAGATACCAGCAACACATAAAATGAAGAAAAAGCAATCAAACAGGTGAAGAAAACAGTTCAAGACTTGAAGCCTGAAATGGAGGTAATAAAGGTAACACAAACCAAGGGAAGGCTGGATATGGAAAATCTGGATAAACAATACAGAGACAAGTATAACCAACAGAATACAAGAGATAGAAGAAAGAATCTCAGGTGCTGAAGATACTATAGAGGAAATAGACTCATTGGTCAAAAAAACATTAAATCCAATAAATTCTTAACACAAATCATCCAGGAAATCTGGAACACCATGAAAAGACCAAACCTAAGAATAATAAGGGTAGAAGAAGGAAAAGAACTCCTGCTCAAAGGCACAGAAAATATATTCAACAAACTTATAGAAGAAAACTTTCCCAACCTAAAGAAGGATATCCCTATGAAGGTACAAGAAACATACAGAACACCAAATAGACTGTGTAAAAAAAAAATCCCCTCGCCATATAATAATCAAAACACAAAACATACAGAATAAAGAAAGACTATTAAGAGCTGCAAAGGAAAAAAGTGAAGTAACATATAAAGGTAAACCTATCAGAATTATACCTGACTTCTCAATGGAAACCATGAAAGCCAGAAGGTCTTGGATAGATGTGCTGCAGACACTAAGAGACCATGAATTCAAGTCCAGACTACTATATCCAGCAAAGCTTTCTTTCACCACTGATGGAGAAAACAAGATATTCCATGACAAAAACAGATTTAAACAATACATACCTACAAACCCAGTCTTACAGAAAGTACTAGAAGGAAAACCTCAACCCAAGCCAGCTAACAACACCCACAATAACACAGACATCTGATAACCCTCCACCAATACAACCCAAAGAAGAGAAACACACAAACACTACCACCAAAAAATAACTGGAGTTAACAACCACTGGTCATTAATATCACTTAAAATCAATGGACTCAATTCACTGACAAAAAGGCACAGGTTAAGAGAATGGATAAAAACAGGATCTAACATTCTGCTGTTCACAAGAAACACACCTCAACCTCAAAGACAGACACTACCTCAGAGTAAAGGGTTGGTAAAGGTTTTCCAATCAAATAGACCTAAGAAACAAGTGGATGGGCTAACATAATATCTAAGAAAATTGATTCCAAACTAAAATCAATCAGAAGAGATGGAGAAGGACACTTTATATTCATATCAGGAACAATTCATCAAGACGAAGTCTCAATCCTGAATATCTATGCCCCCAATACAAGAGCACCCACATATATAAAAGAAACATTACTAAAACTTAAATGGCACATCAAATCCCACACACTAATAGTAGGAGATTTCAACACTCTTCTCTTGCCAATTGACAGGTCAACCAGACAAATTTAACAGAGAAATAAGAGAACTAACAGTTGTAATGAATCAAATGGACTTAACAGACATCTATAGAACATTTCACCCAAATAGGAAAGAATATACCTTCTTCTCAGCACCTCGTGGAACTTCTCAGCACTTCTCTAAAATTGATCACATACTTGGTAACAAAGCAAACATCCACAGATACAAAAAAATTGGAGTAACCACCTGTGTCTTATCGGATCACCATAGAATAAAACTAGAACTTAACAACAATTCCACCCTGAGGAAGCCTACAAACTCATGAAAACTGAACAGTCAACTACTGAACCATCCCTGGGTCAAGGAAGAAATAAAGAAAGAAATTAAAGTTGTCCTTGAATTCAACAAAAATGAAGGCACAGCATATCCAAACCTATGGAGCACTATGAAAGCAGTGCTAAGAGGAAAGTTCATAGCAGTAAGTGCCCACATAAAGAAAACAGAGAAAGCTCACATTAGAGACTTAATAGCATACCTGAAAGATCTAGAAAAAAAGAAGCAAACTCATCCAGGAGGAGTAGAAGACTGGAAATAATCAAACTGAGGGCTTAAATCAACAGAATAGAAACAAAGAAAACAATACAAAGAATCAATGAATCAAAGATCTGGTTCTCTGAGAAAATCAACAAGATTGACAAACCCCTATCCAAACTAGTCAAAAGGCAGAGAGAGAACACTCAAATTCACAAAATCAACAGACACTGAGAAAATTCAGAGAATCATTAGGTCTTACTACAAAAGCCTGTGCTCCACAAAATTAGAAAATGTAAAAGAAATGGACATTTTTTTAGATAAATACCATATACCAAAATTAAATTGAGACAAGGTGAGCAATTTAAATAGACCTATAAGTTGTGAGGAAATAGAAGCTGTCATCAAAAACCTCCCAACCAAAAAAAGCCCAGGACCAGATGGTTTTAGTGCAGAATTCTACCAGAACTTCCAACAAGAGCTAATACCTATACTCCTCAATGTGTTCCACATAATAGAAACAGAAGGGTCATTGCCAAAGCCTTTTTATGAAGCTACAGTTACCCTGATAGCAAAACCTCAACCAAGAAAGATAATTACAGACCAATCTCACTCATGAACATCGATGTAAAAATTCTCAATAAAATACTGGCAAACTGAATCCAAGAACACATCAAAAAATCATCCATTAAAATCAAGTAGGCTTCATCCCAGTGATGCAGGGCTGGTTCAATATATGAAAATCTATCAATGTAATCCATCATATAAATAAACTGAAAGAAAAAACATGATCATCTCATTAGATGCTGAAAAAGCATTTGACAAAATGCAACACCCCTTCATGATAAAGGTCTTGGAGAGATTAGGGATTCAAGGATCATATCTAAATATAATAAAAGCAATATACAGCAAGCCGACAGCTAACATCAAATTAAATGGAGAGAAACTCAAAGCAATTCCACTAAAATCAGGAACAAGACAAGGCTGTCCACTCTCTTCATATCTCTTCAACATAGTGCTTGAAATTCTAGCAATAGCAATAAGACAACATAATGATGTCAAGGGGCTTCAAATTGGAAAAGAAGAAATAAAACCTTCATTATTTGCAGATGATATGATAGTGTGACCCCAAAAACTCTACCAGAGAACTCCTACAGCTGATAAATACCTTCAGTGGTGTGGCAGGATACAAGATCAACTCAAAAAAAAAATCAGTAGCCCTCCAATAAACAAAGGATAAAGAAGCAGAGAGGGAAATCAGAGAAACATCACCTTTCATGATAGCCACAAATAACATAAAGTATCTTGGGGTAACACTAACCAAGGAAGTGAAAGACCTATTTGACATGAACTTTAAGTCTTTGAAGATAGAAATTTAAAAAGATCCCAGAAAATGGGAAGATCTTACATGCTCTTGGATAGGAAGGATCAACATAGTAAAAATGGCAATCCTACCAAAAGCAATCTATAGATTCAATGCAATCCCCATAAAAATCACAACCCAATTCTTCACAGACCTTGAGAGAACAATAATCAACTTTATATGGAAAAACAAAAAACCTAGGATAGCCAAAACAATCCTATACAATAAAGGAACTTCCGGAGGTATTACCATCCCTGAAATCAAGCTCTATTACAGAGTTACAGTAATGAAAACAGCTTGGTATTGGCATAAAAACAGAGATGCTGACCAATAAAATTGAAGACCCAGATATTACTCCACAACTATGAACACCTGATTTTTGACAAAGAAGCTAAAATTATACAATGGAAAAAAAGAAAGCATCTTTAACAAATGGTACTGGCATAACTGGATGTCAACCTGTAGAAGAATGAAATTGATCCATATCTGTCACCATGCACAAAACTCAAGTCCAAATGGATTAAAGACCTCAATATAAATCTGACCACACTGAACCTGATAGAGAAGAAAGTGGGAAGTAGCCTTAAATGCATGGGCACAGGAGACAACTTCCTAAGTATAACCCCAGTAGCCCAGAGGATTATATAAGACCAGGGCACGATAACAAGACCCATATCTCAGAAACAAAACAAAAAAACTATAACCACAGCAACTTACAAACAGTAAAAAAAAATCCATAGTTTTATAGATTGAGAAATCCAGGGTCAAGATGCCCAGAGATTTGCTGTGTGGTGAGAAACAGGTCTTTGGCTGGAGGTCTCAAGGATTTTTTCTTGTTGCCCTCTTCTGGTAGAATGTGTAAACAATGGCTTTCCTAGGACAGCATTAAGTCCCTGCTGACTTGAACTGGGGACAGGGAAGATTTTCCCCTTAGTGAGACTAACCATGCAGGTTGTTTCCATTCTCTGTGTAGAGCATTTATTGACGTTCCTGCTGCTAGCTTGCCTCTGCTTTTCAGTTCTGCACATACACACTAAATTTCCAATAGGGAGTCAGAATATGTTTTTAATAATTATCTCATTTTGAGTGGCATGAGTGTGGATTGTTTTTGTGGGGCTAGGACTTGATCTTAGGGCTTGTGTGTGTTAGGCAAGAGCTCTACCCGTGAACTATAGTGTCAGGCTACTGTGGACTGCTTAGATGCAAGTCATCTCTTTTAGATATTGCTGGGAACAGGGAAAAAGCACCTTGTCTTAAGCACTAACATTTTGACTTCAGACTCCGTTTTACCTACAGGGTGAAACAAAGTTTAGGTTCCCAAGCCCTAGGGGAACTGGGAACCTCCCAATAGCTGACCTAGCTCTTCCTTAAACCATAGAAACAGTTGTTATGCATTTTCAGTTCTCTAGAAACATTACGTCTGTTTCTAACAACAGAAGGAACAAATGAATCTGATTGGTTGAACCAAGAGGCTTACATTGTATGTCGGTTGACAATGATGGAATATTTGAGGAAGCCCCTAATCTCTAAGTCCTGATTGGTGAAAATTGTAACTGTAACTTAGCAACAAATGTTTGCGATTTTTGTGCTTAAATACTTGCTTCAGCTGCCATTCAGGATAGCAGTTCAGCTTCTGAGTCTGTCCTGCGGCCCTGATCTATCAGCCTCCTCCCCTCCCTCCCCTCTTCTTTTTGTTGCCCTGCATTAAATCTTGCCTTGTGGTAACTTCCTGTGTCTGCTTGGGTTGATTTGGAGCCTCGTTCTATGGTTTAGAAAGTCTGAGAAAATTCTCAAGTACAACTGCCACAACATCAGATCTAGAGCACTCCCCGCTACTTCCCAAAGGACTTTCTTCAGGCCCCTTTGCTCTCATTCACTACCTTTGACCCTGTTTCAAAGTAAACATGGCATTACTTTATGTTGCTATGTTGGGGCTTGTCTCCAATCCAGTATAAATATTTGTGACTGGCTAGGTCCCTTTGAATAATGCTTTCATTTCCTTTCATTGTGGAATATCTTCCAAGTGTGCACACTACATTCTATCCACTCACCCAATCTATGCACAACCGTTTCACTTGCTAATTTGTTCTTTTTTGAGACAAGTTCTCTATGTAGCCCAGGTGGGCCCTGAACTCATGATTACACGCTTGGCTTCCTGAGTGGCTGAATTATAGACATGGGCCATTCTTCTTTTATTTGTGTTTTAATAATGCTGATTCTCACACATGATTTCTTGTGATTACATGTATTCATTTTTTTTGGATTTATAACTTAGAGCAGAATTGCTAAGTCATGAGACACATTTGTTAAACAATTAAAGAAGCTCTGAGACTAAAGATGCAGCAGGGGTAGAAGGCTTCTCCTATGTACAAGGCCATGGGTGCGATGCTCAACACCATTAAAAAAATAAAATAAAGTCAGATCAGATGACATAGGCTTTCAATCCTAGCTACTCAAAGGACTGAGGTCAGGGTACACAAGTTAAGACCTTCCTGAACTATAGAAAAAACTCCAGGCTAGGTTGGAAAATTTAACTGTAGTCTGTCTCCACATAACAGCTACAAAAATGGCACACACCTTTAATCTCAGTACTGGAGCAGCAGAGGTAAGTGGATCTCTGAGTTGAGGCCAGCCTGGTCTATAGCATGAGTTCCAGGACAGCCAGGTCTACACAGAGAAGCTCTGCCTAGTACAAAAAAAGATTTAAAAAATCTGATTTGATTTAGTGAAAAAAAGGAGGAGGAGGAGGAGGAGGAAGAAGAAGAGGAGGAGGAGGAGGAAGAAGAAGAAGAAGAAGAAGAAGAAGAAGAAGAAGAAGAAGAAGAAGAAGAAGAAGAAGAAGAAGAAGAAGAAGAAGAAGAAGGGATTGTGGGATCAGGGTCATCTTGGGAGTGATGAAGGCAAGGATGATTTGACACATTGTATTCATGTATGAAATTAGCAAAAACTTTAAAAATCTCAAGGTTCTGGGACCACAGCTCAGAGGTAGAGCACTTGTCTGACACATGTAAGACCCTGGACCTAATTCTCTGTCCCCTCTTTAGAAGCTTTGGGATAATTGTCTACATTGACTGTTGGATGTCAAATCTCCATGTCCATCTCTTACCAAACGCCAACTTTCCCATGTCTACAAACGACTGAGAAGACTTCTGATGAGTCTCAGCCCTGCTGTCTTCATCAATTCGAGCTGCTAACTAATTCATTCTTGGGACAGATGTCTGTGGCTCAGTTCCTTGGAAGACTAAAGCAAGAGGGTTTGGTGATCTCCGGAACTAAGGATATATATATATATATATATATATATATATATATATATATCATATATATAATATATATTACAACTCAATAGTATATATGCTATATACATATATGAACATGTATGTATCATAACATACATGGGTTTTTTTTTTGGTTTTTCGAGACAGGGTTTCTCTGTGGCTTTGGAGCCTGTCCTGGAACTAGCTCTTGTAGACCAGGCTGGTCTCGAACTCACAGAGAACATACATGGTTTATAAACAATAGAAGTGTATTCATGGTTTCAGAGACCATGAAGCTCAAAGTGAACATGCCAGCCTATTGGTTATGTGGTGAGGGCTAACTCTCTATGAGAAAGATAGAACCTTGTGTCTTCAACTGGGCAGATGGCACAACTAATGGCGTTCAAGATCTGACTACATTGTGTTCATACATGAAATTAACAAAGAGTAAATACCACCCCAAGGTTCTGGGAATGTAGTTCAGTGGTAGAGTGTTGACAGAGGTTTCTGTCTCACCTGGTCCTACAGCCGTTTGGTCCTAAATAAACACACAGAGGTCTGCATTAGTTAGAAACTTGTTGGCCCTGTAGCTCAGGCTTTTCTTATCAACTAACTCTTACATCTTATATTAGCCAATTATTCTTGTCTATGTTAGCCATGTGACTTAGTACCTTTCTCGGCAAGACAGTCACATCTTGCTTCCTCTGCATCTGGGTCACAACTACAGACTGAGCTTCCCTCTTTTCAAAATTTTTCTGTTCTCATTGTCCCACCTATACTTCCTGCCTGGCTACTGGCCAATCAGCATTTTATTAAAAATAATACAAGTGACAGGATAAGAACCATTGTCCCACAGCAGTAGAGCACTTATCTAGCTTGTGTAAGACCCTAGATCCAATCCTCTGTCCTGGCTTCTTTTTGACCTCCTGGTCTCCTGTGACAGCCCCTAACGACCCAATGCTTACATCTCATTGAAAACTAAGCTTGAATTTAGGCATTTCATGCATAAATGTAAGAACATAGCAGCTACAAATCCCCATACCAGCCACCAAATTGTGAACAACAGAAAATGCCTCTACCTGTTGTGTTTGTAAATCAAATGTCACCTACAATATTTACTATTTACTATCAATGCTGTCTATTTCTGTTCCAAGGTAGCAAGTGGTATGTTTTATGAGAAGTAGGTCTGGGTATCTATTAGGTTTTCCCTTCCCTCTACTGCTCCCGGTTTCTCCCACCTCCCCTCCCACTTGGATCCACTTTCTTTCTTCTCTCATTAGAAAAGAATCCTAAGAGATAATATCAAAATATAACAAAAAATGCAATAAGATAAATCAAAAACTATCACATAGAAGTTGGACAGAACAAACCAATGAAGGAAAAGAACCCATGAGAAGGTACTAGAATCAAACCCACTCACGCACAAACTCAGGAATCCCATAAAAACACTAAGTTTGAAAGCAGAGTGTATACTGAGAGGACCTAGTACAGACCTGTGCATGCTGTGTCGGTCTCTGTGAGTTTGCATGAGTTTTGCTCATGTTGATTTAGATGGCCTAGTGTTCTTGGTGTCCTCCATCCCCTCTGGCTCTTACAGTCTTTCTGCCTCCACTTCTGCAGGGTTCAATGAGCTCTGAGGGAAGGATTTGATGGAAACACCCCATTTAGGGCTGAGTGTTCCAAGCTCTCACAATCTGTATAATATCTGGCTGTGGGTTAGTACATTTGTTCCTATCTGCAGTAGGAGGATATTTCTCTGATAACTACTGAGCAAGGCACTAATCTATGAGTATAGCAGAATATTTCTAGACATCATATAATCACTATACTCTTTTTTAAATTTTTCCTTTTCCAGACCAGTAGCACTTGGTTTTAGGCTAGATCCCTGGTAGATCTAGTTCTTGGTCACCCAAGAAGTGTTGATCATGGGTTCCATCTTGTGGAGTGGCCTTAAGTCATCAGATATTGGTTGGTGACTCCCACAAGCTTTGTGCCACCTCTGCCCTAGCGTATCTTGCAGGTGGGACATCATTGTTGATCAAAGGGTTTGTGGCTGGTTTGGTGTTTACATTTCCTTTTTGTTATACCAGAGACACTAGAATGTAGTTGTGAAGGCTCTATGTAAGCACCAGCTGGACTTTTCCAAGCTCAATGAACTCTGTAGGTATTGTCTTCAGCAGTGGGCCTTGCTTGGTTGGAGAGAATACCCTATAGTATTGGCAATGACCTGGATTCTTTGGGGATTCCCATGGACTTTTTTGGCCAAATAATTCAATTAGATGTAACCCAATTCTGGTATTGGAAGCTTCATTTAATGAAAAAAGAAGGCCACCTGGGGCTTTGTCTCCCTCATATTTTGACAATTTTGTTTAGATCATTTTCATTTATATATGAAATATATATGAGATTGTATGTATAAATATATATATATATATGAAGTACATATTAGGGAGTATCTAATGTATTAGATTACTATGATCTCCCTCAAATGCCCCTTGTTTTGGCTGTCTCTCCCCATATTCCCTCCCTCAACCCCCTCCAATGATCCCCACCACTTGAACCTTCCATTCCAGCCCCCCACCCTTCCATAATTATCGACTACATTTCCCTTTTCTGATGAGATCACTCTGTTCCCTCTAGTCCCTGCTCTATTCCTACCCTCTGTGGATCCACAGATTGTAGCTTGGTTATCATTGACTTAACAGCTAATGTTCATGTATAAGCAAATACATACAATATTTGCCTTCCTGGATCTAGGGTACCACACTCCGGATAATTTTTTTCTAGTTTCATTCATTTGCCTGCAAATTTCAGGGTGTCATATCTTTGAACAACTGAGTAATACTCTATTATGTAACTGTACCACAGTTTCTTTATCCATTTATCTGTTGGGGGAATCTGGGTGGTTTCCAACTTCTATTATGCCTGGAGAGCAGCAATGAAGATGGTTGAGCAAGTGTGTCTGTAGTAGGATGAAGCATCTTTTGGGCATATACCCAGGAGTGGTATAGCTGGATCTTAAGGTAGATCTATTGCCATCTTCCCAGGGATCTGCTACACTGATTTTCATAGTGGTTGTACAAGTTTGCACTCCCACCAGCAGTGGATGAGTGTCCCTCTTGCTTCACATCCTCACCAGCATGAGCTGTCGCTTGTTTTGTTGATCTCAGCCATTCTCACAGGTGTAAGATGAAATGCCAAGGCAGTTGTGATTTGCATTTCCCTGAGGCCTAAAGATGTTAACATTTATTAAGTGCTTCTTAGCCATTTGAGTTTCCTCTATTGAGAATTATCTGTTTAGATCTGTGCCCCATTTTTAATTGGGTTTATTTGTTTTCTTGATATCTAGTTTCTTAATTATTTAAATATTTCGAATATTAGCTCCCCATCAGATGTGGAGTTGGTAAAAAATGTTGTCCCATTTTCTAGGCTGCCACTTTGTATGATTGATGGTGTCCCTTGCCTTACAGAAGCTTTTCAGTTTCATGAGGTCCTACTTATTAATTGTTGATCTTAGTACCTGTGTTGATGGGGTTCTTTCCAAAAAAAGTTTTTTCCTGTGCTAATGAGTTCAAAGCTATTTTCTCTTCTATCAGATTCAATGCATCTGATTTTAGGTTGAGTTCTTTGATTCACTGGGAGTTACGTTTTATTCAGAATGATAATCATGGACCTATTCACATTCCTCTTCATGCAGCCAGCCAGTTTGACCAGCACGGTTTGTTGAAGATGCTGTGTTTTTCCAGTGTGCACTTCTGCCCTCTTTGTCAGAAATCAGGTGTCCATAGGTGTATGAGCTTATATCTGGGCATTCAATTCAATTCTATTGATCAACATGTCTGTTTTGTGCCAATACCATGCTTATTTATTACTATAGCTCTGCAGTGCTACTTGAAATCAGCAATGGTGATGCCTCCAGCTGTTCTTTTATTATTCAGGATTGTTTTAACTATTTTTAGTTTTTTGATTAATCAATCAATTAATTATTTTTCCCAGCATGATCACAAGATCCCTCCCTGTCTTTCTCCTCCCAGACCCTCCTCCCAACTTCTCCCTCTTCTGCATTCATTCCCTCTCTCTTTCCTTCAGAAAAGTACAGAGCTTCCTTATATATCAGTTAGCCATGGAATATCAAGTTGCAGCAAGAGTAGGCACCTCCTCTCCTAATTAAGGCTGGACTAGGCAACCCAGCAGGTGGCAAGGGTCCTAAGAGCAGGCAACAGAGTCAAAGGCAGCCCCCACTCCCTCTGCCAGGAGTTCCACTAGAAGACCAAGCCACATAGCCACACATGTGCAGAGGGTCCAGGTCAGCCCCATGGCTAGCTTGAGGATTTTGTGTGTGTGTTTGTGTGTTTCTATATCTGGTTGAAAACTGCCCTTTTCAGTTCTGTGAAGAATTGCCTTAGAGTTGTGGTGGAAGTTGCACTGAATCTACAGACTCCTTTTCATAGAATGATCATGTTTATTAAGCTAATCCTATTAAACCATGGTCTTTCTGTCTTCTGATACGCTCTTCAGTTTCTTTCTCCAGTGACTTGAGGGTTTTAATCATACAAGTCTTTCACTTGCTTGATTAGAGTTGCCTCAAAATATTTTATATTATTTGAGACTACTGAGAAAGATATTTCCTTGATTTATTTCTCAGTCCATTTGTCCTTTGTATATAGGAGAGCTACTGATTTTGTGAGTTAATTTTATATTTTGTTACTTTGCTGAAAGTGTTTATCAGCTGTAGGAGTTTCCTGGTCGGATTTTTCAGGTCACTTATGTATACTATCATATCATCAACATCTATAAGTACTTAGGCTCCTTCCTTTCCAATTTATATCTCCTTGATTTCCTTAAGTTGTCTTATTGCTAGCTTAGAATTCAAGTACTATATTAAATACGTAAGGAGACAGTGGACAACCTTGCCTTGTTCCTGATGCAACAGCTTTGATCTTCCACTTCATTTAAGGTCATGTCGGCTATGGGCTTGCTGTAAACTGCCTTTATTATTTTGAGGTGTGTTCCTCGGGACTTTTATCATGAAAGGTGAAGCACAATTAATAAAAACTCAGAGACAGAAAGTGGGGTTCTACACGGGGATCAGAAAAGCAAAACAGCCAACCACTGGCTCTTACCTCTATGTCAGTCCAAAATGGCCATCCTGGCTCCAAGAATATCAGAATGAGACTGAGATTGAGGGCTGTCTCCTCCCGTTTTATTTTCCTCTCTAGGTCTGGGATTAAAGGTGTGTACCACTGGGATTAAAGGAATGCTCCCTGCATAATTCTTGTACTGTTGTTGTACAACATGTCTGGATGTGGGCAGACGGACTCCCAAATGAGCACAGTAGCAAGCATAGGGACAGATGGGAATGCCTTATGTTGTGTATTTTGAAAATATTTTTATTTTGATAAAGGGTTTCAATATGTTGGACTGATTGTCCTAAAATTCCCTCATAGCCCAACATGTCCAAAACACAGTCCTCTTGTCTAGGGTCTTGAGATTACAGTGGTGTGCATCTACTCCCTGACCTGGGAAAACTGGTACCAGTTCTTTCTTCATTTGTTGTTTTAAACCAATCTAACATCATCATCCAAGTGATGTTTCTTGCAGTACCCTCTCTGACCACCAGGAGGCAGGAGAGCTATGAGAATACTATTTGCCTGGCCTCTACAGCTGGGCAGAGGAGCTGTGCCTGATACTTCCACAGGAGCCTGAGGGCATTACTGAGCTCCCGCTGTATACACATCTCTGTGAGGTGTGCACTTCTGCTGATGCACAGAACACTTCGCCAAGGCAGTTTTAGACACTATGTAACCCTCTCATTGGAAAGCTTCATCATCAAATGATTTCTATACAAACAAATTAACCTTTTACCAGAGTAACTTGGTAAATTTCGTAAGAGGATGAGGTGAGCAACAATCCACACTTGAAGGATGAAAATAATTCTTTCACTGGAAAAATTTGGCTCACGGTCTTATAAATATATCAAGCATAGGCTTTTGATATCAATATTTTGTTCCCATTTGGCTAAGGACCTGAGAGCAGAAATGCTGAGTCACATAACACAGGTGTGTTTGACTTTTTGTTTTGTTTTTGCTTTTATTGTTTTTTTTGTTTGGTTGGATGGTTTTTTTGTTTGTTTGGGGGTTTTTTTGTTGGTGGTGGTGGTGGTGGTTTTCTCAGGCAGTGTTTCTCTGTAGCTTTGGAACCTGTCCTGGAACTAGTTCTAATAGACCAGGCTGGCCTCGAACTCACAGATATCTGCCTGCCTCTGCCCCTCGAGTGCTGGGATTAAAGGCCTGCACCAACACCACCCTGTATGTTTAACTTTCAATTAAAGTGCTAGCCTGTCTTCTATGACTATCATTTTGCATCTCTTCCAGACACGTATGAGGGTGTCAGTGACCCCATATCTTTGTGACCACTTGTCCTTATGGCTCCCAAGTCAGATGTTGTAGAATGGTGTGAAGGGTGTCTCGTTACAGGAGCTTTAATGGAGTTTGAGCCTCATCCTCCCCCTCCCACTTGCTCCTGGGCTCACTCCCTGCTTCTTCCATGAAATGCACCTGAGTGTCTTCATTCCACACATCTGCTGTGGCCTTGGCAATTACCAACACAGGGTCTGGATGACGGTGCAGAGAGTAACAAAGCACACGGGCTCCACCCTCCCCCAGCTGTCGCAGTCACTGTTCTGTTGCTGTGGAGGACACCATGACCACGACAACTGGTAACAGAAAACATTTCATTGGGGCTTCCTTCCAGTTTTAGAGGATGAGTCCATGGCCACCTTCCTGGTGGGCAGCAGGCAGCAGGCAGAGCGCTGGAGCAGTGGCTGAGAGTTTATACCCTGATCCACCAGCAGGAGGCAGACAGTTACCCTGGACCAAGTGTGGGCTTCTGAAACCTCAAACCCCACCTCCAGGGACACACCTCCCCCAACAAGGCCACACCTCCTAATCTTTTCTAAACAGTCTTCCAACTGGAAACCAAACATTCAAATATATGAGTCTCAAGGGGCCGTTTTCATTCAAACCAGCGCACCAGCTAAGCTTGGGAAATCTTGCATCAAGAAGAAGCAGCAGGAAGCTCAAGGCAGGTGAAGAAGCTGATTCCTTGACCCTGAAGACCTCTCAGCCCAACAACCAATCATGTTTAGTCAAGCAATTGAGGGCAGGGAAAGCAGCAGCCAGTAACAGCTGGGACCACAGACTGGACAGCGTTGCATTGGAGTTGCTACATTAAAACAGTGTAGCAAGCTTGGATAGGGAAAGGCATGGCTGTGCCATGCTCAGAGAAACGGACAAGCACCAAGGAGGAAGTCAGCAGTGTTAAACCCTGGATCCATAGATTATCATGTCTGCAAAGACAGACGGAAAGTAAATACTCAGATGGCCCTGCAGGCTGACATTGATCCTTTATCACTTCCTCCAAGACATCAGCTGGGCTTTGTGGGATCCTAATCCTGTACTCTTCACTGTGTCCTGCCAGGATTCTTCGTGACTATTAAACTCCTGATACAGACTTGTATCTTCAGCTTGATTGTAGACTCTGAGAGCCCAGGCTGTCCCCAGTGTTGGAATGAACAGGGACCCATTAAGTGTTTGTTAAGTAGAGGCCAGGAACTGGGGACTCAATGGATAGAGGAACTTTCTAGAAGGCCAGAGGACTTGAGTTGGATCTCCATACCCACATAGTGAGAGGAGAGATCTCACTGGCAGTTTTCCACAGGGATGCCATGTAAACACATACACAATAAAAAAAAAAAAACAAGAAAAAATTGAAAGTGTTTCTCAAGTAGGTAAAGAACTAGGAAGTTGATTTCAATAGGAGTTTGCTTCAAGAGGAAACAGATTACCGAGGCAGAGTGAATGGGGATCTGACTGAAAAGTGCCAGAGTTGCAGTGTGTCGGTGAAGCAGCCACGACCTGTGCAGAGGAGTCCGTGGATCCTAAGATCACGGGGACTGTCACATTCTGATTCCTCTCCATCTGGGGTATCTTCAGGATTTACCTACTCAGATGAGCCCCCCTGGCTTCTCTTTTTGTCTCCTGACATCTGAGCACTGAGAACAAGGACAGCCGTCACGGTTTGAGGTCACTTGAGTTTTCATACAGGACTCCTGATATCACAGAATTGCTTTAGATGCCATGATATCTCTTTCTAGGAGGCCAAAGAGCAAGAACAAAGATTGCTTTCCTACCGGCTGGCCTTCACCTCTTTGACAATAAGAACTTTGCCCCACCCTGCTGAGTTTCTGCCTACTTCATTTTAGGTCCAACGTCCTGCCTGCGCAAGTCCCACATATTCTGTTTCCTGTCCATGACACACAGCTATCCTGTAGCAACACGGACTCAGACTAGGAGCTGACCATGAAACTGGAAAGACTTCCTGGCTGGTTGAAGGCTGTGACCTGTGGGCTCCTGCTTCTCTTCCTGCATGTACAAGGTGAGACTCCTTTAGTGAGCACTGAGGACCAGGGTCAGGGCTGCCCAGATCTGCGGAGTGGGCAGCTCATTTTACAGGAGGGAAGGAACCAACAAGGGAGCAGTTGGTAAAGATGGGAGATAAAAGGGTGGGAATTGTGTGTCTCCCAGTGCCCCCAGCAAAACCCACACAATGAGCCCTGCAGCACACAGAGGCTAGAGATGTCCTTACCAAAACAGCTGTCCAGGATAAGGAGGTCTGAGCAGCAATGGACCTGAGGATTAGGGGAAAGAACAAAGGGGATATTTCCTTCCTCTGTGCGCGTGTGTAGCTGCTACAGAATGCTGGATGATCATGAAAATAACACATCCATGCTGCCAAGTGACTCTGAGATGTCTCCTTGTTGGTCACACACTTGCACAGCCACCACTCAAAGGGAACTTGAGCTATGTTCCTGGTGATCCGGGCGATAAAGGACTCCTATCCCCACATCTCATAGCTAAACCCAGGCACCCCAGATTCCCTTCCCCGTGGACCCTAGAGAAAATGAGGTGGGAAACAATAGCATGGTAGCAGCTGCCTGGGCAGAACTAACCCTGATGGCCTCTCTCCCAGGCCAGGACTCAGCCAGCCCCATCAGGAACACACACACAGGCCAGGTTAGAGGAAGCTTCGTCAAGGTGAAAAACACTGAAGTTGGTGTCCACAGCTTCCTGGGAATCCCCTTTGCCAAGCCACCTGTGGGACCACTGCGCTTTGCACCCCCTGACGCCCCTGAACCGTGGAGTGGTGTGAGAGATGGGACCTCCTATCCAGCCATGTAAGTTCTGGGGTTCAGAGGACTTTTAGGATCTGAGGTGAGAATGTGCTCTGAGCACTGGGCCAGAATGAAAGGCTTCCTTCATCCCAACATAATAGAAGTTTTCTCTCTGGGATGTGTAGTCTGGATTGCATTTTCAGATGCATGACTAAGGCTTCTAACAAGGCAACTTTGCCAATCTTCTGGGTCATAGTCCAGTTCCTATAGGGAGTTGTCTCTCAGTTTTGCAGTGAGAAAGAGATTTTTTTTAAAAAAAAAAAAAAAAAAGGTTCCCAGATTCAGATTGTGCCAAGTGATCTCTGCCACCATGGAAGAGATCCAGGGACGAGGGCCAATATAAGCACATTAACCAGCCAAAGCCCAGGGTTTAGTGCCAAGTACTGTAAGTCTCTCAGGAGGGCATCAGGGATGTGTCCTTAGGAACTCCATCCTCAGCACTCACTGGGACAATCCATAGAGCCAAGTGCCATTGTTTAAAGAAATGTCTAAAAGCTTCCTCTAGAAACTACATGGGAATGCGAACTACCCTAAGTTTCTGGATGTGGGGTGAAAACCATCCCACTACTCTTTGGGACAGTGCTGTCCACCTACTGCATAGGAGCTGTGTAGGCAGAGCACCACATTATCCGGGAATCTTCACTCTGTTTCTTGTTGCTGGGGTAACATACCTGGTAAAGTCAACTGTAGGCAGAAACAGTTTATTATGGGTCACAGTTCCACACGACCATCCATTACAAGGGGAAACTTAAAGGACCGGAACATCACAGCTTTAACATCAGAGATTAAAGAACGCATCCATACCTTTTAGTGGTCAGTTGCCTTCTCTGCTCCTTCCTAGGGAATGGTGCCGCCCAGGGTTGGGAACAGTCCTACCTAAGAAAATCCCCATAGGCTTTCCTGATCTAGACAATCTTCATTGAATCTAAGTCCCCCGGGTGATGCTATGTTGCTTCGAGTTGGAAATCAAAACTAACCACCTCAGGAGGAATTACGGATACAAAGAGAAGTGGTGACTGTCACTGTGTGCAGGAAGTTATTCTCGTTGAGCCCCCTGGAGTTCTCTAGATCCTTGGCTCAGAAAGAATAACATATACGTCCTCACCCAAGTGCAGGCGTCTCTGGAAATCCGGTTCTATCCTAGCTAACACTGAGCCTGCAGCCTTTACCTTGAAAGCACACTCATGCTTTAGCGGGACACCTTGAAGGAAAGTGGCCAAAAGTGTCTGAGAGAAAATCCATACAAAAACCCAGTTTTGACTACCAGACATCTCTGTAATAACTGTCTACCACTGTCACCAGGTGTCCACAAAATGATGATATGATAAATTCAGAGGGTCTGAAGATGAGAAAACACTTCATGCCTCCCATCTCTATGTCCGAGGACTGCCTATATCTCAACATCTACACACCAGTGCATGCCCGTGAGGGCTCCAAACTGCCTGTGAGAGTTGGGCCACGGTCAACTGGGTAGGGGTGGAGATTTCTTTCTCAGGAGGATTAGAAAGCATAAAATCAACGAGTTCCACTGCAGTGTAGACCCTAATGAGAAGTCTTTTCCTAATGTGTCCATGAGAGCCTTCTCAGTCATGGTGGGCAGCTAACCCCTGGATATAGGATGCTGAGCACTGGAACTCTGAGAGGTCAGGGGTTGTGCTCCATGGGCTCACTCAGGACTCACTCAACAAACTTGAGCCTTCAAGCCCAGGCGGGAATCCAAGGGATGAACATTGAGATAAGCCAAATTTCCAGCTTTGGGATAGTGGTTGTGCCAATGAGATTTGGTGATGCTTTTGATTCATAATCAGGAAAACTGTTACAGAGACACCCTTTTCCACACTTTTGAGGAGTCTGGGAGTGATAGTGGCATCACTCTGGACTTAAATACATTAATCCAAACTGAGATTCCTGGTACAACAGTGGGGCTTGGAAATATGCTGGTGAGACTGTGTTCCTCATCTCTGGCCTGGGTCTAAGATGCTGAGGAGTCCTGTGTGTGTTTAGCTGCACAGATAGAAAGAAGACAACAATCTGGGGGGGGCAGTCCCTCTTGAGCTTGTGCCCAATAGAAGCCTCCTGACATCTCTCTTGACTTCTCCAGGTGATGGTGTGGATCCATGGTGGCGCTCTGGTTGTAGGAATGGCCTCCATGTATGATGGATCCATACTGGCAGCCATTGAGGATGTGGTAGTGGTCACTATCCAGTACCGTCTGGGTGTCCTGGGATTCTTCAGGTGAGATGAGGGCTGGTTGGGGCAATGTTAGCTGAGAAGAACTGGACAGCCCTTTGATCCATGTCCCTCCCACTTCTCAGCACTGGAGACCAGCACGCCAGAGGCAACTGGGGCTACCTGGACCAAGTGGCCGCCCTACGCTGGGTCCAGCAGAACATTGCCCACTTTGGAGGCAACCCTGATCTTGTCACCATCTTTGGCGAGTCAGCAGGTGGTGCAAGTGTGTCTTCACATGTTGTGTCCCCCCTGTCCAAAGGACTCTTCCACAGAGCCATCATGCAGAGTGGAGTAGCCGTGTTGCCTGGTCTCATCTCCAGCTCCTCTGAAGTGGTTTATGGAGTGAGTGCACTCTATTCCTCCAGCCCTTAGCGCTCACTCTCTAGGACTCTGCTGCTGCCATCAGTCGGGAGAATGAGGACCATGGGAAGTAACTTCCCTTCAGTACTTTCTGAAAGACTCAAGGTTTAGATCCCTCACCCCTCCCCCACCCTACAGTTCTTTATACAAGGTGTGTATATTGTTTGTTCAGCAAAGCTCTACCCAGAAGCTTCCATTATTGGCAAAAGCATGTATGTGTGGGCTTGGGGGATGGTACAAGAGCCAAGAGAGCTTTCTGTGCCAGTGAGAGGATCTGAGGTCAATTCCCCAGAACACACATATATCTGGGTGTGGTTTTTCTTGTCTCTAATCCAGGAGTTCCTATAGTGAGATGGGAAACAGGGACAGGTTAATCCCTGGAAGGTTACAGACTAGCTAGACTGGTGTAGGCTGCAGCAGAGCACGAGAGTATTTCTCAAACTAGATGGAAGGTGGGAAGAGGAAGAAGGGAAGGAGAGGGGAGGGAGGGAGGAATGGAGAGAGGGAGGAAGGGAGAGAGGGAGGAAGGGAGAGAGGGAGGAAGGGAGAACTGCCACTGCTGACCAAGAGGAAAACGAGAACATACATTACACCTCATGGTGTAATATTTAGAGCAATGGCACCCTCCCGGGCCTGCGAAAACTCCTCTGCCTGGAAGACAAGGCATCCAGGCAGCCTCATCCTCTTCCCTTTCCAGACTGTGGCCAATCTATCTGATTGTGCAGCTGTGGACACAGAGACGCTAGTGCGCTGCCTACGGGGCAAGACTGAAGCCGAGATTCTGGCTATTAACAAGGTGCGGCTGGGAAGATGGCAGCTTGCAAGGTGTGTTACAGGTAGTCCACATTAGTATATACCTAAGCGCCATGGCTTAGTATCCTTTGAGTCCTGGGCAAAATCAATACCAGAATCGGCTATTCCAAGTGCAAGGTCTCTTCAGGGGTGAGATGGGAGAGGTGTGGTGGAGAATAACCATCCTGAGACGAATTAGCAAGTGGAGAAGGGGTAGAGGAAACTCAGTGGACATCAGCATATGCATTTTATTGACCTTCAGCAGTGACTTTTACTGCCCCTCAGGTCTTCAAGGTCATCCCTGCAGTGGTGGATGGAGAGTTCTTCCCCAGGCACCCTGAGGAGCTCTTGGCCTCTGCTGAATTTCACCCTGTCCCCAGCATCATTGGTGTCAACAATGATGAGTATGGCTGGCTTCTCCCTATGGTGAGGCTCAGTTCTAATCTTCTGGGAGTCTGGGGACTCATATGGTGGGCAATGGAAACTCAGAGATTCATTGATCCATGTCCATGTCATGACATACTTAAAACCATTCTCTGTACCCCAGTTCATGGGCTCTGCTCAGAAAATGAAGGGAATAACCAGACAAACCCTGCCTGCTGTTCTGAAGAGCACAACAGCACAGATGGTGAGACTCTTGGGCCACTGCCATCACTGCAAGGACCCCTATCTAACTTTCATAAGGAGCATCTCCAGAAATGTGTGTGTATGTGTGCATGCGTGTGTACCTACCTGTGTGTTCCTCTGTGTATGCCTTGTGTGCATCTCTGTGTGTGTACCTCTGTGTGTGTGCATCTGTGTATGTGCATTGATATGTGTGTGTGCCTGTGTGTGTACCTGTATGTGTGTACCTGTGTGTGTGCATGTCTGTGTGTACCTGTGTGTGTGTGCATGTCTGTGTGTACCTGTGTGTGTGTTTATGTGTACCTGTCTATCTGAGGTCACTCCAAGCTTTCTCCATACCACACTTCTTTTGCATTTCCCCACTGAGCTTACTGCCTACACATCTTAGTGCCTGTGTCCCCTCATTCTTCTTGATTCCCGTGGTATAGATGCTGCCTCCTGAGTGTAGCGACCTGATAATGGAAGAGTACATGGGGGACACTAAGGACCCACAGACCCTCCAAATACAGTACACAGAGATGATGGGAGACATCACATTTGTGGTCCCTGCACTCCAAGTAGCACATTTTCAGCGTGAGTACATCTGTAACAAGATTAAGGGAAGAAGCTCAGACAGTGGGTCCCAGGTGAGCTCTGTAATATCCAGGCTCGACCTGTGTCTGAATCAGATCTCTGGTTCCAAACAACTGAGTCTTTTTTATTAATTTATTCTCTCATATATTACATCCCAACCACAGTTTCCACTCCCTTCTCTCCCCCCAGTCTCTCTGCCCCTCCTACCTCCCCATCTACTCCTCCTCTGTTTCCCTTCAGAAAATGACCGGCCTCCTAAGGATATCAGCCAAACATAACATTTCAAGTTGCAATAAGACTAGGTACCTCCCCTCATATTAAGGCTGCATGGAACAACCCAGTGGGAGGAAAAGGGTCCCAAAAGCAGGCAGCAGAGTCAGAGACAGTCCCCAATCCCTCTGTTAGGAGTTCCACAAAAACACCAAGCTATGCCACTATGACATATATGCAAAGGACCTAGCTTAGACCCACACAGGCTCCCTGTTGGTTGGTTCAAAACCGAGAGTCTTTACTGAGTAAATCCTTATGTTGAGTGTGAGAGAATGACATCTTATCCAGTTACAGGGGAGGAAGTGACTGAGTGATACTCTGTGACTTGACCATACTACTCAGCTGTGGAATGCAGAGTCATTATTTAACAGGGGATTTCCCATAGCCACAGCCAATGCTCCATGTTGGAGCTCCACACTCAACTGTTGTGACTCCAGATCACTTGAAACCAAGCTGTCTTGTCACCAAATGTGTGTCACACAGTTCTAGGCAAAGTGCTTCCATGTCACCACAGGTCCTCTCCCCCAGGTTCCCACGCTCCTGTCTACTTCTATGAGTTCCAACATCGGCCCAGCTTCTTCAAGGATATCAAGCCACCCCACGTCAAGGCTGACCATGGTGATGAGGTTCCTTTTGTCTTTGGGTCCTTCTTCTGGGGCGTGAAAAGTGAGTCTTCCTTATTTCCCATGAGTTGAATGTGGTCTCAGATGGCTCTCTGGGGGACTTCTGAGCTCTCAGTCCATTTGAAGAAACCTGTATACAGATATAGATATAGATGATATAGATAGATATAGATATAGATGATATAGATATAGATATAGATGATATAGATATAGATATAGATATAGATATAGATATAGATATAGATATAGATACAGATGATATAGAGATAGAGATAGAGATGTGTAGATAGATAGATAGATAGATAGATAGATAGATAGATAGATAGATAGATATGGTTGAGAATCTGGACCCGTCCCAGTCTAGCCTATACTGGGGAAGACAGCACATCGAGTCAAGAATTCAATTAGAGGCTTCCATGGATGGTGGATACTGTAAATAGTGAAGATGGGAGGTAGCAAAGCCAATAGTTTGGGGTCAGACAACAGTTGGAATCGTGAGTCTGAAGCATGAGTTGGCAGTTCCATGGGGTGGCCTAACTTGGACATTTGTCTTCCTCATGACTCCAGTTGACCTCACTGAGGAGGAAGAGCTACTGAACAGGAGGATGATGAAGTACTGGGCCAACTTTGCAAGACATGGGTGAGAACACACCTCTCTCTCATCTTCCAGGTGTGGGACCCTTTAGAGGACTCCTTTTTGGGTGGAGGACTTCTTATTGTGCATAGATATTTCATCACATGATGGAGTCTTCTCTACCCACTTACACACTTATACAGACACTTTGTGGGTGTCAGATACTGGTCATCTCACAGTGACCTGGCTCATGAGCCATAGTGCTAGGGGACTGTTCTTTAGATCTTACCTCTCAGAGGGAGACATAAAACAGGTCAAGTATTTGTCTCCCATCTAAAGCAGAAACCAGAGTGTGGCACCTGTATCCCTTCAAGTGTGTGTGTGTGTGTGTGTGTGTGTGTGTGTGTGTGTGTGTATGTACATACCTGTGTTCCTGTGTGTGTAACCCTGTGTGTACCCATGTGTGTGTGTACATCTGTGTGTGTCCCATCAGCCCCTGTCCCATCAGCTCCTTCACCACCGGCCAAATTGTTCCACTGCCCTGACCCAAATCGGGGGGGGGGTCAGACTTTGGATCAGGGTGACCTCACCCTTCCTTGCTGGCCGGCATATCCACAGGAACCCTAACAGTGAGGATCTACCCCACTGGCCCATGATGGACAATGATGAGCCATACCTGCAGCTGGACCTCCAGCCTGCTGTGGGCCGAGCCCTGAAGGCCAGAAGGCTGAAGTTCTGGACCCAGACTCTGCCTCAGAAGATCCAGGAGCTAAAGGGATCTCAGGAGAGGCACAAAGAGTTGTAGTACTCTGTGTGAAGAAAGGCATTGGGCTTCATAGACATGTGGGTTCTGTCCGAGGTTTGGACAGCTTTTTGATCCTAACATTCACATAACCATTCCTAACATATACAGCCGCCCCTTTTACCAATCCGCATGACAAGACGTCTGCATGTCTCTCCTTCACAAAACACTGCTGTTCTTCTGGTTGACCCACTCAATAAAAGTTCTTGTAACAATGCGGAATATGGATTTTGAGCCCCGAAGTCCCACGGTCTTCACAAATTCAGGTAGCTGTTCCAAACAGATCACTAACAGCCAGCAGGTCTTGTGATACATATCTGTGGCTCCAGCTACTCAGAAACTGAGACAGGAATATTGAATCACTCTGGGAGTTCCATATTGACTTGGACAACATAGCAAAACTTGTTTCTCAAAAACAGAAGCAATCATCAACTTGGTAATTTGTAAATAGCAGAAATATATGTAAAGTTCTGTGGACTGAGTAATACAGGGTCAACACATGAATTTGAGCCACACAAGCTGCCAGAGCTCAGCTCCTAGATCTCTCTGACATCAGTTACTGAGCACACCAGCTACGGAAAACTCTGGACAGATTATCCTGGTAGAGGAAATCTCATCTATTTCCTTCCCAAATTTCTATTGTCCACTTTTGTGAGAAGCTGGACTTGATATGTTCATAGATACCTAAGGTTTGCCAGGAGAGAGGTACTTAACCAACAGGCTAGGTGGGCTCAGTTTCTCAGACTAGAGGCTGATCTTATGGGAAGGTACAAGGAGGTAAGAGTTTATAAAAATGGTAGACAAGAATGTAGGAATTGTGTGTCTCCCAGTGCTCCCACCAATGCCCACACAGTGAGCCCTGTAGCACACAGAGGACTAGAGATGTACATACCAAAAAGCCACTCCAGTATAAGGAGGTCTGAGCAGCACTGGACCTGAGGATTAGGGGAAAGAACAAAGGGGATATTTCCTTCCTCTGTGCGCATGTGTAGCTGCTACAGAACGCTGGGTGATCATGAAAATAACACATCCATGCTGCCAAGTGACTCTGAGATGTCTCCTTGTTGGTCACACACTTGCACAGCCACCACTCAAAGGGAACTTGAGCTATGTTCCTGGTGATCCGGGCGATAAAGGACTCCTATCCCCACATCTCATAGCTAAACCCAGGCACCCCAGATTCCCTTCCCCATGGACCCTAGAGAAAATGAGGTGGGAAACAATAGCATGGTGGCAGGTGCCTGGGTAGAACTAACCCTGATGGCCTCTCTCCCAGGCCAGGACTCAGCCAGCCCCATCAGGAACACACATACAGGCCAGGTAAGAGGAAGCCTCATCAAGGTGAAAAACATTGAAGTTGGTGTCCACAGCTTCCTGGGAATCCCCTTTGCCAAGCCACCTGTGGGACCACTGAGCTTTGCACCCCCTGATGCCCCTGAACCATGGAGTGGTGTGAGAGATGGGACCTCCTATCCAGCCATGTAAGTTCTGGGGTTCAGAGGACTTTTAGGATCTGAAGTGAGAATGTGCTCTGAGCACTGGGCCAGAATGAAAGGCTTCCTTCATCCCAACATAATAGAAGTTTTCTCTCTGGGATGTGTAGTTTGGCACACATTTTCAGATGCATGACTAAGGCTTCTAACAGAAAATTTTGCCAATCTCCTGGGTCAAAGATCAGTACCTGTAGGGAGTTATCTCTTGGTTTTATAGTGAGAAGATATCAATGGCTCCCAGATTCAGACTGTTCCAAGTGATCTTTGCCAGCATGGGAGAGGTCTGTAAACAAGGGTTAGTGGAGACTTAGAGCAAGGAAGAATCCAGACTCAAGTATCATATACTGTAAGTCTCTCAAGAGGGCCACAGTAATGTGTTCTTGGCATCTCCATTCTCCACAGTCACTGAGACAATCCATGCAGCCAAGTGCCATTGTTCGAGAAAACAAATAAGCTTCTGAATATTATGTGGGAAGAGGTGGTGCCCTGAGAGTCTGGACATGGGATGAAGAAGTGCCCTATGGGATAGCATTGCCCATTGACTCACATAGCACAGGTGTAGGCGTAGCACTGTGTTCTCCACACAGCTTTATTTTGTTCCCTGCTGCTGTGAGAAAACACTGGTAAAAAAAAGATCTGGCATAATGTAGCCCTGTTTGCCATACCCTGAGGCAAGATGCTCTATTGCTATCGTCACGTTGGCTCTTTAAATTAACTGATGGGATACTAACTGCAAATCTTTGACAATCTTGTGGTGCCAAAGGGATGGTATAAAAATAATATTTTAAATCTAAAGTATTCTTATAGGTGTCTTTTGGTATAGCTGTTGGAGAAGGCAACCTAGGCTGTAAAGCCCTCATTGGTTGCATGGTCTCATTAACTTCTCTTAAATTTTGTATTAATCTCCATCTTCGTGATTTCTTTTTAATCACAAAAAGAGGAGAATCCCTGAGGCAATTGGAAAGTGTAATGGGAACATTATCCAGCTGTTCCTGTACCAACTGCTAGGCAACTTGTCATTTTTTTTCTGTTAGAGGTCACTGATTTATCCATACAGGCTTGTCACTTTTCCAAATAAACGGGCCTGCATGAAGTATAAGCTTTTCAGTGGACTCTCCTAAAAATACCCTAATCCTGCTCTGGGAGGTCTTTCACTAGGTGTGGTAGGAACAGTCCTTCCTTCATTCTCTTTGTCCAGTCCTTGATTGGGCAACAACCCTTGCTGAAATATGATTAGCAATACTGTGTTGGGGGCATATAAATATACTTCAATTCAGGTCATAATGTGTCAGTCCCACAAATTTGCAGGTAAATGAGGTACAATGTATGGTTGAAAAGTTCCTTCATTACCCTCTTCATCTGTCCAGGAAAGCACATTACTATTTTGTTCAGGATTTTGAGTTTGACTAATCCCTTGTAACTGTGTAATAGTCTCTGTTTTGGCTATCTAGAAGACCATTGACTGGCAGTTATAACAGAAAAATCTACACCAATATCTAGAAGACCAGAAAAACTTTTTCCATTTATAAACAAAGTTCTGGTTGTTGTTGACATACAGCTTATAGCCAATAGGCATCCAAGGAACCAAATCCATCCTTTGCTCCCTTACCTCCCTTAACTTGGCTTCTAGTTTGCACTGTTGGTAATATAATTGTGCAAGCCTTTCCCCATAATCAGATTGATGACCATCCTAATTGTCATCATAGAACCCTCATCTAACAACTGATGGAAGTAGATGCAGAGATTCATAGCTAAGCACTGGGCTGAGTGCATGGAATCCAGTTGAAGAGTGGGAGGAGGGATTTTTATGAGCAAAGAGGTCAAGATTATGGTGGGGAAACTCACAGAGATGGCTGAGCCAAGCTGGTGGACTCTAATTGATTCTGGACTGATAATAGCTGGGGAACCTGCATAGGAATGAACTAGGCCCTCTGAATGTAGGTAAAAGTTCTGTGGTTTAGGCAGTCTGTGATCCCACTGGCAGTGGAACCAGGGTTTATCCCCAGTGCATGAACTGGCTTTTTGGAGCCCATTCCCTATGAAGTGATAACTTGCTCAGCATTAATACAGAGGGGTGGGAGGCACGAAGGGCTTAGTCCTGCCTCAACTTGAGATGCCAGGCTTTGTTGACTCCCCATGGGAGGCCTTACCCTTTCTGAAGAGTGAATGGGGTGTTGGGTGGGGGAAGGTGGGGGCAGCAGGAGGAGGGGAGGGAGGGAGAACTGTGGTTGGTATATAAAATAAAAAATATCTTTTAAATTAAAAAAATTTTAAGTAATATTCTACATTTCCCCCTTTTGTCTAAAATAAAAAGAAAGGTTTTAACATTAACATAGTAAAACTATATACAACAAGAATAGTTATCGAGTAAGGATTACATCCACAATGCTCATTCTATTTGTATTTGGCAAATTCAAAGAAAATACTCCATTATTTATCCTATCTTAGTGAGTCCAAAGTTTTGTACCTAATTTACCTTTTATTATAACTAAGGAAAATTATAACTATAATTATCTAGTCTTTAACTTCATCATAGACCCCAGACAATATAGTATTACCTTAAGTAAACAAAAAGGGCACTGCAAGCAACTTCCAAAACTAAGAAACAACAGAGACATCCGGCCACCGGGATAGTCACCCAAGGGTCCTCTGCAATTCCAGGGCATCAATTTTTGTCCTACATGCCCAGAATATCAGGCAGTCTCTTCTGTAAAGCAGAAATTTTGAAGTACTGTCCCTCTGTGTTTTGCCAAAGTTCAACAGTCTTTTTTTTCTTTGTGTCCTGCTTGTCTCATTTGTACAGCATACTGTCAGCAGTCAAGCCAAGAACAGTTTCTTAGTTTAGTGACTAACTTTACCATAATGAAAGTAAATTCCATATAGAGGTCCTTCAATGTCTAACATCTTCTCTAAAATATATTGGTGCTGCCAGGAGTAGATGTGTCTCACTGTCATGAAAAGCCTCAGGTTATTAAATATCTTAGATGCCATATTCTGTAGGTCTTTGCAGTGTTTGAAGATCATCTATCTATGTAAATATATCTACTTAACTTTGAAAACATACCTAATATGACTACAACTTTAATTACTACAGATCATTAACTACTAGCCTACATTTCTTAAATATACATTGTATTTTTAATGAGCTGCATAAGCACAATACCTTAAACAAGAGTAGAAACATAATACAATATAACAAAAATAACTTTAAATTTGTATCAATATGTCAAAGTCCATACCAATGCAAAGTATTTGAGATTAGTTACTCCAACCACTGTGACTGAAGTTGTCAGGCCAAGGTATCTTGTGTCTTCAGTCCCAGGTCCATGCCCCTGTCTACTTCCATGCCAAGCTCCTCAGAGGCATTAGACCATATCATGTGAAGACCAGCCTTGAGGGGAAATCACCTTTGTATTTGGAGTCTTCTTCTAGGCAGCAAATGTGAGTCTTCTTTTCATGAGCAAGTGAGGGGTTACTGGGCTCACTGCCCACTTATGGAAGCTGAGGCTCTTAGAGAGCTTCTTGCAGCCAGAGGTTTTATAGTTCACACACAGCCTAGCCCAGCCTAAAACCCAAGGCAGTCCTTCTGTCTCGAGGCCTGAGGTAACAGGGTCACTATTCCAAAGAAGATATTTGAAAGGAATGACTTTTTTTAGACAATTGCTCTATGACAGAAGGAAGGAAAGCACACTGGCAAAAATGAGCCCAGGAAACCTTCCACGAGGCTGGGCCTAGTAAGGGCAGGATGGGGAAGGGATCCTGGCAGGTGGGGGTGAGCATATCCAGGGCCCAGGGTCAGGCTAAACAGGGATTCTAAGTGTGGAGCATGAGCTGGCAGCTGCATGATGTGGGAAGGACCAGATTTTTGTCCTCCTTCTGTCTGCAGGTGACCTCACTGAGGAGGAACTGCTAGGCAGGACAAGAGTATACTAGACCAACTTTGCATGACATTACATGTATGAGTGGATACCCCTCCCTGATCAAGGGAATCCCCTTCAGGCCTCCCCTTATCTGTGCTGACCTCATCAATATACATGGGTTGGTTATTTATCACATGGAGCCTCCTCTACAATGCCAGAGCCGACTCAGACAGGAGTCTCTTGTAGATGTTGGTCACTGCTCATCTCCCCATGACTGGCAGGCAGGTAACATCTTATTATTTTGTCTATATAAGCATATGTTGAAAAGAAAGGACAAACAGTCCAGATGGCACTACCACATGCAGTGCAGACACTGGTGGGAACTTCTTACAACAGGACATATGCACCTCCAAGCCTCTGGGAAAAAATGAAATTTATGCCCTGGCAATGCTGAAGCATGCATGGGCAGCCCGTATATAGTGGCTCTGTTGAACTTGTCCGTATTTGGTTTCATGATCTAAGTTGATGAGGACAAATGACCAGGTCTCTTCCTTAAGAGGGCACCAGATCTCATCACAGATGGCTATGCGCTATGATATGGACTTGAACTCAGGACCTTTGGAAAAGCAGGCAGTGCTCATAACTGCTGAGCCATCTCTCCAGCCTAGAATTTTCTACTCACTGTCCTGATCCAAATTAAGAAGTGAGGTTTTGGTTCAGTAGGTCTCAAAATGGCCAATGCCTCACTCTGTTGGGAATCCCCAAAGTAAAGGCTGCCTCACATGGCCAAGACACACAATGATGCAGATGGACATCCAACCAGCTGTGGGGCATGCTCTGAAAGCCTGCTGGATGAAGTTCTGGATTCAGACCCTGCCCTGGAACATCCTGGAACTAAAAGAGAATGAGGACAACCACATGGAGCTATAGCGTGTTATACCTGATTTGGGGTGTATTGAGCCAAGGGGGGTCAGCCTTTGCTGCCCAAACACACTGAAGAGACAGGGTTAACTGCATTTCATGCATTCATGCCCTCCTTCTTCGTCAGTCTATTCACCCAACACTTCTGAGCAGCCCCTGTTTGCTTCTTGTTCCAACCCTGCCTGGGCCCTGACTTGTTTCACACCTCAATGCACCCATGACAATGTGCATGTGTGAGCTCCAGTGGGTGCCAACTTTCTCTGCACCCCACTGGACCTGTGCCTCTTCCTCCCTTCTTCATCTCCTTCCTGTCCTTTACTCCTCTTTTCCAAGGCCCAGACGTTCTCAAATAAAGCAGCTGCCCTGGGGATTGGTGAGCACACCAACTGGTGGCTGTCGAATTTCCGTGTCCTCCCAACGAGTCCCATGTTTTCTTGCATTTACACTGGACAATAAAATTGTGTTGCTATCAGCTCTTAGTAACTGTGGGTTTCTGTGACATTTAATCTTGGTTGTCAACTTGGTAACATCTAGTATCAACTAAGAGATACACCTCTGGGTGGGTCTCAGAGGGTATTTCCAGAAGTTTTACCTGAGGGAAGGAAAACTTCCTCCATAGTACAGTGCACCTTTTGATTGTATCCTAGTTATAAGGAGGTGTAAGGAAAAACCAGTATTTCAAGCCTACCTACCTTTTCAGTGTGGCCATCTCTGCTGCTGCTGCCTTTAGCCTTCAATGTGGGATGAAGACCAGCAACTCTTTAGGGACCTTCCAGGTCTTCAGGGCCAGACTAGAACTGCTGAGGCACTGAGATTAATGAATGGAGCAGAAGCTGGGGTTCTTAGGGTCTCCAGACTACATGTAGTCATTGTTAGTGTCCAGCCCCTATCATATAAGGTCATTCTAGTAAATCTCCTTTTATAACATATGCACACTCCTTTAATTCTTTTCATCTAGAGATCCCTGTGTCCATCTTAGGGTCTTCCTTGTTAACCTAGCTTCCCTGGAGCTGTGGGTTCTTGTCTGCTTATCCATCTAGTATTCACTTATTGTAAGAACATACCATGTTTGTCTTTCTGAAACTGGGTTACCTCACTCGGGTTGATTTTTTTCTAGTTTCATCAATTTGTCTTCAAATTTCATAATGTCATTGTTTCTTACCACTGAGTAATTCTCCATTGTGTAAATGTACCACATTTTCTTCATCCGTTCTTTGGTTGAGGGGTAACTAGGTTGTTTCCAGGTTCTGACTGTTAGGAATCATGCTGCTATGAACATTGCTGAGCAAGTGTCCTTGTGGTATGATTGAGCATCCTTTGGGCATATGCCCATGAGTGGCATCACTGGGTCTGGAGGTAGATTGATTCCCAATTTTCTGAGAAGTTGCCATACCAATTTCCAAAGTGGCTGAACAAGTTTTCACTCCCACCAGCAATAGAGGAGTGTTCCTCTTACTCCAAATCCTCTCCAGCAGTTGTCCTCAGTGTTTTTGATGTTAGCCGTTCTGACAGGTGTAAGATGGTATCTCAGCGTTGTTTTGATTTGCATTTCCCTGGTGATTAAGGATGTTGAACAATTCCTTCAATGTCATTCAACCATTTGAGATTCTTCGGTTGAGAATTCTCTTTATATCTGTACCACATTTTTTAATTGGATTATTTATTCTTTAGATGTCTAATCTCTTGAGTTCTTTATATATTTTGGAGCTCAGCCCTCTGTCTGATGTGGAGTTGGTGAACATCTTTTCCCATTCTGTAGGCTGTTGTTTTGTTTTAATTATCGTGTCCTTTGCCTTGCAGTTTTAAAAGACCCCATTTATTGATTGTTGCTCTCAGTGTCTGTGTTGCTGGGGTTCTATTTAGGAAGTGGTCTCCTGTGCCAATGTGTTCAAGTGTACTTCCCACTTTCTTTTCTATTAGGTTCACTGTAAATTGATTTATATTGAGGCCTTTGATCCACTTAGATTTGAGTTTTGTGAATGGTGATAGATATGGATCTATTTGTAATCTTCTACAAAATGACATTCAGTAACTCAGTACTTCAAGAATAGCCTATTTGGACAGGAGGGAGTGGAAACTGCAATTGAGATTTAAAATCAATGAAAAAATTAATTAATAAAAAGTGCAAAAAATAGTTCATTTGGTAATGGAGCACTGCATCTCAATAATATATATATTACATATGTAAATAAGTGTGTGTGTGTTAAACTAAGTAGCTTATAAACAAATGAAATGTGTTCAGTTTTAGAAACAAAGAAGTCTAGAGTCAAGATGTCAGTAGATTTGCTGGGTAACAAAGGCCAGCTCTCTGGACCAGAGATCTTACCTCTTGTTCTCAAGATAAACAGTGGTACACATGATATGACAACCTCCTGCCAGCCCCAACTCTTTTACTTTTTCTTTTTTATTGCCTTTATTGTGCTATACATTTTTCTCCAATACCCTCCCTTCCTCCTCTCTACCCTTCTATCCGCTCCCAGAATCCCCACGTTCCCAATTAGCTCAGGAGATAATGTCTTTTTCTACTTCCCATGAAGATTAGATCCATGTATGTCTTTCTCTTTGTTGTCTATGTTCTCCGGGATTGTGAATTGTAGGCTGGTTTTTCTTTGCTTTATATCTAAAAACCACTTATGAGTGAGTACCTATTATATTTGTTTTTCTGGGTCTGGGTTACCTCATTCAATGTGGTTTTTCTCTAGATCCATTTTCTCAGAAAATTTCAAGATGTCATTTTTTTACCGCTATTGTGTACCATATTTTCTTTATCCATTCTTTGGATGAGGGGCATTTAGGTTGTTTCCAGCTTCTGGTTATTACAATAATGCTGCTATGAACATAGTTCAGCACATGTCCTTGTGGTATGAATGAGTTTCCTTTGGGTATATATTCAACAGTGGTATTGCTGGGTCTTAGGGTAGATTGTTTTCTAATTTTCTGAGAAATCACCATACTGATTTCCAAAGTGGCTACACAAGTTTGCAATCCCACAAGCAATGGAGGAGTGTTCTTACTCCACATCCTCTCTAGTATAATCTGTCATCAGTGTTTTTTATCTTGGCTATTCCGACAGGTGTAAGATGGAATCTCAGAGTTGTTTTGATTTGTATTTCTCTGATGACTAAGGATGTTGAGCATTTCCTTAAGTGTCTTTCAGCCATTTTAGATTCCTTTGTTGAGAGTTCTCTGTTTAGGTCTGTACCCCATTTTTAAAATTGGATTACTTGTTCTTTTGATATCAAGTTTCTTGAGTTCTCTTTATATTTTGGAGATCAGCCCTCTGTCTGATGTAAGATTGGTGAAGATCTTTTCCCATTCTGTAGGCTGTCATTTTGTCTTGTCGACTGTGTCCTTTGTTTTACAGAAGCTTCTCAGGTTCTCCAGGATGTCCCATTTATTAATTGTTTCTCTCGGTGTCTGTGCTACTGGGGTTATATTTAGGAAGTGGTCTCCTGTGCCAATGAATTCAAGTGTACTTCTCACTTTCTCTTCTATGAGGTTCAGCGTGGTTGGTTTTATGTTGAGGTCTTTGATCCATTTGGACTTGAGTTTTGTGCATGGCGATAGGTATGGATCTATTTGCCTTCTACATGCTGATATCCAGTTATGCGAGAACCATTTGTTGAATATGCTCTTTTTTCCATTATATATTTTCACTTTCTTTGTCAAAAATTAGGTGTTCGTAGGTGTGTGGATTGATATCCAGGTCTTCAGTTAGATTCCATTGGTCCTCATGTTTGTTTTTATGTCAATACCAGGCAGGCTGTTTTCATTACTGTAGGTCTATAGTAGAGTTGGAAGTCAGAGATGGTGATGCCTCCAGAAGTTCCTTTATTGTACAGGATTGTTTTGGCTATCCTGTGTTTTTAGTTTTTCCATATGAAGTTGAGTATTGTTCTTTTGAGGTCTGTGAAGAATTTCGCTGGAATTTTGATGGGCATTGCATTCAATCTGTAGATTGCTTTTAGAAAGATTGCCATTTTTACTATGTTTATTCTTCATACTCAAGAGTATGCAGCCCAACTCTTAATTTCATATTGGGTTGCAACATACAAAAAAATTAGATGATACCTGTGAATGGCACTCAAGTCAATCAACTATGCCTTTCCCAAGTGGTAAGTGGTACAATTTTTTAAATGAGAAGTGGTCTGGATATATTCATTAGTCCTTCAAGGCTGAAAAAGTGTATATAAAATATATTTGTGTGTGTGTCTGTGGTGGGGGGTCTATGAGAGTTTGGGGGGACTATGTGGGGAGTTGTTCTGGGTCTGTGTTCCTGTCCTGCTAAGTTTTGTTCTTATTACCAGGAACTGAAAATGCTTTGAAATGCATATTTGCATACTTAGTATATCTATGAATATGTGTTGTGGAGTGTGTCCTGGAAGTAGTATGATATCAGAAGGTCCAAAAATGTCCAGCCCAAAAGATACCTATTCCCTGTCCCTGAGCATATTTGTCCCCAACACCTTCTGGATTCTTGTGACACTACTACGATTTCATCTCCTGTGGCTTCATTTTCATTCTTACCTTATCTTTGTCACTAATACAATTAGTGTCACTTTATACCATTTTATAAAGGTGACAAATTGTATTCAAGTTGCCCCTGGGTTCTCCCAGCATCTCATTTGGTTTTGAACTGAAGTAGGGGAAGCACCTGGCAGGAAGGGCTGGGACCACAGATTGCACAAGGTGCATTTTAAGCACAATATTGAATCAAAAGTAGGCATTGCAAATTGGAGGGGCAGGAGAAGCCATGACTGTTTTATGTCAGAGATGCCAGAAAGGAACCAAGGAGGAAGTCCTGCTGTGCCAGGCTTTGGGTCCCTTGACTGTTGGGAGCTGGAAAGGTAGAACCAAGGTCAGGTCTCAGAGGGCAATAAAGGCTGACTGACTGGGATCATCACACCACTTCCTCCAGAAAATCAAACTGAGCTAGGTGGGAACTCCTAATCCCATACTCACTGAAGCAGCTCACCAGGGTTCTCTATGATTCTGGAACTCCCATCGATAGACCCTTGTCTCAAGCTTTTCACAGGCTCTCAGAGCCCAGACTGTCCCCAATGACGGAGACATCAGTGCCTCGTGAAATGTTATCAGGTCGGGGTAATGGGTGGTAAGATGCTTAAGTGAGTAAGGAGGCTTCAAGCAAAGTCTGAAAACCTGAGTTGGAGCCCCCATACCTACAGGGTGGAAGGAGAGAACCGGCTCCCAGAAGTTGCCTTGTGACCCTCACGTGCATGTCATGGCATGTGAGTACCCCCACACCTGCATACACACTTAGAATAAATTGTTATTAAATGTATAAACAAACAAATAAATAAGAAAAAACATTGAAAAGAGTTTCCCAAATGCATGAAGGACTGTGAGGCTGATCTGCAAAGGAACTGGCCACTAGAGGAGGCACAGTATGAAACAGATCTATGGATCCATGTAGGTCCTATGATCATTATAATGGCCACATTCTGAGCTCCATCTCCACATTCCCTCCATCTGTGGCATCTTCAGTATTTACCTAATTGGAGAAGCCCTCCTGGCTTTTCCTGTTACAGCACTCTGTTCCCTGACCTCCACCACAGCACTGACACCTGGCCAGTGAATACAAGGACCATGATCATGGTGAATCTAGGTTTGAGAACAGGGCTCTGGTATTCCAGAATTCATGGCTTCTGCAATACAGTTGTCTTTCCAGGACAAAGAGCAGGAACTGCAGAAGTGTATTTTCCCTGGCTGTTGGTCATTGGCTCTTGTCATTTCTCCCTTTAGTTCTCAGGAAGTGAAAACTTTGCCCCACCCCACATGTTCTCCCACCTGCATTCCTTCTGGTCCTGTCTGGGCAGCATATATAATCTCCTTTGGGTTGTTGATGCTATCAGTCTGGGACAGAACAGTCTCAGGCCTGGGAGCCTGTCATGCCGCTGTACAGACTTCCTGGCTGGCTGGATGCTGTGGCCTGTGGACTCCTGATTATCCTCCTCCATGTGCAGGGTGAGACTCCTACGTGACAATGGAGACCTGGATCAGTTCAGTCAGAGGCTGCTCTTGCAGGAGGAAGGCAGCAGGGAGGGAGGCGCTCACAGAGATGACAGATGAAAGTACGAGAATGTGTGCCACTCCAGGCCTCCACCAAACCCACAGAGTGAGCACTTAGCACACAGAGGGTCAGAGATGCCTAGGTTACTGCAGACTGAGGAGCCAGGCCAGTGTGAGGGGCTCTGTGGAGCTGAGGTCAGGAGAAGAAGAGCAGAAGGGGCGTTTCCCACCTCCGTGTGTGCTTATAACTATTCCTAGCTTTGGGTAATAACAACAATAATACCTTCATGCTACAAGATGGCTCTCGGTGTGTGACATCTTTGGCAGAAATGCTCTGGCACCCTTCAGAAGGGAAATGGGGAAGACTCCTGGCCCTGAGGGATAGAGAAGCTTCTACGCTCACACCCCACAGCTGAACTATGAGGTCCTGGGTTCCCTTCCCATGCACCCTTGTAACACGCAGATGAGAACTCCCACAATCTATGGCAGCTGATTGCACAAAACTAACCCTGGTGGCATCTCTCCACCCAGGTCAGGACTCATCAGAGGCCAACCCCATCAGAAACACACATGCAGGAAAAGTCAGAGGCAGCCTTGTCCATGTGAGGGACACCAAGGTTGGTGTCCACAGATTCCTGGGAATTCCCTTTGCTAAGCCACCTGTAGGACCACTGCGCTTTGCACCCCCTGAAGCCCCTGAACCGTGGAGTGGTGTGAGAGATGGGACCTCGCAACCGGCCATGTAAGTTCTGTACCCAGAGGACGCCTGGCCCTGGGGTGAACATTTGCTCTGAGCTCTGAGTCATGCTGAAGTCTTTCCTCCATCTCAGCTCCACAACGGTTCTCTGCCTGTGCTGAGGGGCATCTCCCAGGCATCATTTTTTCAATGAATGTGGTAAGGATTAGAGAGGAACAACGGTGCCAGGCTCCTGGGTCAGAGCTTGACATCTGTAGGGATTTGATTCCAGGTACTGCAGTGAGAAAAATATCCAAACCGGTCCCAGAATCAGACTGTGCCAAGTAAACTCTCTAAAGTGGGGAGGTCTGTGGGCAGAGTTCATTGTGTTTATATTAAGCAACAAGCATTGTGTTTGGCATCGTGTGCTACAAATCCCTCAGGAGGGCAGCAGTACTTGGCAACCCTACCCTGCACAGTCACTGCAGTAACACATAAGGTTAAGTGCCATTCTCCAAGGAACAAGTATATAAGCTTACACTGGAGGATATGTAGGAAAAAGAGGTTCTCTAAGAGTCTGGACAGGGGATGAGGGACAACATTGTCCATTCCTTCCCACAGTTCCATTGTAGACATAGCACCTAAATACCCAAGTGCTTTACTTTCATTTCTTGTTGCTGTAATGAAAATACCCTAACAACAGCAGCTTAGAGGAGGAAGGATTTACCACAGGTCACAGTTCTGGTTATAACTGTCATGGGGGAAAGGCCCTTTAGGAGAGTCGCAGTGACGATGGTCACATCACATTTATAATTGGGAAGAGGGAGCAAAGAACTCATGGGTGCCTCTAATGCTCAGCTCACCTTTCTATTCATACAGTACAGGGGTCCCTTGCTAGGGAATGGCACCACCCACAATAAACAAGTGTTCCTTCTTCAGTTGATGTAATCAAGATAACCCCACAGGCCAACCTGGTCTAGACGATCCTTCCTCGAGACTCTATTCCCAGGTGAATCTACATTGTGTCAAGTCAACAATCAAAACCAACCATCACACCAAACATTAGATAGTACAGGGAGAGAGGTGAATGTCACTACAAGCAGTTGAACATCTCCATAGAGAATCTAAGAAGTCTCAACACTCAACTCCAATCTCATTAAGGGTTCCCCCACTCCACTCGAGACCTCCCTGGAAATCTGGATCCTCCCAGCCTCCACAGAGTCAGTAGACTTTACCTTGATAGGAAAGGACTATGGAGAGAGATTGTGTGTTAAGGGACATCACAAGGAAGCAGGCACTGAGGATAACTGGAAAAAAAATCCAAACTAAGGACTTGCCTTTTTTGAGATTATAATATAATTACATCATTTCCCCCTTTCTTTTCCTCCTATATATCCCTCCTTGCTCTCTTTCAAATTCATTTATTCTTTTGTCACTGATTGTTCTTACATACATATATGTGATGTATATATGCATATTTGTTCCTAAATATAACCTGCTTAGTCTGTATGCTATGTATGTATGTATGTGTATATGTGTGTGTGTGTGTGTGTGTGTAATGTGGTTGGCCATTTAGTATTGGATAATCTATAGGGTGCACTTCCCTAAGAAAGACATTTTTGTCCCACTCTGAGCATCCCTTAGTCGCCTGTAGTTCTTTGTGTAGGGCTGAGGCCTCACGGTCCTCACCTATCAACTTCAGGATGTCTACTGATGTCATCCTTATTCAGCTCGTGTTTAAGCCTCAGTGTTGGTGAGACTTTGTGGGTGTGTCTTCTGATAGTACTGGGAGACACAGGTGTTGATCACTGAACATCCCTTGGGAACAGCGTCTATCATTGTCCTCAGGTGTCTACAAAATGATGATATAATGAATTTAGAGGGTCTGAAGAGGATAAAGCTGATCATGCCTCCCATCTCTATGTCCGAGGACTGCCTGTATCTCAACGTCTATGCACCAGCGCATGCCCACAACGGCTCTAACCTGCCTGTGAGAGTTGGGCCATGGTCAACAGGGTGGGAGTGGAGATTTCTTTCCTAGGAAAATGAGAAAGGACAAAATCAACCTGAGCCCTAGAGACCCAGGCAGCTGTCTGAGGGATGAACATTGAGATAAAGTCAAATTCCCAGCTTTGGGATATTGGTTGTGCCGATGAGATTTGGTGATTCTTTGGATTCATAATCAGGAAAAACTCTTGGGGGGACACCCTTCTCCACACTTTTGAGGAGCCTGAGAGTGGCAGTGACATCACTCTGGACTTAAATCAGTTCATCTAAGCTGAGATTCCTGGTGCAGCACTGAGTCTTGGGAAGATGAGGGTGAGACTGTGTTCCTCGCCTGTGGCCTGGGTCTTAGATGCTGAGGAGTCCTGTGTGTGTTTAGCTGCACACAGAAACTGTTCGAAAGCAGTCCCTAATCTAGAAGGCAGTCCCACGTGAGCTTGTGCCCAACAGAAGCTCATGACATCGCTTCTGATTTTCTAGGTGATGGTGTGGATCCATGGTGGTGCACTGATTATAGGCATGGCTTCCTGGTATGATGGATCCAAGCTGGCAGCCACTGAGGATGTGGTGGTTGTTAATATCCAGTACCGTCTGGGTGTCCTGGGCTTCTTCAGGTGAGACTAGGGATGGGGTGAACAATGGATCTGAGAAGAACTGGACAGCCCTTTGATCCATGTCCCTTCCACTTCTCAGCACTGGAGACCAGCACGCCAGAGGCAACTGGGGCTTCTTAGACCAAGTGGCCGCCCTGCGCTGGGTCCAGCAGAACATCGCCCACTTTGGAGGCAACCCTGACCAGGTCACCATTTTTGGCGAGTCTGCAGGTGGCACAAGTGTGTCTTTCCATGTTGTGTCCCCCATGTCCCAAGGACTTTTCCACAGAGCCATCATGCAGAGCGGGGTGGCCCTGCTGCCTCGCCTTATCTCTAACACTTCTGAGATGGTCTTCACGGTAAGTGTTCTCCATCACCCCAGCCCTAGCTCTCTGCCTTATCCCTGAGCCTCTGGTACTCTGTACTCTGTTCAGTGAGGAAACAAAGACCATGGGAAATGGCTTCTTTCCAATAACTTCTAAGAGGCTCAAGGATTAAAATCTACTTTTATCTACTTTATACATGCTGAATACATTATGTGGCTAGCAAAACTGCTCCCAGACGCTTTCATCTTCAGCATAAGCAAGCATGCATGATTTGGGGTTACGAATCAGTGGGTGAGAGAGCCTGCTTTGCCAGTGTGAGGAGCTGAATTCAAATCCCCAGAAACCATGTAAGGCTAGATGTGACAGGGTTTATTTGTAACCCCAGTGATCCTATGGTGAGGTGGGTGGCGGAGATGGGAGTGTTCTAAAGGTCAACCACATTGGTGTAGGAAGCAGCAAATAAGAGACCCTGTCTCAAACAAGGAGGAAGATACCCATTGCTATCCAAGCTTGTCCTCTAACTTTCACAGGCAAATTGTGGCACACAATACACATTGTAACATAGGAACACATACACACAAAAAAAACCCACAAAATCGTGCAGATAGAATGATCTCCTTATTAGCTGTCAACTCTAAGCAACAGAAAAAAAGAAACAGTTTTACACCATGCTGTAATCCAAGCAAAACACACAATATGACGTAATGTTTAAGGACCGTGGTACCCACTTGGGACAGCTTAGATAGTGCTCCCTGTCAGGGAGGGTGAGCCAACTCAAATCGTCTCCCATTACAGATGGTGGCAAAGCTATCTGGTTGTGCATCTTCAAACTCAAAGGCCCTGGTGTATTGTCTTCGAGACAAAAGTGAAGCAGAAATTCTGGCTATTAACAAGGTTGGCACAATTGTGTGACTGCTAAGATAGGAGACAACCGGGTGTGTAACTCACTACTCTGGACAAACTACCCTTTCTGCTTGGCTTGGCACCCTTGTAGTCCTGTGTTCAAAATGAACACCTACAGCCGGGCGGTGGTGGCGCACGCCTTTAATCCCAGCACTCGGGAGGCAGAGGCAGGCGGATCTCTGTGAGTTCGAGACCAGCCTGGTCTACAAGAGCTAGTTCCAGGACAGGCTCCAAAGCTACAGAGAAACCCTGTCTCTAAAAACCAAAAAAAAAAAAAAATGAACACCTACGTAAGCTAATTTACATGTAGGGAGTCTTCGTGGGTGAGGTGGAAGAGGTGTGGTGGGAATGACCGTCCTGAGACAAATTAGGAAGATGGAAATGATGGAGAACACTCAATGGCCGTGTGTGTGTGTGTGTGTGTGTGTGTGTGTGTGTGTGTGTGTGTGTGTGTGTGTATGTGTTCAGTATTGGCCTTGCATGTCCCTCAGGCCTTCAGGATCATCCCTGCTGTGGTAGATGGAGAATTCCTACCCAGGCATCCTCAGGAACTGTTGGCCTCTGCTGATTTTCACCCTGTCCCCAGCATCATTGGTGTCAATAATGATGAGTATGGCTGGATTCTCCCACTGGTAAGGCCCAGTTCTAATCTCTTATTGCCTGGGGTCTTATATGGTGAGCTCAGAGAATCACTGATCCATATCCAGCACACTTCAAACTCAAATACTCTCCACATCCCAGATCTTCAACACTTATCAGACATTAAAGAAAATAACCAGAGGTACCCTGCGGGCTATTCTGAAGAGCACAGTAGCAGAACAGTTGGTGAGAATCTTTGAGACCTGCCCCATTGAGAAGACTTCTCAATATCCTGTTCAGAGAGTATCCTAGAAGTGCTGTGTGTGTGTGTGTATGTGTGTGTGTGTGTGTGTGTGTGTGTGTGTCACTCGGAGCTTTCACCCTATACCGACCTCATCTGCATTCCCCACCCTAAGGATGAGCTCTCTCTCTCTCTCTTTCTCTTTCTCTCTCTCTCTTTCTGTCTCTCTCTCTCTCTCTCTCTCTCTCTCTCTCTGTGTGTGTGTGTGTGTGTGTGTGTGTGTGTGTGTGTCATGTGGGGGGGGGGTCACTCAGAGCTTTCACCCTATACTGACCTCATCTGCACTCCCCACCCTAAGGATGTAGTCTAGCTATCCCAGTGCTTACCTAACCTCATTCTTCCTGATCCACTTGGTGTAGATGCTGCCTCCTGAGTGTAGCGACCTGATAATGGAAGAATACATGGGGGACACTAAGGACCCACAGACCCTCCAAATACAGTTCACAGAGATGATGGGAGACTTCATGTTTGTGATCCCTGCACTCCAAGTAGCACATTTTCAGCGTGAGTACATTTGTAACAAGATCAAGGGAAGAAGCTCAGACAGTGGGTCCCAGGTGAACTCTGTAGGGTCTAGCCTTGGCCTGTGTCTGAATCAGATCTCTGGTTCCAGACAACTGAGAGTCTTTATCTAGTAAATCCTTTATTTACTAATAAATGATGTCTTATCTGGGTACAGCTGAGTGACTTGCGCAAACTCCCCCTGGGGAGGGCAGAGTCATCATTTAACATCGGGCTTTCCCACAGCCAATGCTCCAGGCTGCAACTTCACACTCAACGGTTGTCATTCCAAATAACTTGAGACCAAGTTACCTTGTCACCCAATGTGGGTCAGGGCGGTGTGTGTGGGGCAAGCTGTGCTTATGTCACAATGTGTTCTTGCCCTCAGGTTTCTGTGCCCCTGTCTACTTCTATGAGTTCCAGCACCGGCCCAACTTTTTCAAGGACTTCAAACCACGGCACATAAAAGCTGACCATGGTGATGAGGTTTTCTTTATCTTTGGATCCTTCTTCTGGGG
Source organism: Arvicola amphibius (assembly GCF_903992535.2). NCBI lineage: Eukaryota > Metazoa > Chordata > Mammalia > Rodentia > Cricetidae > Arvicola > Arvicola amphibius. The sequence continues at coordinate 33,759,898 of NC_052061.1, read as the reverse complement.
TGTCAAAAGTGAGTCTCCCTTGCTTTCTATGAACAGAATGGAGAACCAAGTTTGTACCTGAAGGATAGCTGAGCTTTGAGTCCAGTTTAGGAGTTCAAGACTCTGGGAAAAGCAGGATCAAGCGTGTACTATCTTATAGCTTAAAAACCCACTCTTGGTCTGGATATTTCCTAATTTAGCTTATGCTAGAAGAAATGAGGGTTCACTGGCTCATAATTAAGCCTTGGGACATTTACTGAGAGAACCAAGTGGAACTTAGATGTTGAGTTATAAGGGAGGGAGGGAGGAGGGATGAAGCCTAGAATTCAGTTTTAGGGCACAGCTGGCATGGTGGATATGAAGCATGAATGGAGCAGCTACACTAAATGGCTGGGATCTGGACCCTTGCCCTCTCATCTCCAGTTGATCTCACCGTAAAGGAGAAGCTGCTGAGTAGGAGAATGATGAAGTACTGGGCCAACTTTGCACGATACGGGTGAGAAGATGCTCTTCCCTCCTAAGGGTTGGGCCTCCATCTAGGGATCCATTTGTGATTGGTGATTGCATTAGCCTGCAGAAATCCTTCATATGATAGAGTCCTCTGTACCCAAGGTACGCTGAGATAGACAGTTTGTGGGTGTTGGCCACTGGTCATTGCACAGTGAGCTGTGGATGGGTCACAGTACTGTGGTACTGTTTTTTAGAACTTGCCTCTGAGAAGGTGGCACAAAACAGGCCAAGTAGCCTTACCCCACATGGAGTAGAAACTAGTGGGTCACACTTGTATTCCTAAATCAGGACATCTGCCTCATCAGTTCCTTGGTCTGCTTAGTCCTCTTCCCTGACTCAATTGGAAGATCGGGTCTTAGAAAGAAATTGACCTCACACTTCCCTGTTGATGGCGTATCCACAGGAACCCCAACAGTGAGGGTCTACCCTACTGGCCAGTGTCAGACCAAAATGAGCAGTACCTGCAGCTGGACCTCCAGCCTGCTGTGGGCCATGACCTGAAGGCCAGAAGGCAACAGTTCTGGACCAAGACTCTGCCCCAGAAGATTCAGGAGCTAAAGGGGGCTCATGGTAAAAACAAGGATGTGTAATATCCAAAGTAAGAAAAGGTAGGTGAACTTCGGTAAAGCTGAGGTTAGCCTGAGGTTCTCACAGCCCACTTAGAAGCCTGTATTGGTTCCAACATTCATGTAACCATAACTAATGTCTATAGTTGTCCATTTTGACAACACATATGGCAAACACTCTGCTTGTCATTCCTTACTCAAAATGCTAGACAAAGTTTTATTAGACATAGTCTATACAGGCTCTCATAGAAGTGTGGGTGTGTAAGCTCCAAAGTGTACCCATCTTTCACACTCCTCTGGTACTAGACTCCTTTCTCCTGTCTTCCCCTTACCTTATCGCTATCCTCTCATCTTTCCCAAGAAGAAAACCCAGAAACTGTGGGCAATGTTGTCTACACAGGGTGGACATTTCCAAAGCTCAACCATTCTCTCAGCAAGTCCTATGTTTCCACATAAGTGTCCAATGAAAAACATGGTTTTGCTAATAATATAAGAATATAAATATTGGAGCTGTAAGTAGTATCAAAAGGTTCAGAAATGTTCATCAGAAGCAATGCCTGTCCCTTGTCCCTGAGCCTGCGCATGTGTGAAGGGACAACCTGCCCCCAAGACTTCCTAGATCCTTGTGGCCCTGCTACTATTTCATCTCTTGTGGTTTCATATTCATTCTTACTTATTCTTGTCCCTAAACTCTCCTATACTTTATTCCATTTCACAAAGGTAACAAATTGTATTCAATTTGCCCTGGGTTCTCTCAAAGTATTTTCCCTCTGTCATTAAGAGGCTGTTTACTTCATCCCATAGATTTCTACCTATGACCAACTTGCCCCACTGGGGTACAAATGTTCATTCCTAGGTTATCAAATTCCTTCTTTTTCCATCCATTCTGTTGAAGACCAAGCACAGAAACTTTATCAGCAGTGAGGATTCTTACATTGCCCATCCCAAACATCAGGGGGCAGAAGACAGATGATACGTTTAGCCTTGGCTCTGCAGCTGGGTGAAGAAGAATGCTTCCCTTGAGTGCAGGAGGACTGTCTGATACTTGTGATGAGACCTCAAGCCATCATTGGGCTCCTGTTGCACACATGCGTCTGTGAGGTCCCCATTTGTGCTGACATACAGGACACTTCACCAATGACCTTTAAAATCTCAGTAGCTGCATCATTTCTTATAAGCTTTGATATCATCTGATTCCTTTGAAACAAAATGTGCCCATTTATTGGCATAGATGGGCAAATTTTACAAAAAGAAATATGATCTATGAAACCACATGCACTTAAGTATGAGTCTCCTTCTTTTACTGGAAAAAGTTCACCCGAGTTCCTCTCTGTCATTCATTGCCTGGTCTCTGCTCCAGGGCAACCACTTTCCGATACTACAGTTTGGAAACTGCATATAATTTAGAAATATCAAAGACCTGGTTATCCTGTCACAGAAAAGGAATTGTTTGTGACTGATCCTGTTACTAAGTACAATATCTGTGAGAATCAAGTGTGTTGTCGTTTGGTTAATACTGTCATTCCATGTATGCACACAACACATTACCCCACCCTGACTGATGCATATCTGCACAACCTGTTTTTGACTGCTTTTAATTAAATTCTTTTTTCCTGATATCTTTTATTTTATTATTTATTATTTAATATCAAACTATTTTTATTGAAAATATATTTTTTCATACAATATATTGATTACAATTTCCCCTTCCCCAATTCCTCCCAGTTCTTCCCCATCAACCCACTATCATTAGAAAAAAATAAACACCTAGATAAAATAATAATAAAATAAAAATCTCATCCCCACTGTTTAGTAGTTTTGTGATCGTGGAAGTTTCTAAACTTTCTGTACCTCAGTCTTCCTAGGAGAAAAATGACAGTATTAATAGCTCATTTTATGAGCCATCAAGATGAAGTGACTTAACTCATAAAAATCACCTAGGAGATACCATCAACCAGTACCAAATAAATGTTAGCTACTGCCAACCTTTTTATTCAGAAACAGCACCATTGTCGGAGCCCACTCCAGCAGAAATCAGACTAGGAGGACTGATGAAAAGCAGGAGGCAGCAGAAAGAGCAGGATAGTCAGCTAACTGCCTCCCTTCACTGTCCTTGGGAGGAAGCTCAAGCAGGTGCATTAGCTCTCACAAGAATTCAGATAGCAGTAAGAACTACTAACTCTTTATGTGCCATACACCAGCCCAAATCTTAATGGATAAAGTCTTCTTTCATCTGGGCAAAATATGCTCTTTCTTATGGGTTCAATCAGAACTTTCTCACAGCCTTGGAGGATGCAGGCAGGCAGGCAAGTTCAAACTCAAATGACTTCTGTTAAGTCAGAATTGACTCCAGATGGAAACTGAGTCACATGTGGGTTACCATACACCATTGTATCATTTATGGTGAATTTGGATTGTTTATTTTTTATTATTTTATTTAAACAACTTTTTTCATTTATTTTACATACCTACCACAGTTTTCCCTCCCTCCTCTCCTCCTGGTCACTGTCCCCCCGTTTCCCATCTACCTCTTCCCTTCCTCGCCTCCTCTGTCTCCACTCAGAAAGGGGCAGGGCTCCCATGGGCTCGCACAAAGCATGGCACATCAAGTTATGGCAGGACCTGGCTCTTCACCTTGCATCAGGCTGGACAAGGTAATCCAGCATGGGGAACAGGTTCCCAAATGCCAGCTAGACTCCAGGGACAGGTCCTGACTGAAAGGTTTCTATACCCCAATATTAAGTCTCTCCACTGACACAGTAAGCCAAATCAAGCCGAATTTAAAAGTAAAGGATCAGGTTTAATCTGAGCAAAGCACTCCTAGGTGTCTCTCTGGAAAGGAAGCAGGAGAGAAATCACACACCCAGTCTACAGACCGGAGCTTAAATACCCTGTAGATATGGTCTTGAGCTTCAGGGAATGTAGCATGATTAATAAAAGCCCAAAGACAAATATTGGAGTTCAACATGAAAACCAGAAAAACAAAGCAGTCAGCCAGTAGAGAAGTCTTACCTCTACCGCATCTGGGTGACCACAGACTAAACAGACTAAACTGCCTAAACATGAGACTCTTAATCTAAGGGTCATGGGTTCAAGCCCCATGTTTGGTGCCAAATGTAGCATGGTTAATAAAAAACCCAGAGACAGAAATTGGGGTTCAACCTGAAGGTCAGAAAAGCAAAACAGCCAGCCACTGGCTCTTACCTCTACCTCAGTACAAAATGGTGATCCTGCCTCCAGGAAACCTCAGAATAAAACTGTGTGAGAGCTGTCTCCTCCCATTTTATATTCCTTTCTAGGGCTGGAATTAAAGGCATGCACCACTATCACTGGGTTTCTATGGCAATCTAATGTGGTTACTGGGATTAAAGGTGTGTGTCACCACTGCCTGTCTGTAAACCTGATCAGTGCGGCTGTTTTACTCTCTGACCTTCAGACAAGCTTTTATTTATTAAAATACAAATGAAATATCACTACAGGGGGAGGAGCCTGGACTTTTAGCAGTCTTTCTGAGGGGGCAGGGTTTGGAGAGGGAGGAGTGGGGCTGAGGCAGTGTTTCCAGATGAACATCCCAACCTTCTTGGATATATGGACACCGGTTCAAGTCTGACTACTTCCTGTTGGCATGGACAATGTGGGAAGGGTGAGTCCGGAGTTGGTGGGCTTGTGCTCAGTGGGAAGTATGGGTGAGAAGCATTCAGTTAACTGCCATGTCATCAGGAATATGGTTCTTGAGGAAGCCGAGAAGGTGACTTGCTGGAACCAAAAATAGATTAACACCTGCCCTACGAGTGGGGTTAGCCATGAGAAGAGTGAAGACTGCCGAAAGGAATGGAACGCCATGTGCCCTGGTTGTGCAGAAGAGGCAAGGGTGAGTGACAAAGGTGAACGAGCTAGACACAAGAGCAGATGTGCCCTCCACTGGGACATTTTGAAAAACCAGAGGATGGAGGGCCCCAGTTCCTGGACAGACCATTCATCCTGGATAGGTGCCCACTTAGCCTGCAGAGGTGGCACCAGCACTGCTGTCCCAGGAGCTTGGGGGATGGCATGACAAATGGAGAGACGATGTGTTCAAGGAGTACCTGAGCCACCACTGTTTCCCTCCTGGGAAATCTGCTGTTTCCCTGGAGTTGGGAAATGCCTCCATCTATCCTGCAAAGGTGTCAACGAGAGTTACGAGATAGCAGAGCTTTTTATGAGTCAATATGTGGGGGAATCATCCTGCCAACCCTTGCCCAGTTGGTGTCCTCAGAACGGGTGCAGGGGCTGGTGTATCTGGAGGGCCCCCTGCAGGTTGTTCTTAGCACATGTTTGGCAGGAGGAGCAGACTTGCAAAATTCCGGGCTCGAAGATGAGTGGGATCAAGGAGGGGGTCTAGAGATCAGGAACATGCAGGTGTCTGTAAAACAGCTGGAACAGATTTACTTCTTGGTGTCATAGCAAAGGGGGGTTAAAAGGAATGAATTTTTTCCTAAATGTTTTTATATTTAGAGAGCCTAGTTTTAGCGTGATGAAACACACCTTTAAGTCTATACTTAGAAGACAACCAGAGGACCTTTGCTGAACAAAAGAGGTTGAGCTAGTAAAGGAGGAGAAGGGAGGGGGACTGAGGAGCAAAGGAGGAGGAGCAGAGTTGAACATGCAACATGCATGCAGGTTTCCATACAACCTTCATTGCTAACTTGTCTCAGAGGGGGAGGAGTCAGCAAGAACAAGCAGCCATGGATTGTTGAGCTGTTGGCAACCTATGCTTTCCAGCAACATTTCAGCAGCGTTTTACCATATATGGAAGGCAATGCTAAAACTCTGAAGCCTTAATTTTGAAGCCTGTGAACAAGGAAAACCTGTCTGTATTTTTGTTTGTTTGTTTGTTTTCAAAACAGGGCTCCTCTCTGTATCTCTGGTTGTCCTGGAACTCACTGTATAGATCAGGCTGTCCTCAAATTCTCAGAGATCCGCCTGCCTCTGCCTCCCTGAGTACTGGGATTAAAGGCACGTGTCACTACCACCCGGCTGGCTTGTCTGCATTTTTAACAAGAAACCTAACTAATAAACTAACTAGCTACCAAGGTGACAGTAGCTTTGGGCGATTGGGGGAAGATAAAATGATAAAGCTATCAGTACCCTAGTCATCAAACACCATCAGATCTGAGAAGGATACATTCTAACTGTGTAAGCAGAAGTGAAAACTTACCAGTTACCTAGGTAGCTATCCTTGGTTTCTCTGTGTTCTGGGGACACAGGTCTCAAGGCAATATCAGTCTTCAGGTGCCAGGCCCAGAAGATCTAACAGACTTTCCTGTGGAGTAGGAGTTTGTGGAGACCAGCCTACCTTTTCTTGCCAAAGTGGAGCAACTAATTCCCCAGCATCCTACTTGTCCACAGGGTCTTGGCAGCAGTTGGGGTAAGGCAGTTTTTCCACTCCATGGCTGACTTTGCTGCATTTAAAGCAAGCTCCAGGTGAAAGCTCTTCTGCAGCCATCCGCCTTCCTCAGAGGAGATGGGGGTGCTGCCAGGGGCTGTCCTGTCTCTATCATGGAAGGAATTTTATTAAATGCCATAGTCTCAGATCTCTGAAGTGTTTGAGAGAGGATCATTATCTGTTAGGTATGTTTAGTGTCTCTAGAAGGCAAAACCCAGTTTTAACATTGTAAACAATTTAATGTTTCTAAAATCAATACCAAAAGGATTACTCTTAGGTTACAAAATCTGGCTGCCAGCAAGATACGTCCCTGTACACGAATGCATGAAGGTACATCTTTAATACCTCATGAAATAAACATTGTTTTAAATCCCATCTTTCATAAACCTTGTTTCTAGTACAGGATAGGAATTATCATGCAGAAATCTATCACTAACCCAAAATATCTTGGAGATCTCTTATCTCCTTGATGGGCCCACACCATACGGTCACCTTTATTTAAGATGGTAGTAAAGTCATATGACCTCCCTCTTCTCCAGCCTTAATCAAAATGGTGTCTGCCCACGTGGCTGTACTTAACTAAGGTGGTGGCAGACCCTGTGTTGCTTTTTTTTCTCATTTTTTATTAAAGATTTCCATCTTCTCCCCTCCTCCTCCTCCTTCCCTCCCCTCCCTTCCACCCATACCCCCACTCCCTCCCTCTCCAGGTCAAAGAGCCATCAGGGTTCCTTCACTTTGTTAAGTCCAAGGTCCTCCCAACTCCCCCTAAGTCCAGGAAGGTGAGCAACCAAGCTGACAAGGCTTACAGTGAGCCCGTCCATGTAGTAGAGTCCAAGCCCATCGCCCTTGTCCTTGGTTTCTCAGTCCTCCTCCACCATCAGCCACATTCAGAGAGTCCGGTTTGGTCGCCTGTTCCATCAGTCCCATTCCAACTGGACTTGGTGGTCTCCCGTTAGTTCTGTCCGACCGTCTCAATGGGTGAACGCACCCCTCACGGTCCTGACTTCCTTGCTCATGATCTCCCTCCTTTTGCTCCTCATCGGGTCCTTGGGAGCTCAGTCTGGTTCTCCAATGTGGGGCTCTGTCATTTTCTCCATCCAACGCCAGGTGAAGGTTCTATGGTGATATGCAAGATATTCATGAGTATGGCAGTAGGATCTGGACATTTATGGCTCCCTCTCCTCAGCTGCCCAAGGAACTATCTGGGGGCATCTTCCTGGATACCTGGGAACCCCTCTAGAGTCAAGTCTCTGCTAACCCTAGAATGGCTCCTTTAATTAAGATATATAATTCCTTGTTCCCATATCCACCCTTCCTATATCCCAACCATCCTATTCCCCCAAGCTCTCCCCATCCTCCACTTCATACTTTTCTCTCCCTATGTCCCCAACCCCCCATCCCACCCCACCCCCAAGTTCCCATTTTTTGTCCGGCAATCTTGACTACTTCCAATATCCAGGAGGATAACGATATGTTTTTCTTTGGATTAACCTTCTTATTTAGCTTCTCTAGGATCACGAATTATAGGCTCGATGTCCTTTATTTATGGCTAGAAACCAATTATGAGTGAGTACATCCCATGTTCATCTTTTTGGGCCTGGGTTACCTCACTCAGGATGGTGTTTTCTATCTCCATCCATTTGCATGCAAAATTCAAGATGTCATTGTTTTTTACCGCCGAGTAGTACTCTAATATGTATATATTCCACACTTTCTTCATCCATTCTTCCACTGAAGGGCATCTAGGTTGTTTCCAGGTTCTGGCTATTACAAATAATGCTGCTATAAACATAGGTGAACAAATGCTTTTGTAATATGATTGGGCATCTCTTGGGTAAATTCCCAAGAGTGGGATTGCTGGGTCCTGGGGTAGGTTGATCCCGAATTTCCTGAGAAACCACCACACTGCTTTCCAAAGCGGTTGTACAAGTTTGCATTCCCACCAGCAATGGATGAGTGTACCCCTTACTCCACAACCTCTCCAGCAAAGGCTATCATTAGTGTTTTTGATTTTAGCCAATCTGACAGGTGTAAGATGGTATCTCAACGTTGTTTTGATTTGCATTTCCCTGATTGCTAAGGAGGTTGAGCATGTCCTTAAGTGTCTTTTGGCCATTCGAACTTCTTCTGTTGAGAATTCTCTGTTCAGTTCAGTGCCCCATTTTTTAATTGGGTTAATTAGCATTTTAAAGTCTAGTCTCTTGAGTTCCTTATATATTTTGGAGATCAGACCTTTGTCTGTTGCGGGGTTGGTGAAGATCTTTTCCCAGTCAGTAGGCTGCCTTTTTGTCTTAGTGACAGTGTCCTTTGCTTTACAGAAGCTGCTCAGCTTCAGGAGGTCCCATTTATTCAATGTTGCCCTTAATGTCTGTGCTGCTGGGGCTAAGTACTCTACAACTTTTGGGCACAGGAGACCACTTCCTGTGTTGCTTTTAAGAGTAGCTTCAATTTGGAGTCCAAAGTTTTAAGTTAAGTTTTTGTTACAGATTCTTAGCCATACCCAATTCCTTAGCTGCTTTGATCCTTAACTGGGTAGAACAGCATAAAAATACTTTCTCTGTCATTATATCAGATTCAGTGGCCAGAAAACCCAGAGACAAATCCTATGCCGAGGTAGCTAGTTGTAATAGCAGCTGAGCTATTACCAAGACATGTGGAACAAGTAAACTCAGTCATCCAAGACCAGAAACAAGCATGCTGTGGCCACAAGCATTCACACATCTAATTGAGCCTGCAGTATTTTTCTGCAGCTCTCGTGTCCATAAGAAAGCATATAGGCAGAGATCTATTCATACACACAAAATAGACAAGACTTTTTTAACAGCGAGACAAAGCTTTCTGCAGGAAACCATGTCAGATGAACAACTTTAAAAATCCTGAAATAAGAGTTTACAGTATGTAGCAGCATGTAAGAAGCCATGGGAATAGTGAGGAAGTGGAGCCTTAGAGAATCCAGAAATGGAGGGCACACCTGTGAGGGGTTTTATGATAGTGTGAAGTGGGTGGATTTACTTCTTCTCTGGACATTTGAGGTAGGAAGACATAAGCATTTGATCCAGATATTGTGGTAAGAAGATATACCTTTAATATGAGTCAAACTGCTAGAAGCATCTATAAGAACATGGGAGACAGAGGATGTGGCTCTTTGCCTGTTTGCTCTAAACTTGCTAGAGAGTTCATTCATTCACTGACATTAGAGCCTACCTCTCTGGGATTTCAGAATCTACTGACAACCAGATGAGACATACAAACTCATGCACTGAGCAATTTCTGGATTCTTGGACTTTCTATCCATAACCAGTCACTGTTCAATTAGTAGAACCATAACCTGTTAAGTTATTCTAATAAATCCCATTTCTCTATGTTTATATAGAAAGATGCATTCCATAAGCCCTGCTGCTCTAGAGAACCCAGACTAATGCAGTGACCTTGCCCTGCCCCCAGGCCATTGGCTCCTGTCATTTCTGACTAATCATTTTTCCTACGAGGACTTTGCCCCAACACACCAAGTTCCCTCCTACTTCCCTTTGATTTAAATTCCTGCCTGGGCAAACCACACAGTTTCTGCTTCCTGTTCATCAAACGTGGCCATCCTACATAGCAGCACCAACTCAGGCCTGAGAGCTGATCATGTCACTGAACCAGCTTCATAGCTGGCTGAATGCTGCGGTCTTTGGGCTCCTGCTCCTCCTCCTCCATGTTCAGGGTGAGGCTCACTAAGCTGGCAATGGGGAATGACTAGAGACAGAGCTGCCAGAGTCTGCATGTCAGAGGTTGAACTTCTGAGAGAAAAGGTGGGAGGAAGGATGGGTGATGGAAATGATGTATAAAAGTGTGGGAAACTTGGGCCTCCCAATCCCCTGGTCAAAGTCCACAGATTTTGTGGGCCCACTAGCATACAGAGGGCAAGAGATGTCCAAGATCACTCTTGGACTGAGCGATACTGAGGAGACAGTTCAGTAGTGTAAGGTGCTCTGGGGAGATCTAGACAATTCAAAGAAAAGTTAGCTGAAGGAATTTTTCCCTCTGTGTACGGCTATGACTGCAGCTACTATTGACCTTTGGATAAGAATGACAACCATCTCTGTGAGTTCAAGGCCAACCTGGTTGCAAAGTGAGTTCCAGGACAGTTGGGTCTACACAGAGAAATACTGCCAGAAAAAAATGGCAATGATCATGAATTTGTATGGCATCTATGATTATGTGACCTCTTTGGCCAGAAAAATGCTCCGACTCCCTTCAAAGGCAATAGGAAAGGTTCCTGGCTCTGAGGGATAGGGAAGTTCCCACACTCACACCCCACAGCTGAACTAGGAGGTCCTGGGTTCCTGTCTTTTGTGCCCTGGTAACAGTGAGATGGGATCTCCCACGATCTGCTGGCAACTGATTGCACAAAATTAACCCTGATGCCATCTCTCCACCCAGGTCAGGACTCATCAGAGGGCAGCCCCATCAGAAACACACAGACAGGCCAGGTCCGAGGCAGCCTCATCAGAGTGAGTGACAGCAAAATTGGTGTCCACACCTTCCTGGGAATTCCCTTTGCCAAGCCACCTGTAGGGCAACTGCGCTTTGCACCCCCTAAAGCCCCTGAACCATGGAGTGGTGTGAGAGATGGGACCTCCTATCCAGCCATGTAAGTTCTGTACCCAGAGGATGTCTGGCCCTGGGGTAAAAATTTGCTCTGAGCCCTGAGCCATGCTGAAGTCTTTCCTCCATCTCAGCTCCACAGCAGTTTCCTCCCAGTGTGGGGAGTCCACCATCCAATTTTCTGATGCATGTGCTAAGGTTGAGTAGAACAACTGTACCAGCTCCTGGGACAGAGCTTGGCACCGTAGAGAGTTAGATGCAGGCACTGTAGAAAGGAACAAAAATAAAGTTGTTCACAGATCCAAATTAAGCCCAGTGTGCTCTGCCACAATGGGAAGAATCTCTAGGAATGAGCTGTGAGGCTTATTAACCAGAGAGCCCCATGAATCCAGTAGAATTCACTTCAGGTCCTGAAGAGTAAAGACAGCATGACGCATACTTGCTACTCTGTCCTTAGTCACTGGGACAACCTATAGGGCCAAGTGCCACTGATCAAGGAACAAGGATATGTAATTAATTCCCTCTGGAGACAGAATAGGAAAAAGAAGCTCCCTGAGGGTCTGTACACGGGGTGAAGGATTTCTCACTGCCCTTTGAACAATATTGTCCATTGATTCCTCTAGTACCTGTGGACGACAACACTCCAATATTGCAACCTTAGTTTGTTTTCTGCTGCTACACCAAGAAAAGCAACTTAGCGAAGAAAGCTACTATTATAGGCTTCGGGTTACAGCCTATGAAGCTGGGGAATTCACAGTGCAGGAAAATTACGGGAGCTGGTCACATCCCATCCATAACCAGAAACAGAGAGTAGAAAATTCTCTCAAGCCTGCTATCGCTCAGGTCATTTTTCTATTCTTATACAATTCAGTAAATGTCATCACATGCAGCCAATCATTTCCGTAGAGACATCTAGAAGTCTCTATATCCCAGACTCAGAAAGAATAACATCCAGGCCCTATCTAGCTGGAGGGGTCCCTAGAAATCTGGCTTCACCCCAGCTTTCAGGAAGCTTGTGGTCATTATCTCGGTGGGAAGAGACTTCAGAGTGGGAATATGAATTAACAGGGCACCATGAAAAGCAGCACCTGAAAATGCCTTGGAAAAATCCAGACTCACATTTGGTTTTGACCACCATACATCTCTTGGAATAACTGTCTCCCTTTTGTGACAGTTGTCTGCAAAATATTGATATGATGAATTCAGAGGGCCTAAAGAAGCTAAAAATGAACCCGCCTCCCATCTCTATGTCTGAGGACTGCCTGTATCTCAACATCTACACACCTGCTCGTGCCCATGAGGGCTCTAACCTGCCTGTGAGTCATCATGTCATGGTCACCTTGGGGAGAGGACTTGTTTTTCAAGATGATGAGAAGGGACAAAAGCAACATGAGCTCTATTGCAGTGTGAACTCTATTGAAAAGCCTTGCCCTATTTGGGTCAAAAAAGGGGCCTTCTCAGTCACACTATGTAGTTGAAAACTGGGTATGGGACATGTAGCACGGGAGCACTGAGCCATCAAAGGCTCTAGCTCGACTCATTCTACAACCTGAGCCCTGCAGATCCACTTGCCTGCTCAAGACCTCATCATTGTGAGTCACCCTCTTCTACTTCTGGGTTATCTGTTGTGTCAGTGAAAGTTGATGATCCTTTCCGTTTTTCATCTAGAGAGATATCCATGGAGACACACCTATTTGTTCCACTATGAAGAGCCTGAGAAATGATGACATTACTGTATACACAGAGCCATTAATTCAAACTGAGATACATGATGGGGATGGGGACTAGGGCTACTAGAGAACCCGCCTATGACTAAGGCCCTGAAGTCCTGAGGATTTGCATGTATTTGTGCAGCTGCACAGAGGCACAGAAGTTGATATTCCAGTAAGTAATTCTGCAGAGCTTGGACTGCCTAGCAGCTTCGTGGCATCTCTTTTGACTTCTCCAGGTGATGGTGTGGATCCATGGTGGTGCTCTGGTTGTAGGAATGGCCTCCATGTATGATGGGTCCATGCTGGCAGCCATTGAGGATGTGGTGGTGGTCACTATCCAGTACCGTCTGGGTGTCCTGGGATTCTTCAGGTGAGACGAGGGCTGGTTGGGGCAATGGCAGCTGAGAAGAACTGGACAGCCCTTTGATCCATGTCCCTCCCACTTCTCAGCACTGGAGACCAGCACGCCAGAGGCAACTGGGGCTACCTGGACCAAGTGGCTGCCCTACGCTGGGTTCAGAAGAACATCGCCCACTTTGGAGGCAACCCTGACCAGGTCACCATTTTTGGTGAGTCAGCAGGTGGCATAAGTGTGTCTTCACATGTTGTGTCCCCCTTGTCCAAAGGACTCTTCCACAGAGCCATCATGCAGAGTGGAGTAGCCGTGTTGCCTGGTTTCATCTCCAGCTCCTCTGAGGTGATTCACCAAGTAAGTGCCCTAACTCCTTCAATGCTCTATCTACTGCCACAGTACTGTCCTCTGGCACTATGGTACTCAGTGGAGAATACAAGAATCTAGGGAAGGATGTCTCTTCGTTTGTTTCTGAAAGGCTCATGGTTTAGGATCCATGTCTCTGCTTTCTACAGGCTGAGTATGTTCTGTGGACAGCAAAACTGTCCTTAGCAGCATCGACCACTGGCAAAATTGAGTGTGCAAGGGCTAGGGAGATGGTTCAGCGGGATTTTTAAAGTGCTTGGAGTGCAAGCCTAGGTCCTATGTTCAAATCCCCGGAACCGGAGGCTGGAGATAGTAGCATGTATCTGTAATTCCAATGTTCCTGTGGTCTTGGGGTGGGGGGAAGAGACTAGAAAATCCCTGGATGTTAACAGGGCAGCTCAGCTAGTGCAGGCAGCACCATAACAAGAAGACACCTTGTCTCAAATACAGGGAACAGTGAATGAGACTTTGTCCTCTAACATTCACATAAGAACTATAGCAAACTTGCTCTTTCTCTCATACACAAAACCCAGAGAGATGGGTGGAGAGAACAAAACTACCCTAAAGAAAAATGAAACAAGTATGCAGGTATAATGGGTATTGCTTGCTATGTCACCTATGGGCTATGGGACTTGGGAACAATTTTATATTTATTCCAATACACACACAACACACACTATAGTGTTGTATTTTGGGGCAATAGCATTGAGTTGAAATTGAGAAAGCTCTTCTCCCTGCTTGTTCCCTTATAGACGGTGGCCAACTTGTCTGGATGTGAAGCCATGGACTCAGAGGCCCTAGTGTACTGTCTGAGAGGCAAAAGTGAAGCAGAAGTTCTGGCCATTAACAAGGTGGGGAGAATTGTGTGTCTGGAAGGACCTGGGCAACAAGATGTGGGACTCTGAGACAAATACCTCATCTCTATGACTTTGTGTTCTTTTAGTTCTATGTACAATATGAACACCAAGATAGACTGTTCTAAGTGTAGATTCTCATCCAGAGTGAGCGGAACACACTGAAACTAGCGAGAACTGAGAAAATGGTGAAAGTAATTCAGTGGATCAGCATATTATTTCACTGACCTTCAGCACTGACTTTTAATGCCCCTCAGGTCTTTCCGGCCATCCCTGCTGTGGTGGATGGAGAGTTCTTCCCCAGGCATCCCCAAGAGTTGTTGGCTTCTGGGAATTTTCACCCTGTCCCCAGCATCATTGGTGTCAACAATGATGAGTATGGTTGGATCATCCCTGTGGTGAGGCTCACTTCCAATATTCTGGGAGCCTAGAGACTCATATGTTAAGCAGTGGGAACTCCATGCATCTTTAATCCAAGTCTTCCAGACTTGTCTTTTGCCTCCCAGGCTATAGAAAATGTCTGGAAAATAAAGGAAATAACCAAAGAGAACCTGGAGACTGTTATGAAGAAAACAACAGCACAATTGGTGAGATACTTCTGACGTTGTCTATATAGAGAAGTCCCTCATATCTCCTTCTCAAACAGTATCCCTATTAATAAAGGTCAGTATATATGTGTGATTCTGTGTGGGGTCACCTTGGAGTGGTTTTTTCTTTTTTGGAAGCCACTGACCAGATCCCAAATCATGACATGAAGACCTCTTATTAGTTATGACTTCTCATGCTTATCTTATGCTTATCCCTGAACATCTAGGAAACCTAACTATCATGACTACAGTTTAACTATTACAGATAACCATCTACTAATCTATAATATTTAATTATACATTACATTTTTAAATGAGATGCACAAATATATAATACCCTAAACAAGAGCAAAACTCACATATACAGTGTAAGAAAGTCAGCCTTAAATTTTTATCAATAGAACAAGATCCATACCAAAACAAAGTATTCCCCTTTAAATATCCCCCCTTAAATGAAAACAAACATTTATAAACAATCATTTTGGGAATTTGGGCATTGTTTTCTCCAAACTGCTTCCTGTGGTTTGTTGGGTGAAGTATTTTTAGGATTCATGGAGACCATTCAGGGGCTCTTGCTCCATCAAACCACTTTAGCCTGGAAGGAATCCACAGGAATCTGTGGAAACAAAAGCAGAACCTCTTTTTCAAAACAACATATCCTTAGACCCAAATTTTGAAGTCAAGATATCTTTATGTTGGTTTAACTTAGCAGCCCCCAGAATTAAATGTCTCTATGCAGTCAAAAGATTCAAAGAAAACACAATAATATACATATTCCAGACTCTGTGTATATTCCATCTTTACATGGCTTGTTTTCATTACTCCTTTCATCTATGACTGTCTATACTCTTTTATGTTACTTTTACTGTTGCTTTAAAGATATTGTTTTATTTTTTAACCATTTACTTTTTATAAGTGTCTACATTCTTTTTTCTCTCCCCCTTAAGCCCATGTATGTTTACCCAACACTTTGACCCATTTAGAGGTCTATTTTGTTTGTGGCCCTGCCTGTTCACTCTGCCCAGTTCAACATGGCAGAGGCATGTTCACTACCTCTGTGAGCAATGCACACCACCCCAGCACCAGGGACACAGTGGGTCTATGTTGCCATTGAGCAACTAGTAACACAATGCTCACAAACTCCATTTAAGTTCAGGACCTCCCGAAAGAGCCAGAGTTCATGCTACCAGCATGAACCAAGAAGCTGCCATTTCTCAAAGGAGCCATGCCTCTGCATGCAATCAGCAAACCAAACCTATTTGAAAAAGAATGTGGCTATCAAGAAACTGCACTTGGCTCTGTTCTTTTGTGTCTAGAATTCCTTCCCAAGCTTTCTCATTTTTTTATGTGGGTATAGTTGTCCCACATTTGTGTGCCATTTTGTAGATGGTGACTGTGCTTTTATTTCCTGGCCACCCTGGCCCAAATAATCACACAGAAACTGTATTAATTACAACACTGCTCAGCCAATAATTCAGGCATATTTCTAACTAGCTCTTAAATCTTGAATCAACCAATTTCTATTATTCTGTGTATAACCATGAGACTGTAGCCTACCCACTAAAGTTCTGGCATCTGTCTCTTTTGGCAGCTACACAGTGTCTCCCTGACTCCACCTACTCTCTTTCTATATCTCTTCCAGCCTGGCTATACTCTGTCCTGCTATAGGCCAAAAGAGCTTCTTTCTTAACCAATGATAATAAAAAATATATTAATAATATACAGAAGAGAGCCCAACATCAAAAAGTTGAGCTTGAACCTTTTTGCCCACACCCTATCTCATCTCAGGGCCCATTTTTCCCAGTCAAAGGATGTTGCCTGCCTAACCTCATTCTTCTGGCTCCCCTTGGTGTAGGTGCTGCCTCCTGAGTGTAGCGACCTGCTAATGAAAGAGTACATGGGGGATACTGAGGATCCCCAAGCTCTCCAAATACAGTTCAGAGAGATGATGGGAGACTTCATATTTGTGATCCCTGCACTCCAAGTAGCACATTTTCAACGTGAGTACATCTGTAACAAGGCTTAGGGGAGCAGTTCAGAGATGTGGCTCATGGGTGAGTACTGTGGAGCAGCGTGGTTCCAGGTCACCCCATGTCTAGTTTAATAGAGTGGCATGTAGGTACAGAAGAGAAAATGGGTCACGTACTTTATTGACTTGACAAAACCACTCAACTGGGAAGGCCACGGACACAGTTTAACCAAGGGTTTTTCCACAGCTAGAACTCCAACCTAAAGCTCCCTCTGCCACTTAACTTTTATGATTCCAGGTAACATTTCATCAAGGTTTCTTGTCACCAATCATGCATCAGAAAAGTTCCAGGTAAGGGACCGACTAAGTCACCATCTGTCTTTACCTCCAGGTTTCCATGCTCCTGTATACTTCTATGAGTTCCAACATCAGCCCACCTTTGTCAAGCAAGTAAGGCCACCCCACGTGAAGGCTGACCATGGAGATGAGGTTCCTTTTGTTTTTGGGACCTTCTTCTGGGGTGTGAAACGTGAGTCTTTCCTTATTTTTCTTGAGCTGAATAAGGTACCAGATGACTCTCTGAGGGACTCTTAAGCTCTCATTCCATGAATAAACCTGTATAGATATAGCTACAGATACAGATTATATAAATGATATAGATATAAAAATATCTGATTTAGAATCTGGACCCATCCCAGTCTAACCTGTAATGGGGTCAAGAATTCAATTAGAGGCTTTCATGGATCTTGGATACTGTATATAGTGAAGAAGGGAGGTAGCAAAACCAATAGTTTGGAGTCAGATGACAATTAGGATTGTAAATCTGAAGCATGAGTTGGCACTTGCATGAGGTAGCAAATACTTGGACCTTTGTCTTTCTAATGACTCCAGTTGACCTCACTGAGGAGGAAGAGCTACTGAACAGGAGGATGATGAAGTACTGGGCCAACTTTGCAAGACATGGGTGAGAACATGCCCCGCCCTCAACCTTCCAGGTGTGGGTCCCTCTCTAGGGCTCCCTTTTGGATGGAGGCCTTAGCATGCATGGACATTTCATCACATGATAGGGTCTGCTTTACTTCATAGCACCTTTATACAGATACTTTGTAGGTGTCAGATACTGGTCATCTCAGTGACATCTCATGAGCCATAGTGCTATGGGACTCTTCTTTAGGTATTACCTCTCAGAGGGAGACATAAAACAGGTCAGGTAGTCTTCCCCCACATGGAGCAGAAACCAGTGGGTGACACTTGTGTCCCTATATCAGGACACCTGTCCCAACAGCCACATTAACCACTGGCCTAATTGTTTTACTGCCTGACCCAAATCAGGGGGTCAGTTATTGGATCACTCACCCTTCCCCCCTGGCTGGCATATCCACAGGAACCCCAACAGCGAGGATCTACCCTACTGGCCCATGATGGACAATGATGAGCAGTACCTGCAGCTGGACCTCCAGCCTGCTGTGGGCCGAGCCCTGAAGGCCAGAAGGCTGCAGTTCTGGACACAGACTCTGCCCCAGAAGATCCAGGAGCTAAAGAAATCTCAGAACATGCACAAAGAGTTATAGTGCCCTGTGTGAGGAATGGTGTGTAGCACTGGCTGCTGATGGGGTCACCTTGAGTTTCCCAAAACATACTGAGTGACCTGGATTGATCCTAACATTCACAAAACATTCACAACCTCTACACTTGTCTGTTCTTCTACATTTATCATGACTCCTCTGTATGTGACTCTCTCCTTCTGGGTCATCTTTTGTTAGACCCACTCAATAAATGTTCCCATAACAGTATGGATTTGTGAGTCCCAAAGTACCCATCTCTTTTCACACCCCACTGGGACTAGGTCTCTTGTTTCTTTCCTTGCCTCCTCTCTCATCCTCACTATCCTCTTCTCTAAGACCAAAACCCTCTTTAAGTGAAGAAGCTTTGGAGAATGTTGTTATGGGTTTTTTAAGGAACCCATATCATACTGTGGGCTGTATCAAAAGCACGTGCCCTCTCTCATCAAGTTCATACTTTTAGAGACCTTGAAGTCCAAGAATAAGATACCAACAGGTGTGCTGTATTTTGTTGACTAGCTCTCTGACCCAAAGACAATACCTTGTGTGTGATGGGATAATTAGTAGTTCTTATGACCCAGGCCTCCAATAGACCTAACTCTTCACATCATCATATTGGAGCCTAAGTTTCAATATAGAAATATGACTCATAGACACTTTCAAAACACAGCACATAAAGGTCTCCAATTCAGTCTTTGAATCTGAAAACATCTAAAAGTGACTCTACAAATTGTGTTTGTAAATAAAATATCACCTACAAATTATTTTAAGATAATTTGTTCATTTGTCAATATCAATTTCTTTTTTTTCTTCCCCTTCCCATCATCCAACCTCATTCACTTATTTCCTTACCAAAGTAGTTAATGGCACAATTTTGTATTAGATGTAGGATTTGGTATCTTTTATCTCCTCAAGCCTGGGAGTGTGTGTATGTATGTATGTGTGTGGCACATGTGTGTGTGTGGGGGGGGAGATATGTCCAGGAGAACTAGGTTGGTTACTGTGTGCCTGCTGATTTCCAGGAGTTCTGTAGACATGGAAACTCCCACACTGGCACAGATCAATCATCTATGAAGATGTTTGTCTATGGGGTGAGTCCTAATAGCAGGGCGGGGGTGCCAGAAGGTCCATACATATTGAATAGAGGTTCTGTCCCCTGTCTCTCTGAGCACATGCCCACATATGGGGTTGTCCTTCTGACTTCCACAGCTCCACTGAAACCTCCTGTTCCCTGTGATAACGCTCTCCCCTTGACTGTCCATAGACATACCTTCCATTCTTACCTCTTTGCTTTACTAAACATTTTGGCCTTTCTAATAAATGCCCTCCCTTTTACTTTATGTCATTATACAAGGGTGCCGAATTCTGCTCAGTCTTCCTAAATTGTCCCAAAACGTTTTCTCTCTGTTGTTAAGAGCCCAGATCCTTTGTGCTAGAGATCCTGACGTATCATATCCCCTTATTTCTGATCAGCTCGCCCAACAAGCCAAGTTTTCTCAGGTTGGCAAACTCCCCCTTTTTAAAAATCCAGTGCAAGGAAGAGCAACCCCAGGACAGCATGACCTTTGGGGGTCACATTGTCCATTCTGGACACCATGGGCAGAGAAGGATACCCTCCCGGAGGGCTGGTGCCAGATTCTCCCACTCTTGCCTGAGCTCAGTACTGGGCTCCTGCTACCAATGATTAAGAACATCAGACTACTGTTCAGATAATACAAAGAATCTAGCTCCATGCCTTTGGTCTTAGAAGAGCTGGGACAGTCATCTGCCATAGGCCAGCTGTTCCTTCAGTCGGGAAATTGAGGAAAGAGAGAGCATCTGCCCGGGGACAGGACTGGGAGCACAGACAATTTGAAGGGAGACACTGCCTTGCTGATGGGAGGAGTCAGGCACAGCCAGGGTTGTACCATTTCAGTGGAAACATTCAGAAAAGCCCTGAGAAGGAAGGCCTTTTTTGCCAGGCTCTGAATACTCCATATTTTTGAAGACTAGAGAGATGGAACCAGATTCTTGGGTAGCATTGCTGGCTGTCTAAAGTAGACATCCATCCAGTTCCATCCATGAAGTCTTTCCTAGCCAAGCGGGATCTCCTGACTCATTGGTCAATCCTGACAGGGTTCTCTGGGATTCTGAAACTCCTGTTCATGGCTCAGTATCTCAGCTTTATCCTAAGCTCTGAAAGTCCAGAGAGTTCTGGTGTTGAAACCAACCAGGCCTAAAAATGTTTGTCAGGTGGATAAATGACTGCAAAATTGTTCTCAGTAGGAGCTGCCACCACACGAGCCACGGTATAAAGTAAAAAATGGACAGGGGAAAAGCACTTTTAAAAGTTCCCCATGAAAACAGAGTAACATCTGCATTAAAGATCTAGTGGAGTTCATAGACACCCACAAAATGCCCCATTAAACACTACAAAGTGTGCATTCTTGGAAGCCTGTGAGAATTTTCTACAAAATAGGTTATGTATTGGGACGCACAAGAAGTTTTAAGAAATACAGGATAATTGAAATACTTACATCCATTTGATCACAATAGAATAAGATCCTAAAATCCACAGTAAGAGAAACTATAGAAGACATACAGTTTAGTAGGGATAAACAACATGCTACTGACTGATGATTACACTTTCCTGAGTGAAATCAAGAGAAAAATATAAAAATTTGTAGAATCAAATGATAAAGAAAAGTCAACAATACCAAACCCCAGAGGACACACTCAAGGCATCCCCAGGTTCTAATGCCTAAATCAAATACTCAAACGCCTGCCCCTTCTCCATCCGAACACTCGACACACACCTCCTTAGAAAATCCAGAATCTCAGTTCCAGCTTTCTGCTCCCTGCTCTCCATTACAAAAGATCTGTACACATTTGATCTGTGACTCTGAGGATCATAAATATGGTGACTCTAGATTGGGTACGGGTTTCTGGTATCTGGAATGGCTCCAGAGGCCATGCTGTGCCTTCCCGGGGAACCAAAGAGTGAGCAAACCCAACAGATATGGCTTCCACCACCTGCTAAATACTGGTTCTCCTCTGTCTAAACAGCCCAGCTCCCCTGCAGCTACCACTTTGTCCTTCTCCCAACCAGCTTCTTCCCTACACCTCTGTGGGTACAAATTCCTGAGTGGACAAGGCCTGAAATAGCTTCCTGATGGGAAACATGGTGTATCCATTGCAACACAGACTCAGACCTAGGGAGTAAAAATGCCACTCTAACCGTTTCCTGAACGTTGTGGCCTGTGGACTCCTCTTCTCCCATTCTGTGCCTGTGCCAAGACTCCATAACAGGGAGGTGAGGTCTGGGGTCTGAGAGTCAGAGACTGAGAACGTTGGTGGTAAGGGACAATGGAGGAGTAAACTAGTAGAGGGGACAGGTGACAGGGAGGGAAAGTGCCTGTCTTAGCTGGGGTTTACACCATGACCACAGCAGCTCTTTAATTGGGGTGGCTTGCTTGCAGTTTCAGAGGTTCAGTCCATTATCATCTGAGTGGCTTCCATTTCTCAGCTTTTTTTTCCAAGATGGATTTCACTATGTAGTCCAAGCTGACCTCAAACTCCATCCTATGCCTCTACCTTCTAACTACTGGAATTAGAGAAAAGCAACACCAAGCCTAGATATTTTTTTTGTAATCTTTGATAAAGCTGTTATGAACATTTTCAGACACGAATCTGTAATCAGGAAGCGCATAGAACACCAGTGCCCTCTGTCAGAGATGCAGACTTGAGTGCAGCTGGGGTAAGTCTGAGTCATCCACACGCCCCACTAGGGCTAAGGCAGCTCCAACACTTACATCGTCTTTCATCTCTCTTCATTCCTCCTTTAGCCAACACTCAATGCACATCCTGCACGGAATTTACTACCAAGTCTTCCAGGAACCTGCTCTTGCCGTACACACCGTAAGTTTCCCTAGGAAGTTGTGAACAGATATGCTCCCAAAGGATGCTTGCCTTACTCCATACTCTCCCTGGTCCAGGTCCCTTCCTCGCCTCTATTTTTCCCACTTTCTCACTCCTTTTTCTGGCTCTTTTGGCCCTCTTTTCCTAGGGCTGTCCTTTTGAGAGCATTCCCCATTTCAGAATGACAGGACCCCTTGCCCATCTCTCACTGTCATCCACGCTTTTATAGCTTCTAGTTGTCCGATAGCAAAACCAGACACAAGACGTCCAGTGTCCTTGCTCATTCCAGCTGCTGCCACACGTGAACCATTCACTGTCTGACTTACACAGAGTTTACTGCTACCTGGTCTGGAGGATAGGAGCCCTGGTCATGGTATAGCAAGCCTCACTTCCAGTGAGGTTGTGGTCTCTGGTTCTGAGGGGTCACCCCTCTCTGTGTCCTCACATAACAGATGAGGAAACAAGATCCCATGGCCTAATCATTAAGGGCTAGAGAGAAGGCTCAGCAGGCAGATGCAAGTACTTGCTGCTGCTCTAGAGGCAGCAGGTTCCAATCTGAGCACCTTAATTAGTGGGCTCACACAACTGCCCGTGATTCCAGCTCCAGGAGATCCATTGCGTGATTCTGCCCTCATGGGCACTCGCGCGCACACACAGAGATATACACACACACAACTAAAAATGAATCTTTTTGTGACACTCTGCTCACTCATTTCTGTTGCTATAAAAATGTGAAGCTGCAACTTTGAAAGAGTTTCTTCTAGCTCACAATTTGGAAGACCAAATTCCAAGGTGGCTTCTACCATTCACATGAATGAATTCAGCATTACTAGGCTGCCTCACAGCATGGTAGAGAAGCAGGAAGAGAAACCAAGTGTTGAAGAGACAAATACATGAAGGGGAACTGTTTATTACAATCCACACCCCTGAGGCCCATGAGAGCTGGGTTATTCCCTGCCAGGAGCAGTGCCCCAACACCTAACTACTGCCCAATAGAACATAAAAGAACTTGAACAGATCAGGCTCTATCACTGAGCCCCAATGTTCCCCAGATATGCAGTAATCTACAGTCAATTAAATTAATCTCTTAGTTAGGTGTAGGGGGACACACCTATAACTGTTGTATTAGTGGGGACAAAGTAGGTGGATGATACATTCAAGGGCAGTCAGAGCTGCATAGCAAGTTCAAGGTCAACCTCAGCTCCAGAGAGACTGTGCTGGTTAATTTTTCTATCACTGTACCAGAACACCAAAAAGAAAAAAAGGGGGGTCATGGTTTGGGGCACATGGTCCATCATGGCACAAAAAGCAGGGCAGCAGCCCCTGTCCCAGTCCCCGTCTGAGGTGGTGGGAGCCTGAGGCCCCTGTGTGCATCATAGCAGCACCCAGGACGCAGTCTTTCTTCTAGAAACCTTCTCAACACAGCACCACCTGCTGGTAATCGAGCGCTCGTACATGCAACTGTGAGGGATGTTTCAGACTCCAGCCCCACGAGACTCTGTCTCAAAAACAAACAAAACAGTTTTTTTTTTCAGGTGGACCACTTAATTAGTCTGAGCAACTTACGGTGTGCAACCACCACATCAAGCTCACAATGTTTCTTTCTCTTCCAAGGCTTTCCGGGTGCCTCTTGCAGTCTCATGGCCCTGAACCCTGCTTCAAAGCAACTGTCTTAGTTAGGGTTTCTATTGCTGTGAAGAGACACCATGACCACAGCAACTCTCATAAAGGAAAACGTTTTATTAGAACTGGTTTACAGTTCAGGGGGTTAGTCCATTATTGTCACTGCGGGAAGCATGAAAGTGAATATAGTGAATACAGTGAATATAGTGAATACAGTGAATGTAGCGAATATAGTGAATACAGCAAATACAGTGAATACAGTGAATACAGTGAATACAGTGAATAGAGTGAATACAGTGAATACAGCGAATACAGCAAATACAGTGAATACAGTGAATATGGCGAATACAGTAAATATAGTGAATATGCTGAATATAGGCAGACATGGTGCTGGAGAGGTAGCTGAGAGTTCTACACCTGGATCCACAGGCAGCAGGAAGACACAGTGAACCTCTAGGCCTGGCCTGAGCTTCTGAAACCTCAAAGCCCGCCCCCAGCTGCACATTTCCTCCAACAAGGCCACACCTACTCCAATAAGGCCACACTTCCTAATAGTGTTACTGCCTATGGGCCTATGGGGACCATTTTTATTCAAACCAACACAGCAACCATGCAGTTACTTTTGCTGCTCTAGGAGACCTGGCCTTGAATCCCGTATGAGAGCGTGCCTGTCACTTCACACAATGTGTTTCGTTTCCTTAAGAAATTCTTGTACTTATGTGGCGCGCGTGCGCGCGCGCGCGTGTGTGTGTGTGTGTGTGTGTGTGTGTGTGTGTGTGTGTGTGGTATGTATGTACAATCGTGTGCAGGCATCTTTTCCTTTATTTATAGGTACATGTGAAGACAAGAGATTGATGCCAGGATGTGATCTCTAATCACTTCCCACCTTATTTTTTTAGATGAACTTTCTGACTGAACCTGGATCTTGCTGTTAAGCCTTTTGGTAGCCAACTAGAGAGCCCCTGGTCCACCTGTGCCTACTCCTCACCACTGGGGTTAGAGATGTAGGCCACGGTGTCTATGGATGTAGGGGATCTACACTCAGGTAGTCATGTGCGTTTTACCCTAGCCATCCAGATTTGGCTGTTTTTAATAAACACTTAACGGATATTTACAAACATGGCTTCACATGATCACATTAGATTTTTGGAGTTCAGATCTAGTGCCAAGTCACTGAGTCGTAAGTCAAATGTGTTTAACCTTTAAAGAAGTTGTAGGGCCGAGGGATGCTCAGGGGTAGAAAACAATACTTTAGAGTAGTGTTTCTCAACATGTGGGTGGCCCCTTTTGGGTCACATAACAGATATTCTGCATATATCCATATTTGCACATATTTACACTGTTGTGGGATATTCACTAAAGAAGATTGCTTGGATATGGATTTAATTCAATAGAAAGTCTTTATTAGTCAGCTGGCAACTACACCAAGTACTCGAAATCCCAGAGTAGCCCCAGGCCTTTCTCAAGTTTTTTTTAAGCACAAAACCATGTCCTGGGCTGACACACTTCAGTTAACAGAAATAGTCAGAAGCAGAAGTACAGAAGCTGAAAAAGCAAGGTAGTACATGTAGAGACTTTCTCGTAACTATGGACTTTGATGGATTAGGCCTTTGATTTAGTTTTGGCAGGTGGTGCTGTTTATGTGCTGAGTTTTATGGTCTGAATAGTATTTTCACCATGGAGTCAGTTGTGCTAAGATTGCGGGGCCTACTAAGGTCTGGCCCTGTTGCAACATTACTATTCATAGCAGTAACAAAATTACAGTTATAAAATAGCACTGAAAATTATTTTATGGTTAGAGGTCACCACAACATGAGGAACTGTATTAAAGGGATACAGATTAGGAATATTGAGAACCATTGGCTTACAGGGATGGGGCAGAGTTTTCTAGAAGGCTGGATATGTTCTGAATCTGCATCCAATGTCTGGTATGTTTTCTCCCATACTCAGGATTCATGGATCTAGGAGTCAAGGACAGAAAAGGGACTGGTACCACTCACAGGCACCTGTAAATGACACACTAGCAAAGGTTTTACTTCCTGTTTCCATGACCTGGAAGTTTTAGTTCCCGAGTTGAGCGTGTTTCTGCCAGGACACACAACAAACATTCTACTAAACTAGACCCTATGACTTTTCCCTTGGTCTATTTGAGTGCCTGATGCCTTCAGTCAACAGTCTATGAATACAATGTTAGTGAGAATGGTTGGCCAGACTATCAAAGGGAAATTAGATGGCTTCTCCATAACCGAGGTAAGAAAGAGCATGACTGGAGTTTGAGAGATACTTTTAGGCATTCCTTGGTGATACCATGTCCTGTTATTAAGGTCATGGGAAACTACAAAGCCCAGTCCAGGCAGAATTGTAAATGGTCCAGCTACTTCATGAGTGAAGGTATGAGTTGCCCTCCATGCAAAGTACCAAGACCTGTTTAGGTGCAAAGTGGAGGAGCTACAAAATGTGGTAGAAAAGAAGAATAAATACAAGATGTGGTGGTTTGAGTAAAAATGCCCTCCCATGGGCACATATGGAGTAGCACTATTAGAAGGTGTGTGACTTTGTTTGAATGGGTGTGGCTTTGTTAGAGGAAGTGTGTCACAGGGGTGGGCTTTGAGTTCTCAAATACTCAAGCCTGGCCAGAGTGTCTTGGTCTCTTTCTGCTGCCTTCAGATCCAGATGCAGGACTCTCAGCTCCTTCTCCAGCACCATATCTGCCTGCACACTGTCATGCTTGCCACCATGCTCCCCACTGTGACAATAATGGACTAGACCTCTGAAACTGTAACCCAGTCCCCATAAATGTTTTCCTTTGTAAGAGTTGCAGTGCCCATGGTGTCTGCCCACAGCATTAGGAACCCTAACTAAGATGGTTGCTTTGAAGTCATTTTCCACCCATCGCCAAGCTCTCGAAGCCACTCTACCTCAAACCCCTGTCATGGCTTTGTTCAGTTAAGCTGCATCACTCTCTCCTTGCTCCCTCAAACCCAGAAAATCCTCCTCTCCCCACTGTCCTGAACAGTAAATCACTCTCTTACTCCTTCCCTAGCAGCTCTGATTATCCCTTGCCCCTTCAGATTTTTATGTGATGTATAGACAGGAGTATAGCTTAAACTCAGGAAGTCACACAAATGGGACAATAGCCACCTCTGACTAAGCTACTGGGTAGGGCCCCTCCTCCCAGGGATCATGTCATAACAAGCTGAACTTACTGTTTTAGCTAGAGCACACTAACCTTGACTAAGGATCTGTTAGCAAATATCTATTCAGGTTCCAAACACATCTTCCATATCATGTATTCCCACATGGAAGGAGCAGAGTCCTAACTGCCAAGGACTCATCTAGAATTAATCACACCTTGATTTCGTTGTTGTTGTTAAGTAAGATCTCATTTTATATCCCTGGCTGTCCTGGAACTTGCTCTGTAGACTAGGCTGGCCTCAAACTCTCAAAGAGCCATCTGCCTCTGCTTCCCAAGTGCCAGGACTAAAGGTGTGTGCTACTACCACCTGGCTTTTGAAGTTGTTGCAGGCTACCTTTTGTTCCCAGTGGGCAGATATCCTCCATTGCTGGGGCACCAAGAATTTAATTCTGTCATTATTAGTCTAGTAAATCCTGAGGTTGACAGGGGAACTAAATTCCCAGTTATAAACCTCTCTTTGGTCCTTTTCGCCTTGCCCATTTACCTCCTCCTTTCTCTTCTGAGAAAAAAAATTATCCAAAGAGGGAGCAACCTCATATCCAGGTTTGTTTGTTAAGAGTGGAAAATAATTTGACCCGGAAAATATTTACCATTTTAACAACCCTCCATAACCAATTCCATAGGGGCTACTGCCCCTAATCTCTTCTCACAATTAATTGAAGATTTGTCCCTCCTCAGAAATCTCCATGAGGTTACCCAGTCCTGCCTGACATGCCCCAGGGACATCAGAACACTGATTTCAACCACAAGCCACCAATAAAAAAGACCAAATATTTACTGGTTATGGTAGAGACATTATTGAGATGGGTAAAGACTTTTTGTTGAATAATGATTTGCTGATGAATTGAAGCTGGGTGCCTATGTCTTCACCAAGCCAACTGTATGTGTCACCGGTCTGTAAGCCTGTCTGCCTGCCTCTTGAGCCCCATATGTGCCACCATTTGCCTGGGTACCTACTAGCATCTGCCTGTGGTTCACGTGCTGATGAACAAAGTATGTCACATCTGCCTAAATAAACGAACTGGGGACAGGGGTAAGAAGGGAAGAAAAGAGAGAGAGAGAGAGAGAGAGAGAGAGAGAGAGAGAGAGCGAGAGAGAGAGAACATGGAGATGAAATCGGGGCTGGAGAGGTGGCTCAGTGATTAACAGCACTGTGGCTCTCACAGAGAACTTGAGTTCCATTCGACCTCATGGCAGCTCATAACCATAACTCTAGGTCCAGGGATCCAACACTTTTTTGGCCTCTGTGGGCACCAGGAACACACAAAGTGCATTAAACATACATGTAGGCAAAACCTTACATATAAAATTTAAAAATTAAAATGAAAACATTTAAAAATGGAAAGCAGACTATTGGGCGGGAAAGGATCATTGATAAGAGTAGGAAGAAGGCAAGAGAAGATATCGAGGGAGAATGTGATTATAAACACTACATGCATGTATAAAATGTCATAATAAAATATTAGTGTGTTATGTGTGTTATATTTCTTTTTAAGAAGAAGGGCACATGTGGCTTTTAATACACAGTGTAATCATGTGTTATTAGATAATATGGCCATGATTTTATAGTACTATTAAAAGTTAATCATTTGATTGACTACTTATCAATATAAGCAACAAGATGCTTAGTGTTATATACTTTTATGATATCTGTTTATGAACAGAAAAGGAATTTGTGAGATCATTAACTTTATAGCATATAAAATCTCATCGATAACCATAAAAAACGGTGTGGGTGTGTAATAAAAAAGAAGTAAGTTGTCAAAGTTGCAATGAATCTCACTGAAACAGCCATGGCTTCACCGAGAGGGGTATGTATAGACTTAAGGTCACCACTGTAACAGATGATAAGTGGGACAAAAAAGAAATCAGAGAAACAACACCCTTCACAACAGCCACAAATAACATAAAATACCTTGGGGTAACACTAACCACACAAGTGAAAGATCTATTGACAAGAACTTTAAAACTTTGAAGAAAGAAATTGAAAAAGACACCAGAAAATGGAAAGATCTCCCATGCACTTATGTAGGTAGAATTAACATAGTAAAAATGGCATTCTTACCAAAAGCAATCTACAGATTCAGTGCAATGCCCAGCAAAAATTCTCCACAGACCTTAAAAGAATAATACTCAACTTCATATGGAAAACAAAAAAATCCAGGAGAGCCAAAACAGTCCTAGACAACAAAAGAACTTCTGGAGGCATCACAATCCTAAACTTCAAACTCTACTATAGAGCTACAGTAATGAAAACGGCCTGGTATTGGAATAAAAACAGACAGGAGGACCAATGGAATCTAATTGAAGACCTGGATATCAATCCACACACCTCTGAACACCTGATTTTTGACAAAGAAACTAAAAATATAAAGTGGAAAAAAAGCATTCAACAAATGGTGCTTGCATAACTGGATATCAACATGCAGAAGAATGCAAATAGATCCATATTTATCATCATGCAAAACTCAAGTCCAAATGGATTAGACCTCAATATAAAAACAACCACACTGAACCTCATAGAAGAGAAAGAAAGTACACTTAAATGCATTGACACAGGAGACCACTTCCTAAATATAATTCCAGTAGCACAGACACTGAGAGCAACAATTAATAAATGGGACCTCCTGAAACTGAGAAGCTTCTATAAAGCTAAGGACACAACCAACAAGACAAAATGACAGCCTACAGTATGGGAAAAGATCTTCACCAACCCCACATCGGACAGATGTCTGATCTCTAAAATATACAAAGAACTCACTCAAGAAACTTGACATCAAAAGAATAAATAATCCTATAGAAAAATGGGGTACAGACCTAAACAGAGAACTCTTTACAGACAAATCTCAAAGGGCTAAAGACACTTAAGAAAATGCTCAACATTCTTAGCCATCAGAGAAATGCAAATCATAACAACTCTGAGATTCCATCTTACACCTGTCAGAATGACCAAGATCAAAAACTCTGATGACAGCTTGTGCTGGAGAGGATGTGAAATATGGTGAACGCTCCTCCATTGTTGTTGGGAGTGCACAATTGTACAGCTGCTTTGAAAATCAGTATGGCAATTTCTCAGAAAATTAGGAAACAACTTTCCTTAAGACCCAGCAATACCACTTTTGGGTATATATCCAAAGGATGCTCAATCATGCCACAAGGACATGTGCTCAACTATGTTCATAGCAGCATCAGTTATAATAACCAGAACCTGGAAACAACCTAAACGTCCCTCAACTGAAGAATGGATAAAGAAAATGTGTTACATTTACACAATGGAGTACTACACAGAGGTTAAAAAGTGATGACATCTTGAAATTTGTAGGCAAATGAATGGATCTGGAAAAAAAACATATTGAGTCATGTAAACCAGACCCAGAAAGGCAAATATAATATGTATTCACTCAAAAGTGGTTTTTAGATATAAAGAAAAGAAAAACAAGCCTACAGGCCACAACCCCAAGAGAAACTAGACAACATAGAGGACCCTCCCTAAGAGAACATACATGGATCTACATAAGAAGGTAAACAAGACAAGATCTCCTGAGTAAATTGGGAGGTGGGGATCTCAGGAGAGGATAGAAGGGTAGAGGGAGTAAGAGAGGAGAGTGGAGAATAATATATAGATCAATAAAAACAATTTTAAAAAGATCACCACTGTAAGGGAGGAGAGACCTGAATGCACACTCTGTGAATTATGACTCAAGAAAGCAAGAAGTTTGGAAGAAAAGGGTGTGCCAAGGGCACCCTGGGCTTGCTCCTGCTCTTCCTTTATCAAGAGGACAATTCCCAAGTATTCATTCCACCCATTTGTGGGAATATCACAGTGCACACCTCCTTAGAAAAGCAGCCATGACTTTCGTAGCTTTCCGTTCTTTGCTCTCTGTCCCACACCTACACTGGGCCTGTGACTCCAAGGACAGTAAACATGTGACCCCAGGATTGAGGTGATAGTTGCTGGTATCAGGATAATTAGGTTCTGAAGCTATGTTGTGCCTTGCAATGAGACCAAAAAAGGAACGCACATCACAGAAGAGCGTTTGCCCCACCTTCTGAACCCTGGTTCCTATCAGTTCTGCTTATCACAGCTCTCCTGCAACTTTGCCCTGCCCACCAAGCTCCCGCCTATAAATATTGGGGTTCAAATAACTGTCTAGACAGAGACCACAAATTCTGCTTCCTGCACACAGTGTATCCCATAGCAGCACAGACTCAGGCCTCAGAGCTGATCATGCCGTTGGACACACTTCCTGGTTGGCTGAACGCTGTAGCCTGTGGGCTTCTGTTTCTTCTCCATGTGCAGGGTGAGACTCCTTATATGGGTGGTGGGGGCCAGAGTTGCCAATTTTGGCAGAGGCAGAGGCTGAGGCTGTGGTAGGGAAGGTAGCAAGGGAGGAGGAGCAGGCAGAGATGACAGAGTGGAAAAGTGGCCCTTGTAGCCCAGAGAGTCAGTGATGTCTGAGGACAGTCAATAGTACAGAGGGCTACTCTGCCAAGCCCTGGGCCTGAAAGTCAGAGGGAAGTGTGTTGGGGACAGAGAGGCAGATGGGCCATGTCCCCTTTCTGTATAGGGTTGTACCTGTGACTGTAGCTCTTACTGACCCACGGGCAATAATAAAATTAATTACACCTTCCTACTATCATTGAACTCTTAATGGGTCACCCTCTTGAACAGAAAAGCATCACGGTATACTCCAAACAATCCTGGGAAATTTTCCTGGTCCTCAGTCATATAGTTCTCCAGCCCTACTCAGTTGCCCAACTGAGAGGCTCATGTTCCCTTTCCCATTTTCTGACCTTTGGAAAAGGTACAACTTGGAGTCCGAGGCAAAGGGCATATGTGCTCTGTGTCTGCCAGAAAGTCTTCAGGCTTATGAAAAGATGAGCCAGGAGGGTACTGTGCCCGGGGTCAGTATGCAGCCCTGAGGCCTCCTACCCAAAAGTGTCCAAGCCTGAGTCATGCTGACCTCCTGCTAGGCCTCTTCAATCAGATTTACCCTAAGGAGGCCATAAGGACTTCACACTGTGACTCTTCCCTGCTGTTGTCCAGGTTCTGAGATATCACCGGGGACTCCTGGATGGGAAGATCTGCCCAACTCACTCTTGGTTTATTTGAACATTCTCTTTGGATCCTGGGTTCAGAATCACTGATAACCATAAGAGGGCACAGAGTTGTGAACCACCCAGGCCAGGCTCATCCATGGGAGAGCAAGATAGGTGTGATCTGGTGTAATGGCACACACCTGTAAATGGTGTTTTAGATGAGGCAGAGAAGGTAGAAGACTTTTCAGATGCAAGCCAGCCTGGGCTACACGACAAGAACCTGTCTGGTGGGGTGGTAAATGTAGAAATGTTAAAACAGAATACCACAGCAATTTCGGCATCGGTAATAATCAGGATGAGGTGGACATCTGGAAGTAAACTTGGTCAGCAATGCTTACCATAGCAAAGTCAGGAATTTAAAGCATCACATAATCGGTCGGATGGCAACCCAATCAATGGTGACTTTTGGTTTTAAATATGACATAGGTGACATTAGCTGATTTAATTACAGGGAATTTTCTACTATTATATTTTTTTACTTTTCATGGGTCCCCTTTTTGCACATACAGCCGTTATAAAGACACAGTAACTCTTGAGAAGGCTACACGTATAATGAGAGATGTATTATCCTTTCCCCACATGCCACTCAAAATCAGACTCTCTACTTAGCTGGGTGGTGGTGGCGCATGCCTATAAGCCCAGCATTTGGGAGGCAGAGGCAGGTGAATCTCTGTGAGCTCAAGGCCAACCTGGTCTACAAAGCAAGTTCCAGGACAGTCAGAGCTTTTACACCAAGAAACCTTGTCTAGAAAAACCAGAAAAAAAAAGAGAGAAAAAGGAATCTCTGCTTAATAAACTTCAATTGTTTCATTTTAAAATGAAAAAGGAAAATGTATGCGTAGTTTTTTATCTTTAACATATTTGTCACATCCCTTTCTGGGATGTTTTCCTGCCTCCTGACTGAAAGTACACTCACTCCAATATGTGGGACTCCATGGAGAGCTTCTCTTGGGGGTGAAGCATCCTAGCTGTAACCTGACTCTTAGCAAACCCATTTCAGCAGGTTTTGCCTGTTGCTGTAGCAGTGACAGATTCTAGTGGCCCAAGGCCTGAGTGATCTATATGGACATATATGGCATGTGGCATAGTATCCTGTAGAGAGCATGTTGCTGGAGATAGGAATGAGTTTTCAGCACTGGAAAGATGGTGGCAAATTGCCCTCTGGTCCCTGAGAGTGGCTGCTGCCCTTGGCTACTTGTTACCCACACCAAGTAGCATTGAACATGCAATCCACATTTATCACGTGTGGAAGATTTTTACTTTTTATGGAAATAGGGCAGGTCTGCCAAGTTCTGCCACACTGGAATATGGTGCTGTGGAGACAAGTTGCCAGGGAGGTGGGTACCTGGAAAAGGCTGAATTGAGGATAGCAAGAAAGAAGTAACATCCATAGTGTGAAGGTAGATGGTTGGGCAAACCCAAACTTGATACCGTATGTCACTTACAGGTGAAGACTCAGCCAGCCCCATCAGGACTACCCACACAGGACAGGTGCGGGGGAGTCTTGTCCACTTGAATGGCACCAAAGAGGGAGTCTACATCTTCCTGGGAATTCCCTTTGCCAAGCCACCTCTAGGAGAGCTGAGATTTGCACCTCCTGAGCCTCCCGAACCATGGACTGGTGTGAGGGATGGCACCACCTACCCAGCCAGGTAAGTCCTCCTGAGACCCAGAAAATGCCAGGTCCTGAAATGGGCAGCAGCTCAGAACTCTGGGCCAGACTGCAGTGCTTTCTCCATCTCCTCCCCCATTGCGTTCTCTCTGTGATGGGATATGCTGCAGATGCCAGAGAAAGGCCAAAGTGATGACGGCTCCTTAGCAAATCACACTGCACAATCACTGGACCAACCTATAGGTGTCCAGGAAGCATTGGCCAAGAGGCAATTCCCTGAGAGTCTGGATATGAGGTGAAGGATGTCCCAGCACCCTGTTTATTAATGCAGCACCTATATGGGTACAGGACCCAATACCCAGGCCTTGGAGAGTACAAAAAGAAATGGTGTTATTACACACACCAATGGTTTTCACAGAAGTTCATGGAGATATCAGTATCCCATCATCAGGAAGAGTAGGATCCAAAGACCCATCTGGCAGCCTCACTAGAATTTTGAGCTCCTTATCAGTTTCCCAAAGTCTGTGACCTTTACCTTAGTTGGAAGAGATTTCGGAGTTGGATCTCATGTTATCAGGACATCATGGGGCCAGAAAGAGGGGTTTTGGTGGCTGAGAGCAAATATGAACTAAGAGTCTGTTTTTAATACTGCACATCTCTTAGAATAACTGTCCTTGTCTCCAGGTGTCTACAAAATTCTGATACAGTGAATGCAGAAAGTCTGGCAATGATGAAACTGAGCGTGCCTTCCATCTCTATGTCTGAGGACTGCCTGTATCTCAATATCTACACACCAGCTCATGCCCGTGAGGGCTCCAAACTGCCTGTGAGTGGCAAGCCATACTTAGTTCTGGGATGGGCATTTCTTTGGGATGATTGGAAGGGGCAAATTCAGTGTGAGACCCTGATGAAAAGCCTTCCCTGTCAGGTGTCCAGGAATCCTTCTCTGCCATGGCATGCAGCTGAACCCTAGGTATAGGACACAGAGACCTAAACACTCTGGGAAGTCAGTGGCTATGGCTCCATGATCAACTCAGGTTTCACACCACCTACCAGAGGCCTGAGAGCTACATCCTGAGCTCTTGCAAATTTACTGGAATGGGCTCTCCATTGTGTCAATGATGTTTTTCTTGTTTTGAGAAACGGTCTCTCTATATAACCCTGGCTGGCCTAGAACTCACCATGTAGACAAGGCTGGCCTCAAACTCATAGAGATCTTTGATCTCTGCCTCCAGAGGTATGGTAATTTTTTAATTGAAAATAGATTCTCTCATATATTAACTCTTCTTTGAAAGTCTGGTAAAATTCTATGATAAAAACCATCTGGCCCTGGGCTTTTTTTTTTAGTTGGGAAACTTTTAATGACTACTTCTATTTCACTGGGGGGTTATAGGAATACTTAAGTTGTTTATCTGATCATGATTTAACTTTGGTAAGTGATAACTATTGAGAAAATTATCCATTTCTTTTAGATTTTCTAATTTAGTGGAGTACAGGTTTTGAAAGTATATCCTTATGAGTCTCAGGATTTCCTTGGTGTCTGTTGTTATGGCCCCCTTTTCACTTTTATTCATTTGGTTATTCTGATTTTATTAATTTGGATATTCTTGCTCTGTCTTTTAGTTAGTTTGGATAAAGTTTGTCCATTTTGTTGATTTTCTCAAAAAAAAACCCAACTATTTATTTCATTGGTTCTTTGTACTGTTCTCTATGTATTTTATTGATTTCTGCAGTTTGATTATCTCCTGCTCTCTCTTCCTCTTAGGTGCGCTTACTTCTTTTTGTTCTAGAACTTTCAGGTGTGCTGTTAAGTTGCTAGTGTGAGCGCTCTCCAATTTCTTTTAATGCTGTGAACTTTAAGCACCATCTTCATTGTGCCCATAAGTTTGAGTGCGCTGTGTATTCATTTTCATGAATTCTAGAAAGCCTTTAATTTCTTTCTTTATTTCTGTCTCAACCCATTTTTCATTCAGTAAGGAGTGGCTCAGTTTCTGTGAGTTTGTAAGCTTTCTGTTGTTTCTGTTCTTGTTGATATCCTGCTTTGGTTTGCAGTTGTCTGATAGGATGCAGGGAATTGCCTCAATTTTCTTGTTTCTGTTGAGATTTGCTTTGTGACCAAATATATGGTTAATTTTGAAAAATTTTCTGTGAGGTGCTGAGAAGAAGGTAGATTCTTTTGCATTTGGGTGGAATGTTCTGTAAACATCTGTTAGATTAATTTGGCTGACAAAGTCAGATAGCTCTAGTACTTCTCTGTTTAGTTTCTGTCTGAATGACCTGTCATTGGTGAGAGTGGGGTATTGAAGTCTCCCACTATCGGTGTGTAAGGGTCAAGATGTGATTTAAGGTCTAATAGTGTTTCTTTTACAAAAATAGGTGCTCTTGTGTTTGGGATAGATGTTAAGAATTGAAATGTCATCTTGGTGTATTTTTTCTTGTGATGAATATGTAGTATCCTTCCACACCTCTTTTCATTAATTTTATTAGATATTAAAATGCCTACACCAGTTTGCATGTTAGGTTTGTTTGATTAGAATATCTTTTTCCGACCCTTTACCCTGAGCTAATGTCTACCCCTGATATTGAGGTGTATTTCTTGTATGCAGCAGGATTAATCCTATGTTTGTAACCATCTGTTAATCTGTGTCTTTTTATTGGGAAATTGAGTCGATTGATATTGAGAGATACCAATGATCAATGGTTGTTAATTCCTGTTATTTTGTTGTTATTGTTGTTGTTGTTGGTGGTGGTGGTGGTGGTGGTGTGTATGTGCTTCCATTATTTGGGTTTTGCTGGTGTGAGATTATTTATTTCCTATGTTTCCATGTGTATAATTAACCTTAGTTTAGAGTTTTCCTTCTAGTACCTTCTTTAGGGCTAATTTGTATACAGATATTGTTCATATTTGATTTTATCATGGAATGTCTTAAGGTGATTGAAAGTTTTGCTGGGTATAGTAATCTTGGCTGGCACCTGTGGTCTCTTAGAGTCTGTAGCACTTCTATCCAAGACCTTCTGTCTTTTAGAGTCTCCAATGAGAAGTCAGGTGTAAGTCTAATAGGTCTACCTTATATGTTACTTGGTGTTTCTCCCTTGAAGCTTTTAATATTCTTCATTTGCTCTGTATATTTAGTGTTTTGATTATTATGTACTGAGGGGACTTTTCTGGTCCAATCTACTTGGTATTCTGTATGCTTCTTGTAACTATATAGGCATTTCCTTCTTTAAGTTAGGAAGATTTTCTTCTATGGTTTAGTTGAAGATATTTTCTAGACCTTTGAACTATTTGGTATTCTCCTTCCTTTATTCCTATTATTCATAGATTTGTTCTTTTCACAGTGTCCCAGATTTCTTGGATGCTTTGTGTCAAAATTTTTCAGATTTACATTTTCTATGGCCAATGTATTCATTTCTTTTATTGTATCTTCAAAGTTGGAGATTCTCTCTTCCATCTCTTGTATTCTGTTGGTGAAGTTTACCTCTGTAGTTCTTGCTCACATTCCTAAAC
The DNA here is from genome assembly GCF_903992535.2 of Arvicola amphibius. Classification (NCBI taxonomy): domain Eukaryota; kingdom Metazoa; phylum Chordata; class Mammalia; order Rodentia; family Cricetidae; genus Arvicola; species Arvicola amphibius. The sequence goes on along the minus strand of NC_052061.1, from coordinate 33,722,490 downwards.
TTTTCACTTCCAGGATTCCCTCAGTTTGTGTTTTCTTTATTGTTTCTATAACCATTTTCAGGTCTTGAACAATTTTATTTGTTTCCTTCAATTGTCTTTATTTTCTTTGCTTTCTTTAAGGGATTTATTCATTTGCTCTTTCAGGACCTCTTTCATCTTCATATTAAGGTCTTTTCTTCAGCTCTGTTGGAATATTTAGAACCTGCTGTGGTAGGATAGCTGGGTTCTGCTGGAGACACATTGCCCTGGCTGTTATTTATTGTGTTCTTATGCTGGCATCTAGGTATCTGGGTTTGGGTTGGTTATAGGTCTAGGTGTTGACTTCTGGGTTTCTCTTTGTTTGGTGGGTGTTTTGATACTTAATTTCTGTTTCCTCTCTGGATTTTTAGAAAGTGTGCTGCCTTCTCAGTAGGTGTGTTCCCTGGAAATGCTGGGGGTAGAGGGTCTGTTGCAGTGCAAGGGATGACCCTGAGAATTGGGTCTGGGGGAACAGAGAGTGGGGAAGGTCCACAGGCAGCCTACCTGGTTCCAGAGCTCTGGTATTAAAGGTATACATCACCATGACCAGCTCTGTGCCAATGATTTTTTGTTAATAATCAGGAGAGTCACTGATGAATATACCCCTTTTCATTTTATTTCACAGGCATCTGAGAGTAGGGGATGTTATTACTCCAGATTTAGAGCCATTGATTCAGGCTTGGGTCCTTAGAGAAGCAGAGAGATTAGCAAGTATCCTGATGGTACTAGAGCCCTGTCTGTGGTCCAGGTGAGGATGTCCTGAGGAGTTTTGTCTGTGTGTCTAAGTACACTGAGACAAAGCATTAGGTAAACTAGAAGACACCCCAGGTGGAGCTTGAGCTGGGTGGGAACCTCTGGCATCTGACTTGATTTCCACAGGTAATGGTGTGGATCCATGGTGGTGCACTGGTTTCGGGTATGGCTTCTGCATACGATGGATCCATGCTGGCAGCCAGGGAGGATGTGGTGGTGGTCACTATCCAGTACCGCCTGGGTGTCCTGGGCTTCTTCAGGTGAGTCTGGAGACAGCCTGCACTGTGCAGTAGGGGATGAAGAGAAATAAGACAGCCCTGTGATTCCTTCTCTGCGTCTTCACAGCACTGGAGACCAGCATGCCAGAGGCAACTGGGGCTACCTGGACCAAGTGGCCGCCCTGCGCTGGGTCAGGAAGAACATCGCCCACTTTGGAGGCAACCCTTACCTTGTCACCATCTTTGGAGAGTCTGCAGGTGGCACAAGTGTGTCTTCACAGGTTGTGTCCCCCATGTCTAAAGGACTCTTCCACAGAGCCATCATGGAGAGTGGGGTGACCCTGCTGCCTGACCTTATCTCTAACACCTCTGAAGTGATCTACACAGTGAGTCACTTCAGCCATTGATGATCCTGCAGCCTCAGACTCCACCCTCTGATACTCTGGGAGTTTTCTTAATTGGGGAAACAAGGAGCATGGGAACTAGCTTCTTTCAGTACTTTCTGAGAGATTTGAGATTTAGAATCCACTTCTCTCTATACAGGCAGGGTGTAAGAACCATGCATAAGTACCTTGTAGTGTCCATCATGTTCAGAAACATATGGGATATAGATATGGCTCAGTAGGTAAAAACATAAGGACCGAGTTCAAATTCCCCCAGAAACCACAAAAAGCTGCATGCGGCAACAGTGTGTGATCCTGGTATTCATAGGATGAGATAGGAGGCAGAGACCAGAAAATCCCTGAAATGTCACAAATAAGATAGACTCTTGTTAGAAGGAATAAATAATAAAAGATCATCTCTCAAACAAGATGGGAAGTGAGGACTAGCAACCAAATGTTGTCTTCGAATCTTTGCACGGAAACCATGGTACAGGCATTCCTGAAGTCACACACGCTCATGGACAAACACAAGTAGCTTATTTTTTAAAGTGTTTAGGCAAAATGACCCCTCTGGCTGTCACATCTGAGCGACAAGAAAATGGGAATTTCATAATGACTCCATTTCACCAGCAAAAAGTGCGATGTGATATTTGGGCACAATGCCAATCAATTGGGATTGGGAAAACTCCTCTACTTGCCTGAAAGGATGGATCAACTCCTGCCTGATCCCTTTACAGAAAGTGGCCAGCTTATCTGGTTGTGAGACTGCGAACTCAGAGACCCTGGTGCACTGTCTGAGAAACAAGAGTGAAGAGGAGATTCTGGCTATTAACAAGGTTGGGAGAGTCGTGTGACTTGGAGGACCTCGTCAGTGAGATGTGGGAGAGTCAGTCCTTACTACTCCAAACAAATTACCTTTGCTCCATGGTTTGGCATCTTCTTAATCACGTGTGTAAAATAAATACCAAATATCCTAATATATATAGAATCTCTGTCAGCGGTGGAAAATCATCCTGAGACAATTAAATGGGGGCAGGGGTAATGGTTAGGGTTTCTCAGTGGACATCAGAATTGACCTTCATCACTGACCTTGCATGTCCCTCAGGTCGTCGCTACTGTCTCTGCTGTGGTAGATGGGAAGTTCCTACCCAGGCATCCCCAAGAGTTGTTGACTGCTGTGGATTTTCACCCTGTCCCCAGCATCATTGGAGTCAACAATGACGAGTATGGCTGGCTTCTCCCTTTGGTGAGGCACAGTTCCAATTCTCTGAAAATCTGGGGACTCATAAGGTGAGCAGAGGAAACTTGATCCATATCATCCCACCTTATACTGAAAACTGTCCTCTCTCTCCCAGGTCATGGGCACTGATCAAACAATAAAGGGCATAACCAGAGAGACCCTGCCGGCTATCCTGAAGAACACAACAACACAGATGGTAAGCCACCTTGAGTACTGCCTCCAATAGACAGAGCCACTATGTATCCTTCTCAGACAACATCTTCTACAAACAAAGATCTCTGTGTGTGTGTGGTTCGTGGATGGCTCACCTCAGAACCTATGCCTTTCCCTCTACACCATGTCTTATCCCTGGCCACATTCTCCACACTGAGGCTGCTGTCTATAAAAACAAGAACCTGCCTAAACTCATTCTTCCTGATTCTCTGCTGTAGATGATACCTCCTGAGTGTAGTGACCTGCTAATGGAAGAGTATATGGGGGACACTGAAGATGCCCAGACCCTCCAAATACAGTACAAGGAAATGATGGCAGACTTCATGTTTGTAATCCCTGCACTCCAAGTAGCAAAGTTTCAACGTGAGTACATCTGTGATGAGGCCTAGTTGGGAGGATCTCAGAGCCATGGGTCCCAGATAAGCTTAATAGTGTCCAGGTCCCCGCTCATATCTGGATCACATCTCTGGTACCAAACTCCCGAGGACCATTACATCGGTATTTCTTCATTCTAGTGTAAGAGAGTGGAGTGACATCCAGATACAGACAAGGAAACAGGTTGCTGATACTCCATTGATTTGCCAAACCTACTCAGCTGGGAAGGCCAGGGTCACTGCTTAGCCAAAGGCTTTCCAGTAACTAGTGCTCCAGCCTGGGGCCACCTACTTGACAATTATTATTTTTTATTGATTTTTATTGAGCTCTACATTTTTCTCTGTTCCCCTCCTCTTTAATCCTCTCCCAAGGTCCCCATGCTCCCAATTTACTCAGAAGATCTTGCAACTTGACAATTATTACACCATAAATCTTTATAGGGACATATCTTATCACTAAGGGTTAGGCAGGAAAGTTACAGGTGTGAGAATACTATGTAACCATGTGTCCATACCTCTAGGCTTCCGTGCCCCTGTCTATTTTTATGAATTCTGTCATGTGCCCAGCTACGTCAAAGATACAAGGCCACCCCATGTGAAAGTTGATCATGGCGATGAGCTTGCCTTTGTTTTTGGGTCCTCGCCCTTGGACATAAAACGTGAGTCTTTCTTGTGTTTCATGAGCTTGATGGGGTCATAGGTGGGTACCTGATGGGTAACTGAGCTCTCTGTCCAGCTGAGAAAATCAAGGCTCTTGGAGAGGACATAATCAAGTAAGCACCTTTTCCATCCTCAAAAAGTTATACTCAGATTAGAATCTGGTCCCTACCAAATATAATATATTGCCTTAGTTACTTTTCAATTGCTGCGATGAGATACTATGATAAAGTCAGCTTATAAAAGAAAGAGTTTATTGGGACTTACAGGTTCAAAGGGTTAGTTAGAGTCTATGACCATCAAGGATGGGAGATTAGCAACATGCAGGCAGGCAAGGCACTGGAAGAGTAGCTAACTAAAGCTTACATTCTGATCTACAAACACAAGGCAGAGAGAGAGCTAACCGGACCTGACTGGACTTTTAAACCTCAAAGCTAACTTCCAGTGATACACCTCCTCCAACAAGGCCATACCTCCTAATTCTTCCCAAACAATTCCACTAACTGGGGACCAAGAATTCAAATATATGAGTTTACAGGATTTGAGCCACCACATCTATGTTAGATGGAATGAGGACACACTAAACTGAACCTGGAGGCATTCAATAAGAGGTGTTCGTGGCTCTTGGATCCTTGGTGGTGAAATGGGGAGGGAAAGAGGCCTAGAGTTCAAGAAAGGTCAGGCTACAGGAAGGATGGTGATTGCAGAGCATAAATAGGCAGCTGCATGGGGTGGCTGGGACCTGAACCTCTGTCTTCCCCATAGCTACAGCTGTCTTCACTGAGGAGGAGAAGCTGCTGAGCAGGAAAATGATGAAGTACTGGACCAACTTTGCACGACATGGGTGAGAGCACACCCCTCCCTCAACCTCCTCAATGGTCAGTCCCTACTTAGGGTTCCATTGGTGGTTGATGACCTCATTAGCATGCATGAATAACTCATCACATGATAGAGTCCTCCTCACCCCAGGGCACACTTAGGTACATCGTACATATTGGTTACTGGTCACACTGCAGTGAACTGACAGGAGCTATGATATTGTTCTTTAGATTTTGCCTCTGAGAGGGAGACCCAAAATTGTCCAGGTAGTCTTGCCCCACATGGAGCAGACACTAGTAGGTGACTCTTGTATCCCTGTATTAGGACACGTGCCCCATCAGCCCTCTCACCTATTGGCCTAACTAATCTACTACCCTGACACAAATTGGGGGGTCACAAATTGTTTGAGCATGACCTTACCATTCCCTGCTGGGTGGCATATCCACAGGAACCCCAACAGCAAGGGTCTACCCTACTGGCCCAAGATGGACAATGAGCAGTACCTGAAGCTGGACATCCACCCTTCTGTGGGCCGAGCCCTGAAGGCCAGAAGGCTAAAGTTCTGGACCCAGACTCTGCCTAAGAAGATCCAGGAGCTAAAGGGGTCTCAGAATAATCACAAGGAGTAGTACCCTGTGAGAGGAATGGTGCGAAAGGCTGAATACACATGGGGTCAGCCTAACCTTCTTAGAGAATCCCGGTTAGAGTCTAACAGTCACATCACCATCCCTTACCTCTCCAATTGTCCATTCGGTCTGCATGTACGACAAACCCTTGGTGTGTCACTCGTTCCTCAACATGCTGGGACACCTTGTATGAGACTCAGTGAATGCTCCCATGACTGTAGATGTGTGACCCCTAGGTGCCCCAATCTTCTTTCACTGTCCCCTGGGACAAGGCCCTTTCCTTCCCTTCCTTTCTTCGTCTGCTCACATCCCCTCTCCTCTTCTCCAAGCCCCAGACAGTCTTCAAATAAAAGAGGAGCTTGGGAAATATTTATTATATGGGAGTGGACTGTGTCAAAATCCTATGTTCTCTCAGCAAGTCTCATGCTTCTTATTTGTAAGTGGCCAATAAAGAAACCTAATAGTCAAAGTCCTACCTATTGTTTTTATGTATTCAGTCAGGTTATTGTTCCAATATTTCACAAATTGCAAGCTGAGCTCTTTAATAGGTATCTGTGGGCCCTGCTATTCAGAGACCTAAACAGAAAGATTACATGATTCCCTCAGAATCAGGTCATCCTGAGCAACATAGTAAGCCCAACATCTCTAAACAAATTATAATCTGCATAACATACAAATACCAAAAAAAAATTTATACATGTTTATAAGCCAAGAAATCCAAGGTCAAATGTCATCAGATTTGCTCTGTGGTGAAAGTTAGGCCTCTGGCTCAAAAGATTTCACATTGCATCCTCGTTGGATAGAACCAGCAAACAATGACACTCTTGGACCTTCCCAGAGTCGTAACTCTTAATAGCATTGGATCAGAAATTAGATTTCAGCAAATAAACTTGGTTTTCAGACCATAGCTCATAAAGGTCTCTGACATCAGCCACAAAGGATGCCAACTGATGAGAAAAAAATCCCTACATATTTTCCCTGTATATGAAATTTTACAAATGCCTGCAGAAGCAGAACTAGGCATGATCATGGGATTTTCCATCTGGGTCGGGAGTAAGGGAGTTGATCAGAACTACATGGGTTTCTCAGTGCCCCATTTTCTGAAGTTTGCTCTTTGGATCAGGAGTTCTGCAGGCAGTGTGAAGCCCACCCTTGCTTGAGTCTGTCACCTCTGTGAAAATGTTTGTCCAATGAGTGTGTCCTGAAAATGTGATGGCATCAGAAGAGACTCTTGCCCCTGGTACCCTGAGCAAGCTTCTCCTTGTATGGAGGTGTCTTCCTGCCCTTTATGGATGCTCTAGAAACCTCTTGACTTCCTGGTCATCTCTAATTTTCTTGATAGTCCATGTTACTGATTTCCTTAAATGTTTCAACCCCAGCAGTACAATGTCTCTTGCAGTTTGACCCTTACAAAGGTGCCAAATTCTGCTCTGTCTGTACTTTTGCTTCCCCAAAACACTTTCTCTGTCATTAAGGAGTGGTGAGTGCCTCATGTCCTGCAGGCCCTAGGACCTCCCCATTCCTCTACCTCTCACCATCTCGCCCTACTTGGGCCATTTCTCCAGAGCTCAGTCCCTCCTTTCCCAGCCACTGCACTGAATACAAATCATAACGCACCATGACCTTTGGGTTGAAAACAAAGATTTCTAGTTGCCTACTCAGGAAATAGATGAGGCTGATGTTGAGCCTTGATTAAGAAACTGAGCAGAGGGATGCTCTCATTGGGGGCTTAATACATTGTTGGGCTCCTGGTGAGACCAGTAATTGGCTGCACCTCACCAGGCAGTCAGGTTGGGGTTTCATTACTGTAAGCTTGGTATATGCTGAAAACCACTTGCCCAGCGCAGCTGAAAAGACTTTCCTGATTCCTGGAAGGAAAATCAGAGGCAGACAACCAACAGTGTGCTGACTGGCAGCCCATGCTGCTGCCCCCGCATTCCCCTCCTCTTTGCAGAGCCCTTTTATCCCCCTAAGCAAAAGCAGGACAATGTAAACAATCTTTGGGTCCCTCTGTCGGGTGGGATCCTGGTGACTGTTGATCTTGTTTGGAATCATCGTGCCTTGCACCCCCCTCGCTCTCAGACGCTCCCCTTTCCCTGAAGATAAACTCTGTAACTTTCATCCTCACTCGGTGTCTGTGGGGCTTCATTTGCCACATTTGTGAGACGTGAACCAGCACTGGCTTCTGGTATCGGGAGCTCGTGTGACTGATTGTTCAGCACCTTTCCCCCAATACCAAGCCTTCAAGTGTTCTGACGAGACTCTGTTGCAGGGAAGGTCAGCACTGAGTCTCACTACTCTGCCATGTGGCTCTCATTTCTCTGAATACACAGGACAGTTCACCAACAGCAATCTCGGGGTACTTTTTAGACTTTCAGTAATTACTATGGGCTAGTGACCCACAAGCTCATGTTTGCCCATAGCTAGAGGACTATTTTGAAGGCTGTGGGTCCTTTAGGAGATAGGGCCTAACTGGAAGAATTACTAGGGGCAGGTGTGCTCCTATATTGTATCACAGATATTTTGAACCTTTATTTTATTCATATTATTGTTGTCATTATTACTACTGCTATGATTCATGCGTTTGTTTCATTTTTCTTTTGTTCTTTTTTTTCTTTTTTTTTAATTTTTTTTTTTTGATTTGTGCATTTGGATGTTGTTGGTTGACACACAGTCTTCCTGTATAATCTATGTTGTAATCAAACTCAGGATCCACCTGCCCCAACCTCCTAAGCTGTGAGATTACTTATGTTAATCAACGAACCTGCTCTCACTAGACTTCTATTTTTTTCCATTTTTATTCTGTGTGTGTGTCTTGTGTCTGTGTGTGTGAGCACACACGCATGCACAAACACACATGCACACTTGTGCTCACATGCCATGGCACACAGGTGGAAGGCAGAGGAAAACTTTTGAGAGTCAGTTCTCCCCGCCTACTGTGTGGATTCCAGGGATCAAGCTCAGCTCATCAGTCCCCGTGGCAGCATCCTTACCCACTGAGCCATCTCTCTGGCCCTTCCCGCAGACTCTTAACGTCTGCTTCCATCTTCCTCTGCATCTCCATCTCAGTCTTTCCATACTCTGACTCTGCGTGCGTGCTTCTGTTTCTCTCTCTATTCCTCCAGGTTCTGTGGATCTAAGTTTGCCATCACCTACCGAATATACTCAAAAATGCTCGAGTTTTTTCTTCATTAATAATGTATTTATATATATATATGTGTGTGCATGCACGTGCATGTGCATGTGTGTAGACACACATACATAAATGTCCCTGAGACCAAGGAAGAATCCATAGGGATTTTCAGACCATGACTATGAGGATTAAGGGACATGGGCAGGGACAAGTCCAGAAACTACAGAGGAGTTTTCAGGATTAAGGGAAGAGTTGCAGTTTCATGTATTTGCTCTCCCAGGTCCCTTCATCCCATAATAGGTGTGTTCACTCTCTAATGAGGGTCATTGAAGGTATGTCACTTCAGAGAAGCCCGTCTGTCATCTCCAGTTACAGCTTCCAGCTCTGCCCTTTCATCCCCAATGTCGTGTTTGGACAAGTGACTGTCATGGCAATGAACTCTGTGACGGCAGATTTCAGGTTCAAGTCACTGTATCGAAGGAGCTACAGATGACACATAGCACCTTCAGAGGAGGCCACAGGAACGCAGAATGTGAGAAAGGGATTGCGTTTCCTATCTCCTGATTATGGCTTTCACAAGCTCAGCTGCTCAGTGCTGGTCTCCTTCAGCACCCACCTCCCAGGCCCCGCCCAGGGCCCCGCCCACACTCTGCTGGGTCCAAACTCCAGCTCTGGTCCTCGGGTGCCTTCTGGTAAAGCCTGACCTGCCTACAGGATTCAGACACACTCCTGGGCACAAACCATGGGACTGGAACAAACTCCTGCTTGGCTGACCACCGTGGCCTGTGGGCTCCTGCTTCTCCTCCAGGTTCAGGGTGAGGCTTTCGTGGGAGTGACGGGGAACTGTGTCAGAGCTGCCAAATTGTGCAGAGGCAGAGTGGAGACTAAGGGAGGAAATGGGCAAGGAAGGGCTGAAATGGTGAAGTTCATTGCTCCCGAACCCTGCGCTTGTGCGATGCTCCCCCTGGGAGTCACAGTGGGCCCCCTAAGTCATAGAGCAGAAAGGCTAACTAAGGATGTCCACCTTCAAGGAAGGAGCTGAGAGTGAAGGGGTTTGGAGGAATTGCAGATGAACAAGGCCAGACAGCAAGCAGCCTCTAAATGGGGAGTCAGGACTTGCCCTCCTGGGCTCGGGGCTGGAGCTGCAGCTGTAAGCAAGTACTAAGCAAGAAGATGGTACCCCCCCATGGCCGTTTGACTTTAATGTGTCATTTCCTTGGCCAGAGGGGAAGCATGGCTTTCTCAGAGGTATTCAAGAAAAGCTGCCCACTCTTGAGGACAGAGGAGCTCAGTCCTGCACCTGAAATTGGCTCTGAAGGGTCCCAGGGTGCTTTTGACATCATACATTTGGCCTGACCTGAGGCAGTGGTGGGACTTGGCTTCCAGGGGAAAGGTGACAGCACTCTGTGTCTGCCAAACAATTTCCACATTATTTGGAGTTAAGTGGGCAGAATTCCTGAACGTGTCCCTCCGTCTTTATCCTCTCCCCTCCAGGGCCCCACCTGAAGGCCCCAATTCTTGCCATCCTTTTGTAGTTTTCCAATTTCCACATGCCTGTTCTTCATGCCTTGCCTCCATTGGCCTTTCTCCCTCACCTGATTTGCATTGCTCTCAAAATTCACCTGGACCTTCCAGGCAAGGGATCTCCCTAGCCTCTCTAATGGCTCCCATTTTAAATAGTGCTTGGCTTGAGCCCATATCAGGAAGTATCTTTAACAAGTCATAGGAGAGCACAAATGTGGATCCCACCCCCTTCTGTCTCATCCACTCCTGTTCCTTCTACAGGAAACATCAGGGTCCCTGGGCCTTACACACAGGGCTCAGGAGTTGTCTAAGAATAGATGGAGGCTTTGGCCCTTGATTTCAACCAAAATATTTACAAATTCACTCCATTCCTGGCACCACAATTTAACTCTTCCTAGCAAGGAGATTGATCGCCTCACATTACGACGTATTAGAGCTCCCTAAGGCCACTCAATGGCTTCACTTCAAGGAGAATCAGTTAATGGGACAAATCTAAAACCATGGACATTCTAGCATATTTTTGTTCATTGCTGTAACAAACAGCACCCTGGAGCTGGTAACTGACGAGAAATTGCATGGACAGTATTCTCGTTCCGCATGAAACCCTGTGTGAGCAGCATGTGACAGAGGAGAGTGAGCCTTTTCACTTGCACATCTTAGTGGATCGGATAGCCGCACCAAAATGTCTGAAGCCACATAATGGTCAAAGGAAGTGCGCTTGTTCAGCTCCCAATTTAGAGTTTGAAAATTCATGTTCAGGTGGCTCACTCTAGCAAGACTGTTTAGGGCCTTCCAGCTTCGTCACAACCTGTCACAGTAGGTGCCCATGCAGAGAGATCACATGGTTCAAGAAGAAGAAATATGCCCTAGGAATGGCCGTAGTCATTCTGAGAGCTCACATTCACTCTCACTGCAAGACCTAACCTGTTTCAAACTCCCTGTATGAAATCATTAATCCCTGTATGAGGACTCCCATGGCTCAGCCACCTCCCCCAGGCCCTACTCCTTAAAGGTTCCACCACCTCAGTAGCCCCCACCTTATGGTATGCATCCAGTATATGAATCTTTGGGGTACAAAACGTATACAAATCCGTGCATTCTATCCCAGTCCCCAGGTTCACGTCCTTCTCACAGCGCAGAATATGATCATGTTGTGCTTTCAGTCCCCAAAACTTAACTCCTTTGGGCATGATTCTAAAGTCCCATATTACAGCTGAAATTCAAGGAAAATGCCTTCTAGCTGGGAGTTTCTAAAGTCAAAAACAAGTGTGGTGGTTTTAAGAATTAAAGTTGAAACAGGCACAGAGTAAACATTCCTTGTGCTAGTTGATTTCTGTCAACCTGACAGAATCCTAGACGCATTTGGGAAAAAAGAATCTCAACCAAGAAATCAGTTCTAGGAGACTGGCCCATAGGCAAGTCTGTGGGAGCATTTTCTTGATTAATTATTAATGTGGGAGGACCCACATTAATGCCTCCCCTGGGCAGGTGATCCTTTGTTATATATAAGAAAGCAGACTAAGCAAGTCATGGAGAGCAAAACCAGTAAACAACATTCTTCCTTGACCTCTGCTCCAATTCCTGCCGTGAGCTCCTGTCTTGCCTTCCCTTCGGGACTGTAATCTGTGAGATGAAATAAATCTTTTCTCCTCCAAGTTCCCTTCACAGCAATAGAAACCTGACGAGGACATTCCCATTGCAAAAAGAATGAACAGACAAATAGAAAAGTGTGCAAGGGCCTCTCAAACCTCTGAAACCTCTCAAACTTCTCAAAGTCCAGCACGCTGTGCCCATGAGAGCAGGCAGCAGACCTCAGGAACTCAGTGTTCCCACCCCTGTCTCGTGACACTGCTTCCCGTCTTAGTTACTTTTTTATTTCTGTGATGAAATACCTTGACCAAGGCAACTTATAAAAGAAAGGGTTTATTTTGGCATATGGTTCCAGAAGGATACAAGTCCAGAACGGTGAGGACAGCAACACAGCACTCAGCAGCAGATACAGCTGAGAGCTCACATCTCAAACTGCAGGAGAGTGAAATGGGAATGGGGTATAGCTTTTGAAAACTCAAACCCCTGTCCCCAGGGACCTCCCTCAGCAAGGCCAAGTCTTCCACAAATATCCAAACAGAACCACCAACTGGGGACCAAATATTCAAATATCTGTGCCTGTGGAGACATTCTCCTTCAAAACAGCACTCTGGCTGCAGCCTACCTAGTTGCTCTCTCATGGTGTAGCTGTGGCCTCTTGGCTTTCATAGCCTGCTGCTGCCAACTGCCTATATTAGTTCAGTTATGAAATCTCAAGAGTCATGGTCCCACTCACAGATCTCAAGGCTTTCTCACTAAAAATCTTAGCACCGTTGCTGGAGTGGAGTCTCCCAAGTTTTTCTTAGAAATTTCAGTGGAACCTGCTATGGCCTAAAGTCCTTGAATTCTGTGTCCAACAAATTAGTGCCAGGTAAATACCCTCAAGATATTCTGCTTGACCCCTTTGGATCAGTGTCAAGAGCCATCTCTAGACTGGTTCAACCATGGGTAGAGCAGATGTACAACATTGTACCAGAATGCTAGAAGCAGAAGCCTAATGCTAGCCTGAACAGTGAGCATGTGGAGCATGCCTGTTCCCTGAACCCTCCAAGCCTCTCAGTTGCGATAGGAGGTTAGAGGAGGAAGATGGTGGCAAAGTGGAAGATTCTATGATGTCTCCAGAGCGCCTTTCCCATGGTTCTGGGGGCATCCTGAGCCCAGGGTTCCTCTATCCAGTGTTTCTTTCTGTCCCACTCTTACCAGAGCGCTTTGCTCTTTACATGGGCATGATGTGAATTTTCAGATTTCTGACTTCCCTCACCAGGGATTATTGTGAATTTCGCTAGATATGGCCCAGAAGACTCACACAGTTCCCTCTATAGTTTACTTAAAAATGTCTTTCTCCAAACCCTTTTGGGCATCACTCCTAAAATTGGCTTTCTGTGAGCTTTAGAGTGTGGGTACAATGCAGCCAGCTTCTTTGTAAATATTGTCACCTTCACATTGTGCCCTTCACCCTAGTTTATAACAGGATGGCTCTCACTCTCTCCTGCTACTTCCTCGGTGTGTCTTTACTGTCAGCGTTGCTACTGGCATTCTGCACATGACCATGTAAACCATCTATGAAGAGCCCTCACCATAACAATTTATAATGTTTAAAATAGGACTCTAGTTATAGATTGTCCCTCCAAACCCTTCCAATATTCGCACACCGTTGTGTTCCAGTCCCATTTCCCTCTCTTCAGGTATTGTTATGAAACAGCCTCATGTTTGTTTTGTATTGTTATGACAAAATAGCCAACACTTGATAATGCATAAAGAAAAATGGCTCCTTTAATTCATAGCACCGAAGTCAGAAAATCCATTATGAGTGATGCTCTCTGGGGAGACTCTGATAGGGGTCTTGGAGCTCTGTCACAACACGTGGCAATGATATTCCGTGGATAGACAATATGGACAGGGATTGACCAATAGACAGGAGATGGGCCAAGTTGACTGTGATTACAACCTGCTGTCTCTCAAAGAAAGCAGTCCACTCTGTGAGATTCAGTTAACTCCAAAAGGCCAGCATAAAGCCTTTTCGAGGGCAGCCATGATCCCGTCACCCTCCACTATCCTGCCTCTCCACAGATCTATGCCTCAGCGCTGCCACTTTTGGCAAACAAACCACAGGGGAGAAACAGAACAAACCCATGAGCGGCTGCCAGTTCTGGCCTTTCCTGTACAGGTGACTTGAAACTGGTTGGTCCATGTGAAGCTATAATGAGTGATGTAGCAATAGCCCCTGAATTCTTTGTTTCCCAGCAAATCCTGGCTTAGAGCAGTCAGCTCTACACTAGTGAAAGAGGAAACTAGACAGAAGGTACAAGAAAAGTGAATGGTCTCGGAGAAACAATAGCAAGGGAAGGAGCCCTGACTGGATACACCCTCCCTCCCGAAGCACATCGTGGGCTGGGGTTGCCTGAGGCCTGCACAGCATGGAGGAAGGAGAGGTCCTGGGATGAGAAGACATGTTTAATGAAGCAACAGGGCTCCAAATCCACCTTCAACATTTCCGGGTCTGGCACAACCTAGAGGTACTAGGATTGCGTCCTGCTCTTTTGCCATTATTTGATGCAAACTCCAGTTATCTCATGTGGTTATATTCCCTGTGACGATAGAGAAGGAGAAGGAAAAACTGACATGTGATAGATAGATAGATAGATAGATAGATAGATAGATAGATAGATAGATAGATAGATAGATATAGACAGATACTTAGATGCATAGACATACATAAATACATGGATGCACAGATAAATACATCAATACTTGAATACATGCATACATACATGCATGCATACATACATACATAGAAATAGGTAGATAGATTCACAGAGTTAGATGCTTCAACAGTTAATTCTCACTATAATCAACTTTCTTTTCAATTTTTCTGTCTTGTGTGCATGCTTATGGTTTATTTAAATTTGTTGTTGTTGATTTGTTTTATGTTTTGAGACAATGTCTATTGTGTAACACAAGCTAATCTTGAACCCATCTATAGCCAGGTATGACCTCAAACTTTTGAATCCTCCTGGTTCAGCTCTCAGAGTGATGAAATTATAAGCAGAGCCATCTCGCCCAGTCAAAGCATGTCTGTTTGGGTTTCTTTGTTTTATTTGTTCTTTCCATGGTCTTAGAGATAAAAACCAAGGCCTCTTGTATTCCTGGCCAGCACTGTAACACTCAAATACATTTCCAGTACTTTGAGGGACTTCAGCGTTGGGGAAGATTGATGCAGTCTTGGGATGTAGTCCAAGTAGCTTCGAACTCTCCTTCCTCTTCCCTCATCTTAGTCAACTGTTGTTAATACAAAGTCTCTTAATTAAGTCTTAAGTAGATCAAGATTTATAAATTAGTATGTAGTTTATAGGGTTTTTTATTCTAATTTGCCCTTTTCAATTTTTTGTTGAAAATAGATTTTTTATGTAATATATTCTGATTATAGCTTCCCTTCCCCCAACTCCTCCCAGATCCTCCCTACCCACCTAAATTCTATCTATCTATCTATCTATCTATCTATCTATCTATCTATCTATCTATCCATCTATCATTTCTATCTCATGCAAAAACAAACAGGCATCTAATAATAATTATTATTTTATTGTTGTTGTTATTAAAACAAGCATGAATAGGACAAAACAAACAGGTAAAATGAGGGCCCAAAAGAAACCCACTCAGCATGTATAGAAACAGAGATACACATATTCAAACAAACTGAAATCCCATAAAAAAACGCAAAACTGGAAACTATAATACATAAGCAAAAGCCCTGTAAGGGGGGGGGGAGAGAGAGAGAGAGAGAGAGAGAGAGAGAGAGAGAGAGAGAGAGAGAGAGAGGGAGAGAGAGAGAGGAAACTACTGAACAATACCATTGCATTCATTTCGTGTTGGGCATCTACAGCTGGGCATGCGGGCTGCACTTAAGTGTGGTTTGTATGAGAAAACCATGTTTTCCTTTGTGAGTGGTTACCAATTGGAGATAGTTTCTGGGTTAGGGATGGGGGCTGGTGTCCACTTCCCCTCTCAGTGCTGGGACCCCATCTGGCTTAGACCTGTGAAGGCCCTCTGCTTGCTGCCACAATCCGTATGAGTCCATATGTGGTCCGTCCTGTTGGCTCTAGAAGGCTTGCTTGTTTCCGTGGTATCCTCCATCCCCACAGGCTCTTGCAGTCCTTTTGCTTCTTCCCTTGCAGTTTCCTGAGTCCTGAGAGGAGACATTTGATGGAGGCGCTATTTAGGGCTGAATGTTCCAAGGTCTCTCAGTCTCTGCACATTGTACAGTTAGGGGTCTCTTTCTTTGTTCCCATACTGCAGAAGGAAGCTTCTCTAATGGTGACTGAGCAAGACACTGATCTATGAGTACAATAGAAGGTCATTAGGAATCATGTTTCCCCCAGGCTATCGGGTTCTAGGCCACCCACCCAGTTTCCGGCATGGGTTCCATCACACATGGAGTGGGCCTTAAATCCAATAAGATAGTGGTTGATGACTCTCATGACTGTTGTGCCTTATTGCACCAGCGTATCTTGCAAGCAGGTCACCATTGTATCACAACCTTTGAGACACAGTTAAAATACCATAACTACCCATTTCAGTGGTTTTTCATTATGTAAAGTTCTCCCAATATATCCCTAAATCTTAGCATTCAGTACTCAAGCACCCCTATTGTGTGTCAGTCAAATCAACGGAGTCCTGGACAGTGGTGATGTTGAGGTCATGTGACAAACAAGAAATGCATTAAAGTAGTGTTTGCTGTCCTTGGTCCTTGGAAGAGACTGAGCTTAGGGTGACAAAGAAGTGGGTGAAAAAACCCTTACTGCAGTGACAGCTGATTGTGTAGGCCCAAACTTGATGTCACCTCTCCATCCACAGGCCAGGACTCATCCAGACCCATCAGGACCACACACACAGGCCAGATACAAGGCAGCCTCGTCCACATGAAGGGCCTTGATGTGGGTATCCACAGCTTCCTGGGAATTCCCTTTGCCAAGCCACCTTTAGGACCACTGCGCTTTGCTCCCCCTGAGCCACCTGAGCCATGGAGGGGTGTGAGAGATGGGACCTCCCATCCGGCCATGTAAGTTCTCCTGAGGCCCTGGGGTTGGTGGGTACAGTGAACTCTGCACCAGATGGCAGTAGTTCCTCATCTCAAGTTCACAGCGTTTTTCTACTGTGCGGGGAAATTTCCCAGAGCATTTTCAGAACTTTCTAATATTAAGTGAGCAAAACAACTCTGCCAGCCTCTTAATTCAGGGCTTGGCATCTGGATGGCACCGATCAGGCTAGTTCTAGTGTTCCCAAACATCCAGGAAAGGGTCTCTGGGAGAGGTTTGGGTTCACTTCCCAAGACCTAAGATCCCCAACTAACAACATCAGAAACTAGGTCCTTAGAGAGGACAATGGTAGCTCCGTGCAAACTCCACCTTCCACTGCCACTGTCCCTACAGGGCTAGATGTCACAAGGTAAGAAATAAGTATATATGTATGTTAGGTGCCTTTCTTATTGCTGGGACAAAATACATGTCCAAAGCAACTTAATGAGGAAGAGTTTGTTTTGATATATAATTCAAGGGTAATGCCCATTTGGTAAGAAAGTCATGGCAGCAGGAATGTAGGGTGACTTTTCACATTACACCCACAGGGAGGGAGGGAAGGAGAGGGAGAGAGAGAGAGAGAGAGAGAGAGAGAGAGAGAGAGAGAGAGAGAGAGAGAGATATGCTCAACTTACTATCTCTTTTCTATTCAGTTCAAGGCACCAGCAAACAGAGTAGTACTGTCCACTTGGAGGTCATGTCTTCCTATCTCAAATAACCTAGAAAGAGCCTCCCAAACAAGCCTATAGGTTTGTTT
This sequence comes from Arvicola amphibius, assembly GCF_903992535.2. Classification (NCBI taxonomy): domain Eukaryota; kingdom Metazoa; phylum Chordata; class Mammalia; order Rodentia; family Cricetidae; genus Arvicola; species Arvicola amphibius. Next base: position 33,705,113 of record NC_052061.1, on the reverse strand, counting down.
CCATAGTGACTCTAAATCTCATCAAGTTAACATTCAAGATGTCACAATGTGCTTCTAACAGGATATTATGGAAGAGATGGGGATCCCAAAAGTCTGGATTTGGGATGAGGGAGGTCCCCACTACCCTATGGGAAACTAGCCTCCACTCACTCAGGAATTCCAGTGTAACACAGCTGTCCTGTTCCGGAACTGGTTGACTAGGGTGAAAAATGGTGAATGTCAATATCTTCAATCTAAGATCTTGATTTCCCACCCTAAGGAGGAGGAGTATCCAAGCCCCCCAACAACCTTGAGACATTATACTAGACATCTGGGCTCCATCTCAGCTTCTCCAGAGCCCATAGTCTGACCTTGATGGGCAGGAACTTAGAGACTCATCATCAAGACATCAGGAAGGAAGTGCATAGGATATTTGGAAGCATATTCCCTGCGAATCTGTTTCTGGACACCCTATGTCCCTGGGCTGACTGTCTGTCACGGTTGGTCACCAGGTGTCTGCAGGACATCAGTGCACTGAATATGCAGGCTTTTAAGCTGTTGAAGCTGACCCTGCCTCCCATCCCCATGTCTGAGGACTGCCTCTATCTTAACATCTATACACCAGACCATGCCCACGAGGGTTCCAAGCTGCCTGTGAGTGTAGAGTCCTGCTCATTCTGGGGTAAGAGGGCATTTCTTCTAAACAAAGATTAGATCAGTTCGGGCCATGCTGCAGTGCACCCTGTTATATAATCATGATAATCTAATCTCTTTGTATAATCTAACCAGCTGCCAACTTATGTCTAGATCTAGTGGGTGCTCAGTGGCTGCACTCTGAAGTCACCAATGATGTAGTCATTGATTTTTGTTGAACTGATGAGACTTAAGAACACTTTGGGGGGCTGGAGAGATGGCTCAGTGGTTAAGAGCACTGGCTGCTCTTCCAGAGGACCTAGGTTCAATTCCCAGCACCAACATGGTATCTCATACCTGTCTGTAACTCTTCTTTCAGGGCTTTTGACACCTTCCCACAGACATCCATGCAGGCAAAACACCAATTAAATATAATTCTTAAAAAAAAAAACACTTTGACTAATTTTTGTGGGACATAATGAAGGAAATATCCCTATTGTTCTCCCAGAGTTTCTGAGAATAATCCAGTCAGGCTTTGGTGCTGGGGTGGACTCCAAACAGAGAGTAAGGCTTGTGTTCATGGCTGTGCTTGAACCTCTCACCCATAGAAATGCCAGGATATCCAAACTGGGCATTTGTCTATGTGGGCAACTGCTCACCAAAGAAGTTGTACCAACTCTGAAGGGAAGCCAGCTGGGTTATATGGGAGACACATGGCACCTGTCTTGATTTCTTCAGGTGATGGTGTGGATCCATGGTGGTGCTCTGGTTATAGGCATGGCTTCCTTGTATGATGGATCCATGCTGGCAGCCACTGAGGATGTGGTGGTGGTCACTATCCAGTACCGCCTGGGTGTCCTGGGTTTCTTCAGGTGAGTCTGGGACTGGTTTGGGCAATGGGAGCTGAGAAAAATAAGGGCATCCTTGTGATTCCTGTCCCTGCCACTTCTCAGCACTGGAAACCAGCATGCCAGAGGCAACTGGGGCTACCTGGACCAAGTGGCCGCCCTACGTTGGGTCCAGCAGAACATTGCCCACTTTGGAGGCAACCCTGACTGTGTCACTATTTTTGGCGAGTCTGCAGGTGGCACAAGTGTGTCTTCACATGTTGTGTCCCCCATGTCCCAAGGACTCTTCCACAGAGCCATCATGGAGAGTGGGGTGGCCCTCATGTCAAGCCTCATCTCAGAATCCTCTGAAGCAGTCTATAGAGTGAGTGTCCCCAATCACCCCAACCCTGAGCTGTTGCCTCAGCTTTCACCCTCAGAAACTCTGGTTCTCTGTCTGACCAATGTGGACAAGGACCATGGAGGTAACCAGGCAGTTGCCCCCTGTACAAGAATTTCTAAAGAGCTGAAGGCTAGAATGTGCTCCTCTCTGCTTCCCACTGACTTTGTATTCCATTGAACCGTGCTCGGGCATGGTGATGGTATAAACAAAGCATGTATGTCATCATATGTGACAGTCCCTCTGGCTCTCACCTCTAAACATTCAGGACACAGAAACAATTTTCACACCCACCATAATGTGCATACCTACACACACATGTACTTCATGAGATATGAGGAACACCTGAACCCAAGCGGCACCTTGGTAAAAAACCTTTCCTGCCTGGAAGGCTGAGCCATCCCCGGCCTGATGTCTTTATAGGTGGTTGCCAACCTGTCTGGATGTGAGCAGGTGGACTCAGAGGCCCTGGTGAACTGTCTACGAGACAAGACTGAAGACGAGATTATGGCTATTAACAAGGTTGGACTAAATGGTAGGATAGAGGGGCAACAGGAAATAAGGTATCCTGCCCTAGGTTGCCTTCAACTCCCCTGGACACTGCCTTCATTCCATCCCTCATAACCTAGCACCCAGGAAGAGAGATGAACACCAGGATATGGTAACTCAGCTGTGGGACCTCATAGACTAGGTGTGACAATCCTGAGATGAGACAGAGAAGAGTGGGAGACATAGCCTAAGATCAGAACTGTCAAGGACCTGGCCTTCCTCCTTAACAGCCAATGTTCCTTCAGGCCTTCAAGATCATCCCTGGCATAGTTGATGGTGTCTTCCTGCCCAGGCATCCCAAGGAGTTGCTTGCCTCTGCTGACTTCCAATCTGTCCCCAGCATTATTGGTGTCAATAATGATGAGTATGGCTGGATCATCCCCTCGGTAAGGCCCAGGTACAAGTCCCTTGGTCTCTGGGAAGCCTGTTCTATAGTTCCATGTGCTCTTGACCACAGCACAGACTCTCCTCTTACCACTTAGAGCATTAGCGCCACTGACTCCCAGAAGGAACTGGACAGACAGACCGTGCAAGCTATCCTGCGGAGAAGGGCAGCACAGATGGTGAGATTTCTTGGGCACTATAAGTAGAGTGCATCTCCACCATATCCTGTTCTTTCAACAACCTGCAGGGACAGAGACTGAACCATGGTGGTACCTATGGGTTGAGTTCCCCCAGAGCCTGGACCCTTCTTGATGGCTGGGCCAGACTCTTCATCCTGAGGCTGTGACCTGACTGCCTCAGGGCCTGTCTGACATAACTCTCCCTCATCCCTCTGGGCCAGATGTGGCCTCCTGAATTTAGTGACCTGCTTATGGAGGAGTACATGGGAGACAATGAGGACCCTCAGCTTCTCCAGGTGCAGTTCAAGGAGATGATGGAAGACTTCACCTTTGTGATGCCTGCGCTGCAAGTAGCACATTTTCAGCGTGAGTACATCTGGAGCTGACATCCGAAGCCTACAGGCAGCTCAAAGCCGTGGTGCACAGTTGAACTCTGGGGTGTCCAGACCCCCACCCTGTCTGAGGGCAGGCACTTAATGTCCCTCATCTAATTCTTGGGATTTGTCTAAGACATAGGAAACTTCCAAATTTCACTGGTGAGGAAACTAAGTGATCACAATATCATAAGACTGTATAGCAAAGATTTCCGAGACCGTGATTTAACCGCGTCCCTCCCTAAGGCCTTGCTCCAGCATGGGGTTTTACATTTCACTATTCAAACTCTGCCCAGCTTTGGCCCTACATCCAGCTATCTTGTCATCACAGTTGAGGAAGGGCATCCCCAGGCAAGGGTCCACTTTCTCAGCCTGTCCTTGCCTGCAGGTTCCCGTGCCCCTGTATACTTCTATGAGTTCCAGCATCGACCCAGTTTTTTCAAGGACTCTAAACCATCCCATGTGAAGGCCGACCATGGTGACGAGATTCTCTTTATCTTCAGATCATTTTGGGGAGGCACCCAAGGTGAGTATCTTTATCCCCCAGGCGGCAGGCCCCTCAGGCATATTCAGATGTGTGGGGTGGGGGGGACTGAGGTTCAGAGGAAAGACAGCCTGACTTGTATACCATGATGTATCTCAAAAGGCTGATGTGAGGTTAGAAACCCAACCCCTTCCCACTCCTGCCTCTGTTTCCTCCAGCTGGCCCTACCTGCAAGGGCCATAGAAACAGGCATGATGGTAGAATGGGTTGTCTACTACTTGCTTATTTGCTTGCTTTGACTTTTTAAGGCAAAGTCTTCCTGTGTAGCCCATAGTTCTTGACAGTTCTCCTGTCTCAGTCCTCTGAGTGCTGACATTAGAGGCAAGCACTATGACTCCTAGCATGAGAGGGGTATTCTAAAGGCATGATTATCCCCAACCTCCTTTGGTTGGAAGGAAGGAGGACATTCTGGGGCATGAATGAGCCCAAAAGAGTAGACACTGGAAGCTGGGATGAGTATGACAGGATGCGCAGGTGCAGGAGTGGATTATGGGTGGCAGGAAGGGAAGAGAAGGGACCAGGCTACAGCTGGAATGGCGAGTGTAGAGCTTGAGTGGACGCTGCATGAGAAGCAAGAGTCTGGAGCCTTAATCTCCCTCTTCTGCAGTTGACCTCACTGAGGAGGAGGAGCAGCTGAGCATGGTGATGATGAAGTACTGGACCAACTTTGCACGGCACGGGTGAGAACATGCCTCTCCCTCAACCTCTAAGGAGTTGACTGACATCCAGGGCTACCCTTGTGGTTAGTGATTTCATTAGCCATTGTGGGTCTTTCATTACGTGATAGCCTCATTCCCACCTCAGGATCCACTTAGACAACTGTAGGAACTGGTCTCTGATCATCGCCCAGTGACACAGATGTGGACCTGTAGTATTATAGTACTATTCTTTAGAGCATACCTCGAAAAGGAGGGGGGAAATTATGTCAGGTATCTTTGTCCCTCATGAAACAGACAGTAGTAAGGTCTCCTTGTTTTCCTATATCAGTATACCTGCCCCTGCCTCTAAATTACCATAATTCCCTAACTGCTTAGACCATTGTCCCGACCCAAATCAGGGAATGTGGTCCAAGTGCAGCAGAACCCAAAGTAACCTTTGCTCCCCCTGCTGGGAGGATGTGTCTACAGGAACCCCAACAGTGAGGATCTACCCCACTGGCCCATGTTTGACCATGACGAACAGTACCTGCAGCTGGACATCCAGCCTGCGGTGGGCCGAGCCCTGAAGGCCAGAAGGCTGCAGTTCTGGACCCAGACTCTGCCTCAAAAGATGCAGGAGCTAAAAGAGGCTGGGGGCAGGCATACAGAATTATAGAACCCTGTGTCAAGTCACAGTTTGTCCTAAATGTGAGTGGGATTATTCTGAGGTTTCCAAACACTTTAAGAAGAGATAGAGGGTGTTGACAGAGGTTTTTATCCCAACAGGTCCCACAATCATATAGTCTCAAAGAAACACATAGAGGCCTACATTAATTATAAACTGATTGGCCTATTAGCTCAGGCTTCTTATTAAATAATTCTTACATCTTAAATTAGTCCATAATTCTTGTCTGTGTTAGCCATGTGGCTTGGTACCTTTTATCAAAGAGGCATTCTCATCTTACTTCCTCTTGGTCTGGGTTACAACTATAGACTGAGCCTATCCTCTTCCCAGAATTCTCCTGTTCTGGTCACCCTGCCTATACTTCCTGCCTGGCTACTAGGCAACCAACATTTTATTAAACCAAGACAAGTGACAGATCTTTACAGAATACAAGACCATTGTCCCACAGCAAGAGGGGATCCACACTTTTACACAGTCATTAAACTCATACACCCAACAATTATGGAGGCTCCCATACATGATATATGTTCCTTGCTAAGCCTGATAAGGGTCACTTTCTGTTATACACAGTAAACATACAGGGGGCTATAGATGGGTGAGTCCCAACAGACAACATCTTTCTTTGCGCTACAGTAGGCAAGGGTTCCTCCCTGCCTCCCTCACCTCAGCTTCACCCACCCTCCTTTCCTCTCCTCTCACTTCTCAGGCCTTCCACTACTAGTGATGTACCCTGGGGAGGAGTTCAGTAACCTGGGTGACTGAATTCCTTTCTCACATCTTAGCAAGATCCTGTCCTGGCTCGTGGGTAGCACTTTGCCCTTCCCACCATAAGCCAGCAAACAAGTTCCCATAGACCCCATTTGTATGAACAAGTTCCTACAGACTCCATTCATACAAACAAGTTCCCACAGACTCCATTCATACAAACAAGTTCCCACAGACTCCATTCATACAAACAAGTTCCCACAGACCCCATTCATACAAGCCCCATATAAGCCCATTTTCTATTGTTATAACAAAAGATCTGAATCAGCAACTTATAAAAAGAAGGGTTTCTGAGCTAGCAATACAGCTCAGCCATTAAAGGCACATGCCATCAAGCCTGACAACATAAATTTGAACCCAGAACCCGCACAGTAGAAGAAGAGAATTACTTCCCACATTGTCCTCTGACCTTCACATATGTTCTGTGGTTCATACACACACCACACACACACACACACACACATACACACACAAATGAATAAATGTAAAACTTTTTTTAAAAAAAAAGAAAGTTTTTTCTCTAAACTCAGTTTTAAGACAGAAAACTCTAAAATTGGATACCTTCTCCTAATGGAACACTGGACTGGCTCACAACACAGCAGAGAGCCAAAAGGAAAACAGCCAAGTAAGAGGCAATGATGTGGGATGTCCTCCTGTATATGTGTTGCTTTTATTGGCTAATGAACAAAGCTGCCTTGGTCTACATCAGGGCAGAATATAGCCAGGCTGGAAAAGACATAGAGAAAGAGCAGGCAGAGTCAGGGAGACACAGTGTAGCTGCCGTAGGAGAAGGACACGCCAGAACCTTAACCGGTAGGCCACAGCCTCATGGCAATACACAGATGGATAGAAATGGGTTGATCGAAGATGTAAGAGCTAGCTAGAAATATGCCTGAGTCATTGTCCAAGCAGTGTTTTAATTAATACAGCTTCTGTGTGATTTTTCGGGTCTGGGCGGCCGGGAAACAAGCAGTCTCCGTTTACAAGGCAAATACAAGGGCTGCCGGTGCTGTGTGACAGTCGGGCTCTGGGGTTTATTGGAACTGCGCTAATCCCTGTCAAGAGCAGTGACTCCAGGGCCTAGTTACCCCCCACCAGGCCCCACCTCATAGAGATTCCATCGCTTCTCAGCATCTCCACAACGCACATAAAGCTTCTAGCACATGAACCTTGACAGGATATGCATCACCTAATTATAAGTCACGGCACCACTTCCTCTCCCGAGGATTCTGCCCTTGTGGTGGGGCTCACCTCAACACACTCCTCTGTGCTGGCTAGTTTCACGTCAACTTTACACAAGCTGGGAGTTAAATGAAAGGAAGGAACCTCAATTGAGAAAATGCCTCCATGAGTTCCTGCTGTGGGGAATTTTCTTAATTAGTGATTGTTGGGTGAGGGCCCAGCCCATTGTGGGTGGTGTCATCTCTGTGCTGGTTATCTTGGGTTCTGTAAGAAAGCAGGCTGAGCAAGCCATGAGAAGCAAGCCAGTAAGCAGCACCCCTCCATGGCCTCTGCATCAGCTCCTGCCTCCAGGTTCCTGCCTTGTCTGAGTTCCCGTCCCGACTTCCTTTGATGATGGACAGTGATGTGGGTGTATAAAGCTAAATAAACCCCTTCCTCCTCAAGGTACTTTGGTCATTGTGTTTCATCACAGCAATAGTAACCCTAAGACACCCCCCCTTTTGACAAAAGCAGCAGAGACTGGGTTCGCACAATGAAGTGGAGGCAGGAAACAAACCCTAAGAATGTAGAACTTAGAGCTCCCAGGTCTCAGCCACTGTGGCCATTAATTATGGAAAATGTAATGGCCCCCGGCTTTAGATATTGACCCTGAAGATAGTATTCATCCATCATTGGCATTTAAAACAACCTACCCTCCATTTTCAGTGTGATACAACCCTGTAGCTGTAACCCCTGCACCAAGGAAGCTAGGCAGGAAGATCTCAGCCCCAGGTCAGCCTGATGACATTTTCTAAATAGAAGCGGGGGAAGAAGTGAGACTAAGAGCAAAGGGGTCAAGACCATGATGGGGACACCCACAGAAACACCTGATCTGAGCTAATGGGAGCTCACTGACTCTGGACTGACAGCAGGGAACCTGCATAGGACCAAACTAGGCCCTCTGAATGAATGAACTAGGCCCTTAAGACAAGCCTCTCCGTTGACACAAATAATTCCAGTCAGACCAAATTAGATGCAGGACTAGGTATGTACACAGGATGCTGATCCCTGAACCACCCTGCAATAGGTAGAGAGGACCCAGGTAGGTTCCTTGTGTCCTGTCTTCTGCCATTACTCCAGCGCCATTTGGTCTACAGACACTCGAGGCCGCACTTGACCGCTGCACATCTACTCAAAGGGTCATCTATGAGATCTTCCCTGGTTGTGGAATTGTGATGGGAACAGGAGATCGATCCAGACATGTCAAGGAGCAGGGGTTCCTACCCCCTGGCTCTGTGGGGACCTGATCATGCAGGGAGGTATCTTCCTGCCCTTCACAGTCCCCCTGCAACCTCAGGGTCACCTGACGTCCTCCCACTTGCCAGGGCATCCATGTGGGTAATTGTGTCAACACACTGTTATCCCTAAATATTCCCTTTTCCCCTACCTCCCACGTCTCTCTTGTTTGACTAAACTCCTCCATGTATAACTAATCCCCCTTTGTATGCATAAGCAAGTATACTAGCTTTTGTAAGCATGAGTTAAAACCAAAGATTGATATTAAGATATCTTCCTCAATTATTTTCCCATTAATTTTTTGAGACAGGATCTCTGACTGAGCCTGGGGTTCACAGATTTACCTAGACTGGCTATCAAGTTAGCACCCAGGATCTGTCTGTCCCCACTTCTCAGCACTGAGGTCACAAGTACACACCGCCATGCCTGGCCTATGCCAGGCTTTTGTATGTGTGCAAGGGATCTGAGGCAAGGTACTCATGCTTGTACGGCAAACTTTATACTAGCCCCCAAATCTGGCTACTTTTTAAGACACATACATATATACATACATACATACATACATACACATAAATAAATAAATAAATATAAATAATAAATAAATAAATAAATAAATGCACAGTTATTTTACGTGTATGAATGCTTTGCCTGCACATGTGTTAACAGGTTTGGCTCCTTTTAATAAAGATTTATGGATATTTACACACATGACTTCATATGATCACTTGCTTTCAAACTTTAGAATTCAGACCTAGAGCAGAGTCACTGAGTCATATTGAACCTTTAAGAAACTGTAGGGCTGGAGGCCAGCTGGATGGTAGAGCGCTTACCTAGTATGTACAAAGCCCTGGGATTCAATGCCCAGCACCGCCAAAAAGAAAATAAAGCCAAATTAGGTGACACGGGCCTGTAATCCTACTCAGAGGTCTGAGGCCAAAGATCACATGTTAAGACCTGCCTGAGTTACAGAGCAAATTCCAAGCCATCTGATAAACTTAGTAAGAGCCTGTCTCAACATAAAAAGCCAAAGGGGGGTGGAACTAGAGTTCATGGTGGAGCACTTGTCTCGCACGTGAAAGACCTTAGGCCCAATCCCCAAAATCAGAAACACATTTAAAAAAAGACAAATAAGGAAAAAATAATAATGTTGACTCACCTTCAAAATGATCATCTCACACCAACTGAGCATGAAGACGCCAGTATCTTTGTGTCCCCACCAATACTTAACCTAAGGGGCCTGAAATATTACATTGGATGGGTATGGTTGCAGATGTTTCCCTAAATATTTAGTGTCTGCTTCTGGAGAGAAAGAGAGAGAGGAGAGAGAAGAGAGAGAGGAGAGAGAGAGAGAGAGGAGAGGGAGAGAGAGAGAGAGAGAGAGAGAGCACTTTATTACTCTGTTATCATCTTACTTTGAGAGAAGATCTCTTTTTTTGTCACACTCTGGGCCTAAGACTCTCCACCCAGGCAGCAGGCAGCAGGAGCGTGTGACAGCAAGGGCTCCCTTGGCAGCAGGTTGGAAAGCAGAGAAAACCAGAACTCAAGAAAATTGTCCTCTGATCTCCACACCTACATCTATGCATACCTTCATGCATGTATACATACATGTGCAAGCACACACACACCATACCACACATAATAATAAATAAATAAATTGTTCCTGTGATGCCTTCCTTCTGCGTTTTTAAATTTAGAATTTCACTAAACTAATGGATGAATTTCTAGATATATATGTCCTACAAAAAAAAAGTCTCCAAATGAAAACATAAAAAGACCCAGAATAACACCCGGCTAGCTTTACACCCGAAATAATTACACGGAAACTGTATTCTTTTGTTTTGTTTTGTTTTTCAAGACAGGGTTTCTCTGCAGCTTTAGAACCTGTCCTGGAGCTAGCTCTTGTAGACTAGGCTGGTCTTGAACTCACAGAGATCGGCCTGCCTCTGCCTCCTGAGTGCTGGGATTAAAGGCGTGCGCCACCACTGCCCAGCAGGAAACTGTATTCTTTTAAACACTGCCTGGCCCATTAATTTCAGCCTCTTATTGGCTAATTCTCATATCTTGCTTTAACCCATATTTGGTAATCTGTGTAGCACCACGAGGTGGTGTCTTACCAGGAGAGATCTTAACCTGTGTCTGTCGCGGAGAGGAGAGGCATGGCGACTGCCTGAAGCGTCTGCCTGATTCTGCTTTCTTTTTCCCACAATTCTGTTCTGTCTACTCCGCCTACCTAATTTTCTGTCCTATTAAAGGGCCAAGGCAGTTTCTTTATTAACCAATGAAAGTAACACATAGACAGATGACCCTCCTCCATCACCCATCAACATCTGGGGCAGATGGGAGAGCTGGCCCCTGGTCATAAGAGTGGCAGAGCCAATCCTGTTGGCACAGAGTGGGGGTGAGCCAGCCCCAAAGTTGTGAGCATGGGAGCTGTCCCTGTTTCACATCTGGTGGACCAACCCTAAGCTGCCCAGGCCCAGACCCAAGGATATGAGTTGGCCAGCCCATCATCCACCCCATCCATGATCTGCTGGAGCATGTGAAGGAACCTGAGCTGCAGACCCAAAGCCCAAAGCTTCAGGGTCTCCACAACACAGGACAATTACAGGATATCCAGGAGGAGGCCTAGTGAGGGCCCAGTGTAGTAGAAACCAGAGGCCTCGAACCAGACCAATGACTTTGCAATGAACACTCACAAGTAAAGATATATGGACAAAGGGGTCTACAACCTGACACACTGTGTCATACTGCAACTTCCATGACAAGATTTTTTCATATTTTTATTAATTTTTTTCATTTACTTTACATACCAACCAGTTTCCCCTCCCTCCTCTCTTCCCGTTCTCTCTCCACCTCCCAACCCCTCTTCCTCTGTTCAGAAAGGGGCAGGCCTCCCATGGGAGTCAACAAAGCATGGCATATCAAGTTGAGACAGGACCAAACTCCTCCTGTCAAGGCTGGGCAAGGCATCCTAGCATGGGGAATATGTTCCAAAAAGTCAGCTCATGCACCAGGGACAGGTCCTGATCCCACTGCTTGGGGCCCCACAAACAGATCAAACTACACACCTATCACCCGCATGTGGTGGGCCTAGCTGTTGGCCCAGAGTCCGTGAGCTCCCACTAGCTCAGGTCACCTGCCATGACAAATTTTTTTAAGGTTTTCTGTTTTAATTTATTATTATTGTTATTATTATTCCTTTTTCTCTTAAATTTTGCTTTATTTGGGGGTGTTCAAATAAACCAAAGGGCCAAAGGGCAGTTGCGATGGGATGGAGAAATGAAAGGGATCAAGATACATGATGTAAAAACACACACATAGATAGAATTTTTTAAACAAAGAAAATGAAGTGCCTGCATTGCCCACCCTGACCACCAGGGGACAGGCAAGGACCGCATTCTGCCCTGGCTCAGGTGCTAAGAGCTCTTCCCTCAGTCTGCCTCAGGGCTTGCTGCGAAGGCTTGCAGGGGAGCTTCACGTCTGCTACTGCACAGGGCACTTCACCAAAGGCGGGGTGCACAGGGCACTTCTTAGACCTTTGGTGGCTTTATTTTGTAAGAGCTTTGTTGCGGAGTGTCTACACACATTTGAATTCAACCATTTTAAATTTTGAATAATTGAGGAGTGTAACCACCCCCAAATATGTATCCTGTTTCTTTCTCTTCAAAAAGTTCCCTCCTGCTGGGCAGTGGTGGCACACGCCTTTAAACCAAGCACTCAGGAGGCAGAGGCAGGCGGATCTCTGTGAGTTCGAGACCAGCCTGGTCTACAAGAGCTAGTTCCAGGACAGGCTCTAAAGCTGCAGAGAAACCCTGTCTCGAAAAACCAAAAAAAAAAAAAAGTTCCCTCCTGCCCTGTGTGTTAATCATTTCCCTGAACTCTGCCCCCTGGCAACCACCTCACCCTTTTCCTATGGTTGTAAGTTTGCCTTGTCTATCACAATACAAAAGGAACCGTTTGTGACTGGCTCTGCCTTCACCTCCTGCTTTTGAGGTTTAAGAAGTAGCTCGTTCCTTTTATTAGAGTCCCTGTGTGTTCGCACCACACCCTGCCCTCTCACCGACTGATGAGATAAATACTTCTTAGTGGATAGGGGCAGGAATTATTAATGACTTTGTGTAGGCAAACTGTAATGCTCCATTTCTTTCGGATGAACTGAGAGTAGACCTGCTAAGTTATGGAACAAGTGCGTGCTCATTCAATGTTTTTAAAAAGCTTCCCAACTGCCTTTTCTTCTCCAGCCAGCTGCTCCATGTCCTCTCTCAGCCTACCAAGGGCTACCATTACAAGTGTGTCCCACACCATGTCTCGCGGTTTTGTGGTTTTAAATCTGATTATGACGGATGAGCATGCAGTAGTGTCTCATTGCAGATGCTCTCCGAATCTTCTTCTCTATACCCCACTTCTGTTGGTGCGCACCCACCCACTCACACACACACACACACACACACACACACACATACATACCCCTGAAAATGCCCTGAGAGTTTTCTTTATTCCACTTGTTTGCCACACACCACGCCCCCGTCTGCGCTCTAAGTGCTACAATACAGTTCGCGAGCTTTGAGCAAGGGGCTGGAGGTTGAGGAAATACACACAAAGACAGACAGACACACAGACCTCTTTTTTTTTCTTGTACAAAAGCCCTTTTTAAATAGCACCATGGAGGCTTAAATATCCAGCAGTCAATGGCCAACAGGTGAAAATCCCATCCTCTGATCCTCTAGGGAAGGCACAGCTTTTAGTACCTCCAATTAGAAGGCTCTAGACAGGGAAAAGCAGCGGAAGGCCAGGACTCAATTGGTCCCAACACTCGCTTACTCTGGTCTTGGTCATTGGTGATACAGGGCCTCTGAATGATGGTGCAGTATTTGACAGAGTTGTGGCTCAGGGTTAAGGACAAGTACCGAACTGTTCAGTTAACAGAAAGAAACTAGCCAGGCAGTGGCGGTGCACACCTTTAATCCCAGCACTTGGGAGGCAGAGGCAGGTGGATGTCTGTGAATATGAGGCCAGCCTGGGTCTATGGAGTAAATTCCAAGACAGCCAAGGATACACAGAGAAACTCTGTCTTGAAAAACCAAAAAGAAGAAAGGAAGAAAGCAAGAAATGAAGGAGAGAGAGAGACAGAGAGGAAAGAAGGAAGAGAAAGAAACTAGGAAACTAGTTCCATGACCCTGAGCTGGCAGGGCCGGAATCTCTCAATCCCCACAGCCCAATTGTTCATTAGGTCAGGGACTTCAGAGCAGAGAGTGAATTGGTCAGGCAGGGCTGGAAACTTGGTTTGAACCAGAGTGTGTTAAAGAAGAGACTGTAACTTGACTATGCTGAGCAGTAGAGTCAAGAAGAAGCAGTGATCACTGTGTGCTGATTCCTCAGGTCAGGGTAAGTGCTAAATGCCCCTGTAAAGTCCCTGAGAAGGGACCCGGACAGCACTGCACCCTCCACCTGCAAAGCTAGGATACAGAGGCCATGGCCAGTTTTCAGGGGGTATTAAGGCCCCACATCATTTCTTCAGGGAGTCAGGCTCCTGGGCACGGCCTGGGTTACTTATAATTCTGAAACTAGGAAGTGAAATTTTAAAGATTTGCCAAGTAAGATAAGTGACCTTGAACTGGAGTTCAACTATGGGGTGAGGGGCCTTGGAAAGTTCTAGTTTCCAATGCATTTCAAATGAAAAAGAGCCATGACTAAGTAGGAATGAGCTGTGCAGAACCTTAGACCTGAACAGGAAAGAATGGGGAACCTTTAGCGAGGTCCTAGGCAGCCATGTGTCCTGAAAGCATGGTAATATTTTCCTTAACAAGATGAAAGGCTCACTCAGGGTAAACATACGTGCATGCCTTTGTTCAAATAATTCCCTTCACCCAACCAAAGGTCATTTCCATTTCTCCATCTGTGGTCATACTAGCGGTTCCCCCAGTCTGGACTTTCAGCTTCTGCTTTCCCCATCCTGCCAGCTTCTTCAGTCACAACTCTCTGCTCCCTCATCTTCACCCCCAACCCCTCTATTTTACTCATGACTGTAGGACAGCGCAGGAGCGTGAAGGGTGCCTCACGTCTTGGAGAAGCTTGAGAGGCAGGATCTCTCTGCTCCACACTCCTGCAGGATCCTCCTCCCCTGATCTCATCTGCGCTTGCAGATCAGGTGAAAGGAAACTTCTAGGAGAGACTAGAAGGAGAGAAAAGAGAGACAATCACCGATGATCTTAGTTTTGCCATAAGGAGGAGAGAAAATGGGGCAAAGTGTAGTTTGCATAGTACAATATAGTTTTGTGCGTTTGTGGCTCTGGAGATTAACCGAGGCCTCCTGCGTGCTAGGCAGGCCTCCTACTCCTGAGCTATATCCCCAGATCTGAACAGGGGACCTAGATGGGGGTGCGTTTGCAGCTGGTGAGAGAGATACAGGAGATGATGGGGTTACAGAAGAGATAGCCCAAGGAAGACCGAAGGGAACCTGGGGCTGGTGTCCATGCATGGATTTCAGGTAGAGGCTAGGATGAGGCAAACAAGGACAGTATAAGAAATTCTTTAGTCCCTTGTTTACTGGCAGTGACTCTGCTTATTTGACCTTGAACAAGGATGCCTCTAAACATGGAGGAGCATGCCCGGTACAGCCCTTAGGAGATGAAAGGCAGAAGAACATGGGTCTGAGGCCAACCTGGCTTAATTGTGAGAATGTGTATTAAAAAAAAATACTACAGGGCACTAAAGAGAAAGCCTAGTGGCTAAGAGCGTTGGCCACTTTTCTGAATGCCCTGCACCTGTATGGTAATTCACAACCCTCTTTCACTTCCGCTCCCGGGGATACTTTTGTGACCCCTGAAGACACTGTACACACCCAGAACACAGTTACGCATGCAGGAAAACACCTATGCACATAAAATAAAAATAAATGAATCCTTTTTAAAAAAAATACATGCATGCATGCATACCAACATATTCTGTTTATGACAATAGGAAGGATGCCTGGTGGATATCTCAGAAATTATGAAAGATGTTCCCCCATAATAATAATCAAGAGATTATTAGTTCTTTGTTTTAAAGCCTGGGCTGAGATTCCTTCTACAAGCTCATTGAACAGGGTTATCTCAAGATTCCAATATCCTGGTGACCCACTCAGCAGCTTCTGTAGCCATGGTCCAAGCCAGTTCAGGCCTTACTTACACCCTCAGGAGACCTTCATGGTGGGCATACGGCACCAGGACTATGCATATCCGTAATGCCAGAAGGGGTCTTGGTAGCTTGGTGGACTTAAAACAGAGGGAAGCCAGGCAGAAGTTTGCTGCAGGCTGAGTTCCTTCGGGGTTCTCTCAATAGAGTAATGTCTAAATGGAGCCAAAACGGATACCTAGGGACCTTATAAAAGTAAAGAAAACAGCAACATGCCACATAGGCTTAAAAAATTGTGAACCCCAGCACATAAGCCTATGAAAAGCACCAACATGCACCAGCAAAATCGCGGGCCTTGAAGCCATGCCACTCAACACAGTGAACAGATGCTGGGCTGGGAGCCTTAGAGAGGTCTCCGCGCACCTAGGCTTCGGTCTAGCTTAGAATGATTACTCTTTTCTGCATGCCTAGTCCTCCTTTTGGGAATAGAAATTTGCCTTGAGTCTTACAGGAAGCTCCTAGTCTAGCTAACCTGGAATACAGCAGCTGCAATTCTAAGAGTGGCACCAGGCCAGGCTAGCGCTAGTGTTTGAACACCAGAGGGTGCCATATCATCAGGCCCCTCCAGAAGACACTCTGCTCTGGGAGTGGCCAGAGCCCAGGACACTTAACTTCGGAACTGGTCACCAACCAATTAAGGCAGACCAAGTTAATCTTTACAGGGAAAGGGGTACTATAAAAAGCAAGTCCCCTCCCGTTTTCCAACTGCGTCTTCCACTGTCAGTTATAAAAAAGTATGGGGACAGTGGTACAAGCCGGGTCCAGTGTCCTAGTCTGGGTGGCCTGTCTACTTCTGGCATGTTCTGGTAAGACACACTCCCTGAACCTGCGAAGTGGGGCTTCTGACTCGGTAGGACACCTGAGGAAGGAGGGGACAAGTGTGATGCAGGGACCTGTAAGAGTGAGCAGCCTCTCAGGGAAGGGGTCCAGTACGGAAGAATGCAGCCACTGTGTGTCCTTCCGTATGATCTATAGGGGGTTAGGGATTGAAGAAGGTGATGGTGTTCATTTATTTTCTAGAGGCCGAACCCCAGGGCCTTAACATACTAAACAAGCTCTACCACTGTGCTATTTCCCCGGTCTTATCTTTATGTCTTAAAGGACACACGACTTATTAATCAGTCGTAGTAAGACAAACAAGAGAGTCATAAAGGAAGCTTACTCAGAGTTCCCTGAAAATGGAGGCAAAAATCACCCCATTAACCCATGCACAGAAGCCAACAGATGAAAGAACAAGTGAGGGGAAGTGGGGAGAGACCCAAGGGGGCAAGAATAAGCAATGCAGGCTCAGCGGACCTAAGATCACCAGGCTTGAGATGTCAAGGCATCTGGATACAGAAAGCAACAAGGCTGCCTGTCACGCTATCTTTAGTGTGTGAGTAACTTGAGGTTCAAGTGGGCAGCAGGTCTGGTTCAGCCTTGTGACCCAAGGGAAGGAAGAGGAAGTCAGGGACGATCGTAGAGATGATAGATAGGAGCCGTGTGTGCTAACACCAACTTGCAATCCTAGGACTGAGGAGGCAGAGGCAGGAGATCAGGGTTAGAAGCCAGTCCTCTCTACAGAGCACAATCAAGGCCAGACTGAACTTTCTCAAAAGCAAACAAATAATAGCCGTGAAGGCAACCACTGGCTGGAGAGCTCAACCCTGACACTGTGTGGAGAGGGGGTTCAGAATGGAGCCCCACAAAATAGACCCTGGAGAAACAAATCAATGCTGCTCCACTCTAAAAGTCCATCTTTCACCCAGGTCCTCTCGGAAGCTCTAGACTCACCTAGTGACCCTTCTCTCCCAATCTCAGGAGCCAAAGTCACTCAGCCTGAAGTGGATACCCCCCTGGGTCGCGTGAGAGGCCGGCAGGTGGGTGTGAAGGACACAGAGCAGCTGGTGAACGTCTTCCTGGGCATTCCGTTTGCTCAGGCACCACTAGGCCCCCTGCGGTTCTCAGCCCCACTCCCGCCACAGCCCTGGGAAGGCGTGAGAGATGCCAGCACCAATCCCCCAATGTGAGTACCCCTGCACGGGGTGGACAAGCGGGCAGGGTGGTGGCAGAGGCTGGACACCAGGCTGTGTGAACTGATAGCTGCCTCTGGGGTCCCCCTTGACTGCAGGTGCATGCAGGACGTAGAGAGAACAAGTAACAGCAGATTCACCCTCAACCAAAAGTTTCAGATCTTCTCTATTTCCGAGGATTGCCTGATCCTCAACGTCTACAGCCCCGCTGAGACCACTGCAGGGGCCAGACTGCCGGTATACAGTCCAGAGGCCCCCATCCAGCACTACCATGCCACCTGCCCCTCTATACCCCTATTTCCTAAACACCCCAGAAGTCCTTAGTATACCCTGGACCGCTAGGTGGGGGTTGGAGTCCTAGAAGCTGGAGTCACTGATTCATAGCCGTTTCTACAGGTCATGGTATGGATCCATGGGGGCTCTCTGGTAGTTGGCTCTGCCACCTCTCATGATGGATCAGCCCTGGCTGCCTATGGGAATGTGGTAGTAGTCACTGTCCAGTACCGTCTCGGCATCTTTGGCTTCCTCAGGTAAGATAGCCAGCCTGGAAGAGGACGTTACAGCCCTGAGGAAGGCCTTCTCATGAGAATCTAAGGGTAGAGAGGTTGGGGACGTTGTTCAGCCGGTAAAATTTGCTTGCCACGCAAACATGAGGACATGAATTGGGGTCCCCAACATCCATCTATAAACTGGGTATGGCTGCATATGTCTGTAATCTCAGCACTAAGTACTCAAATAGAGACCCTGTTTCAAAAACTAAGAAACAAAGCAGTGAAGCAAGATGTCTAATGTTGCTGTCTGGCCTCCATGTGTGTATACTTGACAGGAGTTCATGTCGGCATGCAACACACACACACACACAGTCGAGAGAGAGAGAGAAGAATATCCCAGGGCTCCACAATAGGAAGGGGCCCAATGAAAGCCAGAAATGAACTTTGAACTTGGGCAAAGGTCAGGTAGAGTCCTAACAGGGAATGGGGACAAAGAGCAACAAGCCCAGTTATCCATCTGAGACCAGCTCTGATTAACTGCCTTGCTACATCTAGACACACCGTATACTGGGAAAACAGGTGCCAATGGTAACTCATATCCAAGCCAGGACTGGGGAACAGAGGAGAAGTCCAGTGTCCTGGTAACTGACTCAAAGCAATTTTGCAGAGGGCAAGAAAAAATAAATATATCTTGGGAGCCATCTTGTGCTAACCACTGCCTTGCCCTGCCCCTAGCACCGGAGACAAGAACATGCCTGGCAACCAAGGCCTCCTCGATGTGGTAGCCTCTCTACGCTGGGTGCAGGGAAACATAGTCTCCTTTGGGGGTGATCCCAACTGCGTCACTATCTTCGGTAATTCTGCTGGTGGCATGATTGTCTCATCCCTGGTGAGTTACCCACAGAGTGCAATTGTAGCCACGTCTAAGAGGCTTCTGTGGCTCTAGACCTCCCAGTGCTTCTGCCTGCTGACTCATCTGTCCTCCCTGCTGTTCCCAGGTCCTGTCTCCAATGTCTGCGGGGTTATTTCACAGAGCCATATCCCAGAGTGGGATTATCACCAACAAGATATTGAAGGAGATAAACCCTTGGCCTGAAGCACAGGTCTGCCTTTGCTTTACTCTCTTATCTTTATGCCTCAAAACCGGTCCTGTGCTAACCTTTGGGTCAGGCAAGGAGAGGAAGAAGTCACCAACAGGCTCAGAGACAGTGACTAGTGTAGTCCAGGGGTAGGCAGTCAGACCTGGCTTTCTGGAGAAGGCCACCCTGAGCAGATTATCTCTGGTACTTCCCTGGGGCCATTTTTAGGAACCTCCTTTTTCCCCAAGGATCCTTTGGGAGCCTCCCATTCCCAGCCATGCTGTTGCCTAAGAGATTTGTCCCCTTGTGAAAAGTAGCCAGAAAAAGCCACCAAGAACTTCCCTAATAGGAACTGGGCATGCAAAAGCTTCAGGCTTTTGTAAGACAAAGTGATGGCTCTCAGAAGCAGGAAGTCATCAGGTAGGGGCCGAGACAAGAAATGAACACACTGAAGAGGTGAAGGGTCGTGCAGGCTCCACATGAAAGACTATGCCTGAGAGTTTGGGCAGGATGCGAAGGGCTAGAAGCGGCTGGGAAACAAATCCGAGGCACGCGGAGTAAAAGGTGGGATGGAGAGAGCGGTCCTGGAGGCCAACACCAGCAAGATGGGGATGGTAGGCAAGCCTTAGAGACATTGATGGGATAAGCAGCAAAAGGCAGGACCTATCGTCTGGTCCCAGGCCCTGGCTGTGATGGAGGAGTGAGCAATAACGCAGGGTTTGAGGGATAATTCAGGAGCCTCAGCGGGACACATTACTTCTTATCTATCCAAGAGCAGCAGCCTACCCCTCCCCTCACCACAGAGGGAAGAGATCTGTTTACCACAATTGCAGGCCTCCTCTGTCTCTCTGGGCGCCTTCTCTCCAGCCTCCCCACCCTGCTCCAGACTCAGTACCCCTTACATTCCCTGCCAGACAGGTCCATGCATGTCTTAATCGGCACCACAAACTATTACTGAATTAGAAAAGGACATGTTTCTTAGATGGATGAAGGAGACACAGGAAGAGGGATCAGCCTCCCTAGGTTGGTAGCAGGTCTCTTGGGCTAGCCTTATGAAATCACAGCTCAGAACAGAGAGCAGTGCTCGGGAAGCGAAGGGTGTGTATCTGAGAGGCAATATTCTTCTGTCTGTCCTCAGACCTTAGCCAACTCCTTGGGCTGCAGCTCCGTGTCCTCAGCTGAGCTGGTGCAGTGTCTGCTACAGAAGGAAGGAAAGGACCTTAACAATCAGGTATGTCACCTCTAGGGTGATGATGACAGGCAATGACTGAGAGGGGTCCTGTCCAGTTCCTGACAGTGGGCCTCCTGCCTTGCTTTTCCTGCAGAAAAACGTGCAAGTTTCCTACATAAGCAATGATTCCTTCTTCCCACAAAGCCCAGAGAAGCTCCTAACAGAGAAGCAATTCCCCACTGTGCCCTACCTCCTGGGAGTCAACAATCATGAGGTTGGCTGGCTCATGCTCAAGGTGAGTGTCCTCAGGCAACTGTGCCCTTCCAGGCCCTGCCCAGGCAGTCTCCTCCACGAGCTCCAAGCACGCCAGCCACTCCCATTGGGTAGGTGAGGAGAAAGCCAAGGGTCAAGGCCACTTGGCTTCATTTCACCAAACCCATGCTCTGTGTGTTGAAAACCCAGCTTTTGCAAAGTAGTCTTCTGGGAAGGACTAATCGACAGCACATTCTTGACGGTGGTGGTTGATATTTGCTGCTGTGAGCCACGGAGGAGCGTGACTCTGTGCCGGGGAGACTGACTGACTGAGACCCCCATGTTCCAAACGGTATTAAGCTATTGGACATGATGGGTCAGGTGCCTTCTAATCCAGTCTGGTTACACAGTACCTACAAGAGCAGCTCCACCATACTGTACTCCTGGGTTCCCTACTTCATCCTACCATTTCCATTCATCCACCCATCTTCACAGAAACTTTTCTCTCGCCAGTGATGCCGAAGACCAAACACAGGTCTTCCCACATGCCAGCCAAGTACTCTGCCCCAGAGCCTACCCCTTAACCCATTAATCGTTTTCAAATGGATAAAGTCTCTCACAAAGGAAGGACTCATCATGTTTCTTCACTTGGTGGTTTGAGCAGCTGCTAGTAAGGTCAATCCAGATCACAGCACAGTGCTCTGTTTAACCGACACCATACTGTCTAAACAGAAACAAGACTTGTCTTGGAATTCCCCCATTGAAAATCAATCCGCTGCAGAAATCGCCTTCTCTGTGCCAGGGCTTGGAGGCTCATGAACTCGGCCCCATGAGAGTCCTAGGAAGCAGACCATTGATATTTCATTCACACATGAGAAAACTGAGGCATAAGAAGCTCAAGGAACTTCATGAATCTTTAAGTGGTAGGCCTGGCATTTGAACTCAAAAAGTCAGATATCTAGGTGCTATTAAGACTACATCACCTAAGACAGGCACCACAGATGCTTCTGTAATCCACTCAGGTGGCCGAGGTAGGAATGACTCAAGTCTGAGACCAGCCTGGGCTACATTATGAGTTCTTATCTCAAAAACAAAATTACCTGTGAGATAGAAAACCAACATTTGATTTTTTTGCCTGGGGTCTTTGTTTCTTGTTTTGAGACAGGGTCTCATCCTGTAGTTCAGCTACCCTAAAACTCACTATATAACCCAGGCTGACCTCAGACTTGAGGCCCAGTCCTCCTATCTCAGCCTCTTAAGTGCTGAAATTAGACATGAGTCAACAAATACCAGACAACATGTGATGTTTTTAACTAGTGCCCGTGAGGTTTGGAGGTGAACTATGGGTGACCCTCACCCCATCTCCAGCACATCCATAGAAAAGTCAGGGGTGACACTGGATGCCTGCAATCCCAGGGCTAGGGAAGTGAAGGCAGGAGGATCCTGCAGCTCACTGCTCAGCTGGTCTAGCCAAACTGACCAACTCCAAGTTCTGTTAGAGACTGTCTCTCAAAGTGGAAAGAGATTGAGAAAAACAGCCAACATCAACTTCTGACCTACACACACATATATACATGTGCACACAAACACACACAGGTCCACACAAATACACACACATGTTCACACAAACACACATATGGCACATGAACACACACATATATGTATATGCAAGTACATGCATATGCACACAAACACACACGTGCATGCATACACATGCTCACACAAACATATGCACATGCAAACACACACCTGCATGCATACATAAACACATACATGTGCACACAAATACATATTCACACAGGTACAGAAGGAGGAGGAGGAGGAAGAGGAGGAAGAAGAGGAGGAAGAAGAGGAGGAGGAGGAGGAGGAAGAGGAGAGGAGAAGGAGGAGGAGGAGGAGGAGGAGGAGGAGGAGGAGGAAGAGGAGGAAGAAGAGGAGGAGGAGGAGGAAGAGGAGAGGAGGAGGAGGAGGAAGAGGAGGAGGAGGAGGAAGAGGAGAGGAGGAGGAGGAGGAAGAGGAGGAGGAGGAGGAAGAGGAGGAGGAGGAGGAAGAAGAGGAGGAGGAGGAGGAGGAGGAGGAGAAGGAGAAGGAGGAGGAGCAGGAAAGTTTTGAATAAACATTTTCCTCCCAGCTGGCGCTGCCATTAGCCTCTGACAATGGAGTGCAATACCACTATCCTAGGCCCCTCCATTCTTAGCCTTCAGAATTTTCTCGGTTATGTCCAAGCTTGTGTCTTTGACTATCCATGACTCTATCATGAGTTTGTAAACACTAGCCCAGGAATGCCTCCTGCTCAGGCCTGAGGGCAAAGCACAGTGACAGAGGGGCATTGGTAGAACCTCAGTGTCTGTCCCCACAGGTCTGGAATATCCTGGAGAAGTTGGAACACTTGAGCCTGGAGGAACTGCTGGAGATTTCAAGGCCCTTTTTGACCAGTATGGTAAGGCAGGAGGAAGGAGGGAGGGGCTCCCAGGCACCTCACAGCACTCTCGGATCCACTCCCACCCGAAGCTACTTACCAACCACCAAAGCTTTTAGCCCAGTTGATGAGTCTCAGGCCCACTAAGAGTAAAGAGACCAGGAGCGGTAACTCTGGGCTGTCATCCCAGAGTTCAGGAAGTTGAGGTAGGTTACCCTATGGGTTGCATAATGAGTTCTAGGCTAACCTGGTCTACAGAGTGAGACTTTGTCTAAATAAAAATAAAAATAAAGCATTACTCTGAGATAGTATGGTTCTCGAAGGAAAATCGGCGGCAGCAGCATTGTCCCCCAGGGTGGACACCCCTTCATGAGCACTCCCCCCCCAGGACTGTGTCTGGCTCAGCATGCAGATCGGCATTCGTCCTCTGGTTGTCATGGCAGCTCTGTGAAGCAGAAACTGGCCGTATCCCTGCTGCAGATTAGAAAAGTGGCCCGTGAGCGCGAGTGTTAAAATCTCATTGTCAGGTTTGGAGCCAGATGGACCTGGGGGCAGACAGATCCCAGCCCTGGTCACTTGTCCAGTTCTCCCAGTCCCTCCGAGCCCACAGCTTCACTTCAAATTGAGAGGATACCTTCCCTCTCGCCTGAGCTCTCCTAGGGAGACTGGGTGCTGCATGTGAGGAGCTGACCAGAGACCCAGGCAGCACCTATGTGTGCTATCTTCTTTGAAACTCCAGAGTCCTCTCCTTCATACAACCTCGTTGTTGCTTTCTGGACTTACGAGTCACCCCCATTTATTGCTTATTCCCAGTTAACTTCTACCTATCATTGGCTTCCAGGCCACACTCTGTTCTGCAGACATCCGCTTCCAGATAACTTAGCAGACACTGGCTTTCAGAGTGGTCCAAACGCCTGCTCCATGTGGTACTGACAGTGGCCACAGGCATAACACTTAACTCTACACATGTGCTTATCCTGCGCAGACACAATCTATTAATAAAACACCTAGGGAGGCAGGGATAGGCGGCTGTTCCCTGGAGCAGGAGCCCCAGGATGTGAAAGAACCTTTAGTAGAGGATGTGAGAGTCTGTAGGAAGTCCGCCGAAGCTGTGGGGCCTGAACAGGCCTGAGCCCCACCTCTCTCTCACTCCAGGAGGTGCCCCCTGAGATTATGCCCATCGTCATAGACGAATACCTAGACAAGGGCTCAGATGCACCAGCCATGAGATACGCCTTCCAGGAACTGGTAGGTGATATCGTGTTCGTCATTCCTACCTTGATCTTCTCAAAACACCTCCAAGGTAAGCCAGCCCATGCCACCTGCCCTGTCTTCCCTGTACCATCAAGTGATGATGGAGCTGCTGATAGGTACAGAATCCCCTGAAGCCTTGCATCCCACATCTGCTGCCCCTCCCAGCCCTTTCTCTTTGAGACGTAGCATCATAGACAAGGGGCATGCCTGAAAAAGGACCTTGCAGATTAAACAGAGGTTCAGAGAGCTAAAGTGACTTACCAAAGGTCACCTAGCAGGGCCCATCACTAACTCTTTCTGAAGGAATCATTCAGTTGGTGAGAAGTGTGATACTCTTTAAGTGCTTCTCCTGGGAGAAATCTTGCTTCCCCTGAACCTGGCACAGTCCTGTAACAGTCCCAAATTCTTAACCTTCTGATTTTGGGCAAATTTCAGAGGTCTTCTCCAGTCTTCACTTTCATCATATGTAAAGGGGGAGCACAATGAAGGTTAATTAAAACAGTGGTCCTCAGCTTTCCTGATGCTGTAACTCTTTAACACAGTTATCATGTTATGACCCCCAACAATAAAACTGTTTCATCGCTACTTCATAATGTAATTTTGCGACTATTATGAATTGTAGTGCAAATATCCAATATGCAAGATATCTTATATGCGACCCCAAAGGGTTTCGAACCCCGGGTGGAGAACCATTGACCTAAGTAGGATCAGGAGTTCAAGGTCATCTTTGGCTAGGTAGTAAGTCAGAGGAGGGCTCAGGAATGCTTGCTGTTATCTCTGATCTGCACCATTATGGTGATGATGATTGATGTCATCGCAAGGTTGTGCTGCCAGGTGCCCTGATTTAACACCTAACATGAATCCTGCCTTCTCCATAGATGCTGGGTCCCCTGTCTTCTTGTACGAGTTCCAGCATACCCCCAGTTCTTTTGCGAAGTTCAAGCCGTCCTGGGTAAAGGCTGACCATGGGTCTGAGAGTCCCTTTGTCCTTGGAGGTCCTTTCCTCACAGATGAAAGCAACTTCCTGGGTAAGGACAGACAGACAGACATTTCATCCCTAGGCTGCTGTGCTCCAAGGTGGTCTTTTAGGAACAGAGGTTTCGGGTTGTACCAGGAACCTTTAGGCATAGTCCGAGCCTCTCCTGACCCTGATCTGTCCCTCCCACCAGCCTTCCCAGAGGCCACAGAGGAAGAGAAACAGCTGAGTCTGACCATGATGGCCCAATGGACCCAGTTTGCACACACGGGGTGAGTAGGGAGCAGTACATGCCAGACTTCGGACCTCCTATCTGCCCCTACTCAGGGCACAGAATCAACCCTTGCTTCTCAATCTCCTCACCCAGGAACCCCAACGGCAAGGGGTTGCCCTCTTGGCCCCAGTTAAACCAGTTAGAACAATACTTGGAGATTGGCCTACAGCCACGGATTGGGGAGAAGCTAAAGAAGAACCGGCTACAGTTCTGGACAGAGACACTGCCCAGAAAAATCCAAGAGTGGCGCCAACAACAGAAGAGCAGGAAAGCGCCAGAGGAACTCTGAGGCGGGGCCTCTCTGGACCTTCCTCTCAGCGCCAACCCAAAGGGCCTGGAGTCCCAGCAGGACAGCTTCTTTCTGTTTCTACCCGGACACTTTAACCTGGACCAGGCTGATGCGAACACACATTCCTTAAGGCATGAGCCTCTGCAGGACAGGCATGGCGCACTAGTGAATGTCACCACACTGGTTTCTACCTCAGGACCCTTGCACAAGCTCCTGCTTTGTCCTGTGGTGTCTTGAATCCTTGCTCCACGGCAAGGTCCAGCACATTAGTCAAGCTCTTCAGAGGATCTGTTCTCCTGAGTCAAGCTCTTCAGAGGATCTGTTCTCCTGGGAAGCTCCTCTGCCTCCACTAGGCCATGTGTGCCTATTAGAACCCAGCCCACCACAAGCTCACAACAGCCAGTCTGTGTCCTTGTCCCTCCCAGAGGAGGTCTCTGAAAACAGACGTTGATAACCGCACTCTGTCACCATAGCAAGATTAGGCAGGACCTGGAGGCAGGGAGTGTTTCATAAATGGATGACAGACAGAATCTATGATCACGGATTCTAGATTTGAACCCAGACCCTTCTTCAGGCACCAAAATCAATATTTCATCCCCGACAAATGTCCACCCTGGCCAGGAAGGTGACCTCTGAAGGTGGAGGTCTTGGGGCACAGGGGGCCTTAACTTCGAACTGAAAGACCCCGGGTGTGGGGAGACTTTCACTCAAGTCTCGGGATAACACGACCCCCCAAGAACTCATGAGAGACAGTCCTTGCTACAATCACACGAGGTTTATTGACAGGAACAAGCGCTGTGGCCAAGACTCATATCCCACACAGGGGAGGAGTTCGAACCCGAGTAGCTGGGAGAGGGGGTATTTAAGGGAAGAAACCACAACCCAAAAGGGGGTAGGGAGGCCGTCATTAGAAAATTCCGAAAATACTAGTGATCATTGAAAAATTCTGAAAATGCCAGTGATAATCACAAAGGGGTAACTCCCTATTTCTCAAGATTATAATCTAACTTTATGGTCAGCTAATCTCTGGAACAGAATCACTGCACCAGCTAACCTAGATTTTTGGCTCTTCTCTTCCTGCTAGATTTTTGGCTCTATTTTTCCTGCTAGAGGGGTCTGGATTTATCTGGGTCTTTCAGAATAAACCTAGCACCTAGAGGTCTCTAGGCAGGACCTAGTCTCCTCCTCTCTGCTGACTGGTCCTTGCCTCAGCACAAGGCAGAACAGAACCCAGCAAGGTCACCCTCACCAGAAACAATCTTTTTTTTTAAACAAACTTTATTTAACTTTATTTCATAAGCATTGGTATAATGATGTCAGATTCTCTTGAACTGGAGCTACAGACAGCTGCAAGCTGCCATGTGGGTGCTGGGAATTGAACCAGGGTCCTCTGGAGGAGCAGTCAGTGCTCTTAACCACTGAGCCATCTCTCCAGCCCCATACCACCAGAAACAATCTTTACCTTTAGGGCCTGGTCTCCAAGCTTACACACAAAGGGCAGGAACTCCGCCCTCACCTCCCAGCAGCAGAGGACAATCCCAACAATCTGCCTGCACCTCAGGGGAGCTCCAGGGCACAGATGTGAAGGCCAAGACAAAGGGTCTGGCCTGGTACAGCAGGCATGTTTTCAGAGTAGGCTATTTAAGTCCTTTTTAAGAATCAGTGTACCATCCCCTTAAAACATCTGGATTCTGAGACTGGGGAGGAGGATAGCACAGAAATAGAGCCTTGCTCAGTGTGCAAGAGAGACTTTTCGATGCCCAGCACACACTCCAAACAAATCTGGATTTTGATCGACTTCCAAGTATCTTGCCTTGACCCCACTACCCCATCCTATGAGCCCCAGTCATCCATCCATAGCTTCTCAGTCAGACTGTATCGTGGCTGCTGATGGGTCCATGGAAAGCATTTGTACCTGAGGCAGTTATGCTGTGGGGAGTCACTTGGAGCAAGGAGAGATGCAGAGCAGATGGGATCTGAGCCTTGTCACTCCCCCATTCCAGAGTTCTCCATGATTTTCTGGTCTTCTTAGGATGAGTTCGAGGTCTTCCCAATGCATTAAAGGTTTGCTGCTCTCAACCCCTTCTCCCACCAAAGAAGTTTGTCCCCATAAACTGATAGAGAGCCTGGCAGCTATGAAGAGGGACCCAGTGTGTGTTTCTGGTGACACACGAGCTATGAGAAATAGGCCATGCCTGACCTGGGGACAGAGGGCATCTAAGCCAAGACCTGGAAGATGAGCAGAGGTTACTCAAATGGGCAAGCCAAAGTATAAACAGCGAGAAGCAAGGGGCAAAGGGTCCCTTGGCAGAGGACTCAATAGGAGAAAGGCCTTAGAGCAGTGGTTCTCAACCTCCCTAGCCCGGCGACCCTCTAATACAGTTCCTCGCGTTACAGCAACCCCCAACCGCAACGTTATTTTTGTTGATACTTCACAACTATAATTTGCTACTGTTGTGAATCATGATGTAAATATTTGATGTGCAGGATATCTGACATTTGACCCCTGTGAAAGGGTCATTCAACTCCCAAAGAGATCACGATCCCCAGGTTGAGAACAGCTGGCCTCGAGGAAGACGCTGAGGCAATACTGCTCTATTTGGACAGAGTGAGATTAGATTATCAGGGACCTTGACTATGATCAGGTCTTGTACTCAAGAGCAAGAGGACCCAGGAAGACTCTTCTCAAGGCTGACATAAACAGATGTACTGTGCAGAAGAGGGGGCAGGACAGTAGGGTCAGGAAGGGAAGGCAAGGAGGAGCCAGTGCATTTTCCAAGATGGAAACCACTGGTAGGCTCTTTTGTTTTGTTGAGACAAGATCTCACTTTGTAGCCCAGGTTGGCCTGAACCTCACTGTGTAGCCCCCGCAGGCCCCAAACTCACAGCTCCTGCCTCAGCTTCTCATGAGCAAGGATTGCAGGTATGCACCACCCCAGCAGGTTTCTGGTGGGCTCTTGATTGACAGCTGTCAGACATGATGACTAACGGGATGCAGAGGTGAGGGGGAAAGACACTGTGGGATCAGTGTTTGCAAAGGAGCTGCTCAGGGAGCAGAGGGTCTGATGTGTGATGGCTCCGCCCCCTGGCCTAAGGCTATTCCACACCCACTCTGATGCTGCCAACTCCAGAGGCTCCTGGAGAAGGGGAAAGAATCGCTGGTGAGGCCTCAGCCCCTGCCTGGTGAGAGCCTCTCTCTACTCGGGGAGGAATAACATGGCTGGAAGGTTCCCTGGGATTCTGAGCATCTTGTCTTCCCATTTTCTTTTCCTGTGTCACTACCCCTGAGATTCACTGAACATCCCTCCCTTGTTGGCCAAAGTGTCCTAGCAAACAAACATTTTTGTTCCAAGGATGCAGCAGTCATGTAAAACTGAGGCCACATTAGAAGGCACAGCTTCAGACAAGGAGACTGTTGGGTTATGGAGTCTCCCATAGCCAGGTGGCAGAAAGGGTTATGTGCTGGTGTGTTGTGGACACCAGGGGGCGCTGCAGGACAGGGATAACATAACGCTTGTACTGCAAACGTATAGCCCCATACAAACCAAGTCCAAATTTAGCTCCACACACTGAGTCTGATACATGCACTGACTGATAGGCTTTTAGTATGAATCTACCGTTTACTGGATATGTATCTTAGGACAGGTTTCGTCTTGCCTTGTTTTGAGTTGTTTCTTTGGTTTTGGTTTTTGGTTTGTTTGGTTGGTTGGTTTGGTTTGGGTTTGGGTTTTGGGTTTGGGTATTTTGTTTGTTATGTTTTGGAGTTTTTTTTTTTTTTGAGACAGGGTTACTCTGTGTGGCCCTGACTATATTAGAATTGTCTCTATAGACCAGGCTGACCTCAAAATCAGAGCTCCACCTGCCTTTGCTTCCTGAGTGCCGGAAGTCTTGCACACCACCCCTGGCTGGCTGGTTTTTGTTTGAGGCTTTTGCGGCACAGGTAAACAAGTCCCCTGCTTGGTGCTTAGGCGAGATCTTTGTAGTCTTTGCTGCGCAATTGTCCCATTTGTAAGATAGGTGTTGTTATGGTTTTGGTCCCTTGTCCCAAAGAGCCCGCTGTTTATTTCACCCTTTGAACTCATGTATGGATGGCCGGTTCTAACCCCTGGCCTTCCACCTAAAACCTCCCCCCTACCTGATCACCTGCTCACGCCATTACTAACCCACTTACGCTCGCTACTGTGGGATTTCACTGATCACTCATTACCTCGACCATGTACTAATCCATGTCCACCACCAATTAAGATTGGAGAACAGGTACTATTTTCTCCCCCAGGTCAACGTCCCTCACCCCTTTCCCCTAAATGGCAGGGTCCCCTCAGAGTAATTCTTCTAACTCCCACAGCTGCCAAGCTCGAAGGACTTCCTCACTGGATTCACCTGTCACACCTTAAACCATTCACTCCTCCAACTCAAAAAGATTCCTCATTCACAGTAACTCAGACAGGACCTTGCTCTCTCAAGTTCCAGAGGACACCAACTTCAGTCCAAGAAAAATAACGGTTCCATCTACACTTAACTCCTTATTACACTAACACACCCTCTTTTCCTTTTCCTATGTGTGACCTCTAAATTCTAAATAACTACTTAGTTGTCCTTACAGGAATCATCATCGCTCACGGAGACAAGGAATTCAGATGATAAATATGGTCAAAAAAACCTTATTTCTCTTTTAAGGCATTTTCTTTAAGTTCTAGGAAGCCAGCTTGACACACCTGAACGGATTGGACACGAACAGAATAAGTATTCAAACGGAATAAGTATCATTTAATTTTTTATCAC
Organism: Arvicola amphibius; assembly: GCF_903992535.2. Classification (NCBI taxonomy): domain Eukaryota; kingdom Metazoa; phylum Chordata; class Mammalia; order Rodentia; family Cricetidae; genus Arvicola; species Arvicola amphibius. The sequence goes on along the minus strand of NC_052061.1, from coordinate 33,674,527 downwards.
TCTTGGCCTCAAAAAAACCCTAAAGCCCCCCACTACCTCGAATCCTTAAGCCTTCACCTCATATCCCTCCCCCCTTAATCTTTCCTTTCCTAATGCGATTCTTGTTTTCCAGCACCTAACGACAACCCAGTTCCTCAAGATACCAACGGATGCGGTTTCAATCAGCCATCCCCGGGACACGGACCACCAGGACATCCCAGGACGTCAGTAAACAGGACATCATTACCAGGACACACCGGAACCATCCTAGGACGCCAGCAAATGGGACCAGGACACCAGGACATCAAACCCCCCCCCCCAAAAAAAACCCCTCGACGCCCACAAAGTCAGCAGGAAGCAGCTATGAGACCGGGCTATGCCCCCATTCCCTACCCACTAAGACTCCCCCCCAAATTTTTAATAAACAAAAAAGGGTGGAGATGTGATTCTCATGGGATGAGGACCACACCTCCCGGAAGGATCAGTTTCACCCCGCCGGACTGGAAGACTACATTTCCCAGAAACACCACAACGGACAACCACGCCTACGCAGATTCTTATATATACCAGTGTTAAATCCATCCCCCCTCTCTTTCTTGTTCCTCCCTCCCTTGACCCGCACTGTCGAGCACACCCTTCCCTAATAAATAATCCTCCCACGCACGTGGTCGCGTCCTGGGTCTCCCTTCCTCCGGCTCCGCGATACACCCCACGCCAAAAAGAAGAACAACATGAGCTACCAGCAGCGAGTGACCATCTGACTCTGACTTCTGGGAGATCAGGCAACCCCTAGAGTAGGCTCAAAGCAGCAGGGATTACGTGATGGGTGTCCAGAATCCTAGCACCCTTGATCTAGACCACAGGAGTTAGTGCCCAGTCTTCTTCAGGACCACCCTCCATGGAAGAAGCATCAAGGAGCTGCTCCTGCCCCCAAGGATGGGAAATCTGACTCATGGCATGCCAAGGCACTTCCCAATCAGGAGTCTCCATGTTCCTCTGTGACCCTCAGACCATAGCATGACCAGGTTGCTGGTCTTTTCCAGCCTCGTAGTCTCTGTCCCTGCCTCAGTCCTTAGGCTGTGGCCTGACCCCATCATGGCTTGCCAGGCACACATGGGCTTGGGTTAAGCATGAGATTGACACGCAGAGGTGCCAGGATTGAGGGAAGAAGGCAGTATTAGCAGGAACAGCACATGGTCCTTGAAAGTGTCTAGGAAGCCAGGTGGTAGTGCATGTCTTTATTCCCAGCATTAGGAAGGCAGAGGCAAGTAGATCTCTGTGAGTTCGAGGTCAGCCTGGTCTACATAGTGAGTTCTAGGCCAGCCAAGGCTACATAGTGAGACCCTTTCTCTAAAAGAAGGATGATCATGATCATGATTTTGATGATGATGATGATGACTATGATGATGATGATAATATAAAGGAGAAAGATGAAGAAAAGGGGAGAGTGCCTGGCACCTCTGAAGTCTACATCTGGACTGTCCCAGGTTGAGGTCATCTAGAAACTAGAGGTGGGCAATGGAAATGCCCCAGTTCCCTCCTGACTGGACCAGATACTCATAAGGGCAGGGCTCAGGTCCATAAGACTCCAGGCCCTCCTATGGATAGTCATGTCCGTCACTGGAAGCTAGGTTCAAGGCCGGGCTCTCTCCAAGTATGGTAGGGAAAACTAAGATTCCAAATTTGCTCAGTGAGTCTGGACAAGTTGTCCCCTATGAAAGGCTGAAGAGATCTGCCTTTGTTCTCTGGGGGTGTACATCTAGATAGGGACCCTGGACAAAGAGTTTTTTATAATAGGTTGGAGTTCAGTTGCTTAGCAGTACAAGGAGAGGCATCCTGCATGGACTGTGTTTGAAAAGGGGTGGTATTGGCCTCTGTCACCATGATGCACTCATGGTCTGAAGCCATCACTTTGAAAATCCCCTCCCTCTTGGATTCTTAAAATCCTAGAACCCCACCTACACCCCAACTCCAGCATCTTAAAAGGCTACCCTAAACAGAAGGGTGCATTGGAGGAGGCCACTCAGAGGGAAAAATAATGACTCTAAATGTGAATCTTGACTTTGCTCTTTGTGCTGTCATTCAAAAATACTTTATACTCCTATATATTATATAACCAATAATACGATTTGTACAACTGTTTCCCACTCTTTAGCCAAGCATTAGCAGGGATTGAATTCAGACAAGTACACTACCAGTGAGCTATATTCCTACTGAATTCAGGTAAGTGTGCCTCCAGTGGGTTATATCCCTAGCCCTGTCTTACTTTTTGTTTTGAGACGCTGTCTAAGTTTTACAAGCTGACCCTGAACTTAGCATGCAGCTCAGGTGAGCCTAATCTGTGATCTTCCAGCTTCCACCGCCCTAAAAGCTGGGATGACAGCCACCATGCCTAGCCCCAGCTTTTAGCTTTTTTGAAATTGTGGTCTTGTTATGTAGTCCAGACTGGCCTCAAATTCTTACTATTCCTCCAGCTGCTCAAGGACTGGGATTTAAGGAATATACCACTATGTCTGGCTATGATACTGCCTTCTATAATGGCAACTTCCCTCTTCAGTCAAATAGCCACAACCATGGAGAAAACAAATATATTAGCTTCTAGCACACTCTCATGTGCCGCAGGCAGTGACATGTGGAATCTTTACAACAGTCATCAGAGCTGGCCATTGCTGCCTTTATTTTACAGTTTTGACTATTGAGTCTCAGAAAGGTCCTCTGAAACACGTGACAGTGAGTTGCTAAGCGAGCTTGGAGCCCCGTCAGACTCAGAGGGTGACGTCCATTCCACACCATTGCCTGCTTTCCCTTTGTTCAGCCAAGACACTGAAAACTCTATGCTAGTGGTTGGGAAGGTAGCTCAGTTGGTAGCTTCCTTTCCTAGTATGCCCGAAGCCCTGGGTTCACACTCCAGCACTGCATAAAACCTGACATGCTAGCTGGGCAGTGGTGATACACACCTTCAATCCCAGCACGTGGGAGGCAGAGACAGGTGGAGCTCTGTGAGCTGGTCTGTTGTGGGGTGGGGGGTTCGGTCCTGCCCGGTTCCCGCAGTCATTAAGTCCCAAAGAAATCACACAGAAGTCTACATTAGTTATAAACTGATTGGCCCATTAGCTCAGGCTTCCTATTAACTCTTATAAAGTATATTAGCCCATATTTCTTATCTGTGTTAGCCACATGGCTCAGTACCTTTTTCAGCGAGGCAGTCACATCTTGCTTCTTCTGTGGCTGGGCCAGGACTGCAGAGGAATGGGCTTCCTTCTTCCCAGCTGTTCTCATTGACCCACTACTACTTCCTGTCTGGTTATCCCGCCTATACTTCCTGCCTGGCTACTGACCAATCATAGTTTATTTAAAATATAATTGATAGAATACAGACCATTGTCCCACACCACTGGTCTATGGAATGAGTTCCAGGACAGGCTTCAATGCTACAGAGAAACTCTATCCTGAAAAACCACCACCACCACCACCAACAACAACAACAACAAAAAACCTGTCATGTTTATGATTCTAGCACTTAAAAAGTAGACATAAGAGAATCAGAGATTCAAGCTCATATTCCACTACATATTGAACTCAAGGCCAGCCCAGACTACATGAGATCCTATTTCAGAGGGAGGGAGCAGGGAGAGAGGGAGGAGGGGTAAAGGAAGGAAAAAAGAAGAGAAGGGAAGGGAGGGGAGGGGAGGGAAGGGGAGGGGAAAGAAGAGGAGAGGAGAGGAGAGGAGAGGAGAGGAGAAGGAAAAAAAGAGAGGAGAAGAGAAGAGAAGAGAAGAGGAGAGAAGAGAAGAGAAGAGAAGAGAAGAGAAGAGAAGAGAAGGGAGGAGGCAAATAAAGACAAGGCAAACAAAACTCTAAGCCAGTGTAGTGGCACATGCCCACTGTCCCAGCACTCTAGAAGTGGAAAAAGGAGAATGACAAGCTAGAGGCTAGCCCAGGCTACATAGCAAGATCTTGTCTAAAAATAAGGAACAAGAGACTCGGGAAGAGCTAATATTTGCCCTGAGACAATGATGCACTGGAGTCCGCTGCTGCCTGGCTACCTGTTCAGCATCCCCTGGACTCCGTGTTTACACTGGATGAGGCCATATGTTTCCCAGACATGTCATCAATATTCCTGGCCTGTCACAACTGTCTTCCAAATGGGCCAGGTAAAAGGTTATTACTTCCCTGGGGAAAGGCAGCAAGAGTAGAGCCAGTTGTTGGCAGGCCGGGTCCTAGAGGCCCACACAAAACTGGCCAGGAACCTGCACAGCTGGGTGAGGGGGTTGATGTGTGGCTGGTCCACCAGGGACCTAGCAGGTGATCTCATTTCCTTACCTGCCTTCTCTCACCACTTCCTTCCGTCTATCCCAAGCTTGGCCTGTGTTTTGAGTGACATACTTCTGGGTGCTTGGTGCATATTGGCAAGCTAATTTTATAAAGAGGCTTGCCAGCAGCAGCAGAAATTTCAGCAACCTGAATTCCAGTATCCTATTGATGTGAGCACTGCCACTAGGGGCTAACAGAATGAGTCGACGGTCAGCAGAGAACAGACCCAAGCCTTGGATTTTGTTTTGTTTTGTTTTGTTTTGTTTTGGTCTTCTCTCACAATGTTGGGGGTTTAACTCAGGGCCCACATTTGCTAGTGAAGCATTTTACCCTAAAACCGTACCCCCCAGCTTTTTTTTTCTTCAGTTTTTATTTGGAGACGGGATCTTGCTACAATGCCCAACAGGCCTTGAACCTGCAATTCTCCTGCTTCCATTGGCCTCAGTTTGCAATGAGAGAGGAGCACCACCATGACCTACGCTCTCAGTCTTCTTGCACTTAAACAAAACCTTTCAGTTACATTCTAAAATGTATCAGGGGACAGTAACGCATATGTGACAAGACATGCTTCTGGAGGTCAAAGGGCAGCCTGCGCCAGTTGCTCTCCCATTTCACTATGTGGATACCAGGGGTCAAATGCAAGTCATCAAACTTGGCAACAGTTACCTTGAGCCTTCTCGCTCTCCCCTTGCCTTTTTTTTTATTTTGAGACCAGTCTCACTAAATGGCCCAGGTTGGCCGTGAGCTTATAATTCTCCTGCCTTAATCTCTTAAATAGCTCAAAGTCCGGGCCTGAGTCACCAGCCCGGAATATTTTGGTGTGCACTTTTCATGGCTGAATTGGTCCTATGCAATATACAGTTTCAAAGTCTACCTGCTGAAGTTATTGAGCTGTATCGGCCTTCTCTCATGTACTGGTTTGCCTTGCATATCTGCCAGTTCAGAATGCCTAGGCTCAACCAACTGTGAACTGAATATATTCTAAAACACAAGCATAACAAATCAAAACTTAAAAAAGAAATAAAAGTGTCTGCTCTACACAGGCATGGACATTCTTTTTCTTGTCATTCCCTAAGAAACGTGGTCTACAAACCATTTACATAGCATCTGCATTGTACTGGCTCTCATAGTAATCTAAGAGTGGTGCATTTGAATCTGAGAGTTATGGTGCCCACTCTAACCCAGCCAGTAGCTGTCAGGAGGATCTCAAATTGAAGATCTACCCGGACTGCACAGTGAGTTTGGGGTTAGACTGAATAACTTGGTGAGACCCTGTCTGAAACAAAAATAAGATCTGGGGACACAGCAGGGGTATATGGTAGAAGAGAAGCATACCTGGCATATGCAAGGCCTTAGGGTCTCCGCTAGTGCAAAAGAAGACTGGAGGATGCTACCCTGTTTTATGTAAGAGACATGGGCATCCTGGAGTAGTGGTATCTTGCGGTGGTGGGGGGGGGACCGGTGTTTCTGGAACTCATCCCTCAAAGACACCACTGATGTCTATGTGTTACTTTCATTGGTTAATAAAGAAACTGCCTTGGCCCTTTAATAAGACAGAAAATTAGGTAGGCAGAGTAGACAGAACAGAATTCTGGGAGAAAGAAGGCAGACACTTCAGGAAGTCGCCATAGGCAGTCACCATGCTTCTCCTCTCCAAGACAGATGCAGGTTAAGATCTCTCCTGGTAAGCGACCACCTCGTGGTGCTACACAGATTACTAAATATGGGTTAAAGCAAGATGTGAAAATTAACCAATAAGAGGCTGAAACTAATGGGCCAGGCAGTGTTTAAAAGAATACAGTTTCCGTGTAATTATTTCGGGTATAAAGCTAGCCGGGTGGCGGGACACAGCCCCGCCGCTCCATCTACACACCACAGGAGTGTTTTACTTTAGACGACAGCATAGACAATGACTCTTCCAGGACTGAAAGTGCTTTACATGAGCCAAATGAAGTAGAACTCACCTGTAATCCTACACACCTGTAATCCTAGCACTCAGGAGGCTGAGGCAGAAGGGTAGAGACCACATCTCACAAAAGTAAAATAATCCCCTTAATCCTAACTACAATCTTGTAGTAGTCTTAGTACTGTCCTTTTTTAAAGAAAGATTTATTTTATTGTATTTTATGTTGCACTGTGGTTTTGTCTGCGCGTATGTGTGTGTGAGGGAGCCAGATGCCCTGGAACTGGGATTACAGTTGTGAACTTCATGTGGGTCCTGGGAATTGAACCTGGGTCCTCTGGAAGAGCAGTCAGTGCTTCTAACCACTAGACATCTTCCCAGCCCCTCAGTACTATTCTTATGTGGATTTTGCACATAAAGAAAAAGTGGTTCCTAAAACCTGGTAATTTACCTGAGGTCACACAGTGACAGAGCTAAGGTTTAAACCCAAGCAGCCTAGCTAGGATTCACCACGGTAAGCTGGCAGGTGCTCCAGACGCTTCTAAAGCACGTTATTACCAACCCTGGAACACGTGCTTTCTGTCGCTGTTCTGTCTCCTCTCCCTGCTTCCTTTCCGGTAGTGTGGGAGTGAGACTATTATCAACAAGGCCTTAAGAGACTCAATCTGTCAACAAGGTTTTGTATATCTTGGATGGTCTCTCAGATTAAATTTCTCAGTCAAAGGACATAGGCAAATTTTCAGGTTCTTGCTCCATGTTGTCTCAGTTGAGGAGACATGGTGTCATTTCCATGTTTGCTATCTAGTTAGCCAATAGCGAGAGTGTGGAAGAGAGGAGATGCTTCCACAGCTCCCGAGACCCCAAGGTATGGTATACAAGCCACATCAGCATATAGGACTTTCTAGAAGATTTTCTGGGAGCATCGGTGTGATTCCCAGGCCCCTGGGCCGTCCAAGGATTGTGCTGGGATGAATTGGGAGACTGTCTCTGAAGATGATGCCTTGCTATGAATCCTCACCCCCCCCCACTTCTTCCCTACAAGCCCATGGGAGTCATTTGTGTGTGTGTGTGTGTGTGTGTGTGTGTGTGTGTTATGTATACATGTGTGTGTGCATGAATGTGTGTGAGCCTGTGCCATGGTGCACATTTAGAAGTCAGAAAACAGCCTCAGGTGTTAGTCTTCTCCTTACACCTTTTCTGAGAGGGGCTCCTTGTGTTGGCTTTTCCTGCTGCACACACCTTCTGAGCTGGCCCATGAGCTTCCCCGAGTCTCCAGTTTCACGGCTCACTGTGGTAGCGCAGGGATTATGGATGTATGCTGCCACACCCAGCCTTACATGGACTCTGGGCATTTAAATTCAGATCCTCATGTTTGTGTGGCAAGCACTTTACCTACTGAACCAGATTCCCATGGGAATCATTTTGTTTGTTTGTTTGTTTGTTTGTTTGTTGTTTTTGTTTTTCAAGACAGGGTTTCTCTGGGTAGTCTTAACGTTGGAACTTGCTCAGTAGACCAGGCTGGCCTTGAACTCAAAGAGATCCACCTGCTTCCGCCTCTGAGTGCTGCTGGGATTAAAGGCATGTACCACCACCACCTGGCTTGGGAATCGTGTTGAAAGAAACACGGAACAGAACAAAATTGCCCACCATGGAGAAGCTTGTCCACCCCCGAGCCTGATTCCAGCCAATGGGATATCGTAGCCTAATATTGTGGATGGTTAGCAGACTGTAGCCAAGTGGGTTATATCCAACATACCAGAAGATTCCCTGGTTGGGGTCCTATAGGCAGTAGTCACCTTGAGCCTGTTTCAAGCCTTCCTTAGAGGAGCATGGAGCCTAATCAATGATGATTGGGCAGTGATCTCCATACTCCTGAGGACAGAGGAAAAGCCACAAGAGTGGGATGTGGATAAGGATCCCAAGTAAAGGACATTTCCGAGCACTCACTGAATGGACTTTGGAAGAAATCGTGCACTCCAATGTCTTGCAGACCTACAGACTGGAGACCATGGGCCAGACAAAGACATGCCCCTTACCTTCTGGCCTCCCAGCACAGAACCCCCTAGATGGCCAGTTCTCAAAGGTAAGTCAGGATGCCAGGACTCCCACCTGACCTGCCAGTGAAGATGGAACCATCTCTTCCCATCAGGTCCAGCACTTGCTCCTACTGCTCAAATATTAAGCCACATCTCCCTTTCCTGGCTGATCACACAAAGGCCGACCTTTACATTGATGATTAGGTCTTTTCCAGGGAACCTTCCAGTTCAATCACTACCCTGATCTCACTGAGAGACCTTTCTCGTGGTTGCCTTTAGGGCGAGATTCCAGCTGCAATGTGAGACCAAGGGTACTCATCACACTGACTTCCTGTCCCTGACACAGTCTGACACTCTATAACAATCCTGCCTGAGAAACCTTGGCAGAAATCCACATATACAAGAATCTTCACAAAGTATGAGCAATCAGGGAGGCCAAGGGCTCTTAAATCCACAGGGTGGATATCCAGGGGCTGAGGGACCCATTAACGCTAGGATTCTGCTCCAGTCTTGGCACTTACTCAATTGTGAAGTTTGACTCGCACTAGCCAAACTTTAAGCTGTTGCCAAATGAACAAACTGGGCAGGGATTGCACGCAAGCCCGTCTGGTTGAAGAGTCAAAACCATACAGTATGACCTGTCACCCCAAGGAGGAGGGACGAGGCTCCACAGCTGGTAAGAGGCTGGTTGTACCTCCTCTAGCCCAGCCCCTGGTGACAAGAGTCAAGGCAATAAAAGCAGATCTTTCTGGTGTTCGCACACTACAGTCCAAAATCCCTTCTGACCCAATAAGGGTTGGCATCGCTGCAGTCCATAGCAGAAGCTGGCTGGAGCATGAAGTGGATGCTGGGCTTGAGCCTCGTCCTGTGCCTGGTAGTCCAGACGGCCTTAGGTAAGATCTTCATCCCTCTAGGGGTGCCCTCCCTGCTCAGCCTCTTCTGGACAGGGGGCCTTAGACAAGGTCTAGGGAGATGGAGGGCAATGTTTCAAAGCACTTGTGTGCGACCAGCTAGAAGTCTGAGCAAATCATTTGTCCTCTATGAGCCCCATGACTGCTCTGCGAAGTGGATTCTGTGTCTCCTACCTCCTGGCATTAGTGAGGGACCTGAGAGCATGGCATGTCCACGTCCCTCGTTCTGGCCTTTCCCCTCTCCCTCCTGCCTTCTGTCTTCTAAGCAGGAGTCCTGCTTCTGCCTCCCCGTGTCCTGATGGCCTCTTTCCTATCTGTACCTTTCACCTCACTGTCCTCCTTTCTATCGTCCTCTGAACTGTGACAACAGAGCAGCACATTAACAACCATTAATTGAGGTATTGGATGCACATATCTAAACTATATGATTATTATACATAAATACATATATAGTTATATATGATGTCACCACTATTCTGATCAAAATCTAGAATATTGCCAGTATCCTATGTGCCATTCCCTAGTCAACATCTTCAAAGGTATCACTGTTCTAACCTCTATTGTTAATTGATTTTTGCATTAAATAATTACATAAGGGCTTTTTTGGTGGTGGTGGGTTTTTCTGAGAAGTTTTGATAAAACCGATTTAGCAATTTGTGATATTATCTCTTCTTGATATATGCACATAGCTGTGATATTAGCATGTACGCAATTTATTTTTAAGATTTTTTAAAATTGTACTTCTGTGTGTGTGTATGCATGTGTTTGTGTATGTGTGTGTGTGTGTGTATTCTTGCACGTGTATGCCACAGCACACTTGTGGAGGCCAGAAGACAAATTGCAAGAGTCTGTCTTTGCCTTCTACCAAGTGAATTCCAGAGACCAGACTCAAGTCCCTAGGCTTAGCAGCAAGCACCTTTGTCCACGGAACCTTCTTGCTGGCCCCACAGTTTCATACTCCGCTTACTTTTTCCACTTAATTTCTTATAGAAGGCCATTTATAGCTTAAGTTTGTGTTTACTTTGCTTAGTTCATAGATGTGAAAGAGGCTTCAGCAGCCACTGAAGTTCAGATCAGTCTTTGCTTTCATGAAGCGGCACATCAGACGCTGGAGCTGTTACAGATCCTGATCAGAATGGGATGTGTGTGCATCATGTAGAATTGGATAAGTGAGATATGAGTGTTTTGCTGCATGACAATGTGCTATGTTTTCATAATTCAAATAATAGTGATTTTTCAAAAAATACATTTAGTTTTAAAGTGAAGGTACTTAATGAAAGAATATGAACACTTTACAGCTCCTTGTATATTTTACCAAGTTGTTTTTCCAAGGGGTTATATCAGTTTGTCCTCCACCAACAATATCTGTGAATGTCCTTCTCACTGTATCATCTCCAGAATTTGTTAATCATTTGTGCCATCATTCACTAATTTTTCATATGTCATCTGTAATCCTAGGCCTTAATAGCACTTTATGGATACTAGTAAGGTGGCACATTGGCGATTTAAAACAATTTTTAACTTAAAAATAATTCTGTGTGTGTGTCCATAAGAATATGGGTCTAGGTATGCACACATGTGCACCCACAGAGACCAAAGGCACCTCAAGTCCTGGAGGTACACTTAAATAAGGTGATTGTGAACCTCCTGGGATAGATGCTGGGAACAGAACTCAGGTCCCTCTGCAAGAACAGTGGGTGCTCTTAATCACTGAGCCCTCTTTCCAGCCCAGGAATTCTGATTTTTATTTAGAACAGACGGGGTTTTTTTTTGTTTTTGCTTTTTTCCCAAACAAGGTCTCACTATGGAGTTAGGTCCTGAACCTGTGTGTGTGTGTGTGTGTGTGTGTGTGTGTGTGTGTGTGTGTAAATGCAGACTCAGAAGACAATCTCGAGTGGGTGTCAGTTCTCACCTTCCACCTTGTTTGACACAGGGTCTGTTTGTTGTTTCCTTTCCCCGGCTGGTTATGCCAGTCTAGCTAGCCCAAGAGAGGCAAGCGGTTCTCCCATTTCCGCTTCCCATCTCTCTGTGAGAGCAGCTGGATTAGACACCTGCGCTATGCATTCAATTTATGTGGGTTCGAAAGACTAAAACTTGGGTCCTCACTCTTGCACAAAAAACATTTTTATTCACCGAACCATCTCCCCAGCCTTGAACTTGTGATCCTCCTGCCTCTGCCTCCCAAGGACTGGATTACAGGTGCCACCGCACCTGGTTTGGGATTTGTGTTTATAAGTGCTTCTTCGTTCCCTCTGGATAACAGAGCTGACACTGGCCTTTCCATACTGCTCCTGTTCAGCAACCCAGAAGAACTCGACCACGTGGTTGTGACTGGCTCCCTAGAGACCAGGAAGTTGACAAGAACCATGGTTCACAGCAGTCATGAGACATTCTCTGTGTGATGTGGGACCTCTGAGCTTATTTCCATGTGTCTCTAGAGGGATTTGGGGCACCAGAGTGATGGGACATACCTATAATCCCAGATCTTATCATGCTGAGGCAAGAGGATCATGCATGTGTGTGTGGTATATGTGAACACATGTATACAGATATCCCATGCAAGCAGAAGACAGAGGATGACATTGGGTGTCCTGGTCTATTATTTTCTGATTTTTTTTCCTTTGAGATGGGGTCTCTCACTGAACCTGGGATGTGTCTAATTTTTTTTGGCAAGGCTAGCTTGCCATCAAGCCCCAGCGAAGATTATGAGTTTGAAGTCAGTTTGGGCTACAATAAATAGCAAGACTTTATCTCAGAAACAAAAATAAAAGCAAAAATCTGCCAGGTGGTGGTGGCACACGTGTTTAATCCCAGCACTCAGGAGGCAGAGGCAGGGGGATCTCTATGAGTTTGAAGCTCCAAAGCTACGTAGAGAAACTCTATCTTGAAAAAAAAAAGAAAAGTAAAAATCCAGGTATGGTAGTATACACCTTTAATCTCAACACTTGTGAGGCAGAAGACCTAGCAATTTGGTTTAGATTGGATGTTTTAAAAGCATGATCTCATGTAGCCCAAACTGGCTTTGAACTCATGTACCAAGGATGATCTTAAACTTGTGATCTTCCTGCCTCAGCCTCCAAAGCGCTAGGATTTTAGGCGTGTGCTACCTTTCTTGGCTTGGGAATCTATATTTTTTTTTGCATCACTTTTTCCTAAATGATTCTGATCCATGGCTAGGATAAGTAACCATGTGGATTGCATTTGCTTTCTGTCTCTTTACTGAATGAACCCCAAGGCACAGAAACAAAGAGCAGTTCTGTTTTTGATAAAGGAGGAGAGGGAGAACTGACAATGGATGTGAGGTCTCACCAACACTTGGCAGCAGAAGTGGGGCAGGATGAGAGCCTAGCAGTGGAGGAGGACTCATAGGCCTAGTCCACTTCATCTCTATTCCAAAAGCTGTCTGTGGTGTGAGTATGCTTGCAGAGTGTGTGTGTGTGTGTGTGTGTGTGTGTGTGTGTGTGTGTGTGTGAATAAGGGAGTACACATTATAAGTGAATACATTACAAAACACGTATAGCTGCATTTGTATGCATATGCATATTTCCTGTGAGCGTGCATTTGTGTGTTTCTCATGGATACCTGTGTCTGTATTAATGTGTAAGAGTGCATTGATGTCAATGTGTATGAGGAAGAATGTGCATAGATCGTTCCAACCATCCCAGGAATGAGCCAGGCAGGGGCTGGGGAGGGGACTTAGTGGGTGAAGTCTTTTCTGTGTAAGTGTGAGGACCTGAGTTTGGATGTCCAGACCCATGTGAAAAGCCATGGGGTGCGGGACTGTAACCATGGTGCTGAAGAAGGAGAAATAGGTGGGTCCGTGGGCTTGCTAGCCACCTAGTCTAACTGCTCAGTAAATTCAAGGTGCAATGAGAAACCCTGTTTCAAAAAATGAGGTAAAGAACAATTGAAAAAGACACCAAAAATCAATCACTATTCTCCATATTCAGGTATACAAACACCACCATGGGCGCATTTACATGAACATGAAGACACACATACACACCACACAGGAAAAAAGCAAATGAAAAAGAAACTAATCAAAACCTAATTAAACTAATTAACAACCGGAAAAGAAAAAGGTGCAGCCATGTTCATATCAAATAGAAGTTAAAATAAATGCCCCTTTCAGCCCTGTATGGTGGTCACGGCCTTAATCCCAGCACTCAGGAGACAGAAGCAAGTGGATCTCTGTGAATTCAAGACCAGCCTGATCTATAGTCCCAGGACAGCCAGAGCTATATAACAGAGAGAACTTACCTCAAAAAAAACTAAATAAATAAACAAATAAATGTACCTTTTATTGACATTAAATGACACAAAGAGAAATGGTTTATATAACAGACAAGAACTTTTATGTGCCTACCAGCATAGCTTTGAAATCTTAATAATAATAATCCTTATAGATACACAAGAGAAATAAGACAGATACATAATTGTTATTTTTAAACTTCTGGGGTTTTTATTGTTGTTCTAAGAAGGCTGAGGAGATGGATTAGTGGGTACACTTGGTGTATAAGCATGAGGACCAGAATTCAGATCCCCAGAACCCATGAAAAACGCTGGGTGGTTTTGCCAGCCTGCCTGCAATCCCAACCCAGGCGAGACAGACACAGGGAATCCCTGAGCAAACTGTCTAACCAGACTAAACAAAACAGCAAGCTCTGGGCTTGGTGACAGATCCTGCCTCGGTACAGATGGTAAGACACTTGATATTAAGAGCACTGGCTGCTCTTCCAAATGAGCCAGATTCAATTCCTAGTTCCCACATGGCAGTTCACAGATGCCTGTAACTCCAGTTTTAGAGAACCCAATGCCCTGTTCTGCATGTGGTACACAGATGTACATGCACACAAAACCCTCACAAACATAGGATTTTTAAATATTTGAATAATAATAATAATTGACCGGTTGCTTTTGTATATATAGCAGCAGCAGCAGCAGCTACCCAGGTCAGGTCAGGTAGCCCACTCCTGTAATCCCAGCATTTGGGAGACTGAGGCAGAAGGGTGATGGGTTTAAAGCCAACCTGAGTCATGTAGTGGGACTCTGGAGAGAGATGGATGAAGAGAAGAAAGAAAGAAGGGGAAGGAAGGGAAGGGAGAATGGGTCCCATGGCAGCTATACTAGAATCACACTGTGGCTGACGAGAACGACAGTCCCTCTTCTCTTCCCAGGTGCTTTGTACACCAAGGAGCCTCTCGTGGTCACCAGACACGGGATCCTACAAGGAAAGCAAACACATGTGGGAAACATAACCATCCAAGTCTTCCTGGGCGTCCCCTTCTCCAAACCTCCTGTGGGCACCCGCAGGTTTGCTCCTCCAGAGCCCCCCCAACCCTGGACCGGCATTAGAGACGCCACCACCTACCCACCTTCGTAAGTGCCAGAGGATTGTGGGCTGGTAGATGAGCAGAACTGATGAGTAGGGTGGACCAGTGCCTAAAATAACTTACTAGAAACTCCCTGTGGGACCAAAGCAAAGCTCAGAACCAATCTTGGCCTCAGTTTCCAAGCCTGTGTAATGAGGAAATTAGACCAAATAACATTTAAGGCAGTGATTGTACTGTGTTTGGTTTCTCATGAGAAAGCTCTGGGCAAGGGGGATTTGGTCACTGGCTTTGCCACAGGACCTTCTGGGAAGATGAATTTCCCAATGCATCCCCACCTCCAGTTCTTATCCACTCCCCAGGCCTAAGGAATGAAGGGCTCCGGCTTTGTAATACACACGGTACTGTCAGCCACTCCCTGCAGAGGGCGCTCCAAGATGGGACCTACAAGGGCTGTTTGAGCTTCGACGTTTCAGTGTCTTGCTGCCACCTACAGCCTTCAAGTAACAAGACCTGAGCGATGATTGCCCTTTGGAGCCCTGGGCTTGGCAGTTCAGCCAAAACAAGTGCATTCACTGTTTATTCAGACTACTAAGTAATCAACTGATCATAATATTGTGTGACAATCATTAACAATGTTTATCTTCAGCTGGTTAAAGCGCAGGGTTTAGAACCTAGGTGCCAACTGATTGATATATATACATATATATGTGTGTGTGTACGCCACCGCCCCCCCCCCCCCCCCCGGCTTTAATCCCAGCACTCGGGAGGCAGAGGCACGGGGATCTCTGTGAGTTTGAGACCAGCCTGGTCTACAAGAGCTAGTTCCAGGACAGGCTCCAAAGCTACAGAGAAACCCTGTCTCGAAACCCCCCCCCCAAAAAAAAGTCCTCTAATTCCCACTTGAATGTCTGTTTGTTAAGACATCAACCAGAGGTGTTTTTGCTCCATGCTAACCTTGGGAGAGGTACAGGTTCAATCTCAATAGATAGTTAGATAGAAAGAAAGGTAGGTAGGGAGAGAGAGAGAGAGAGAGAGAGAGAGAGAGAGAGAGAGAGAGAGAGAGAGAGAGAGAGAGAGAGAGAGAGGTTAGATAGGTAGGTAGGTAGATAGAGGATAGATAGATAGATAGATAGATAGATAGATAGATAGATAGATAGATGATAGATAGATAGATATCAAGCCCTAGGTATTCTGATCATTCCCTGGTTATTATTTGGAATTCCTGTCGACAGAACATGGGATGATCATTATCTGAAAATTGAAGGCAAGGTTTGGAGGTGAGGGTGCCCATTATATACACACGTGGGTGTTAGTCATTGGAATGCCCTATAAGCTGTCAGAACAAGGGATGTTTTGAACTTAGAGAGTCAAGTATAAGAATCTGTGGGTAGCCGGGCGGTGGTGGCGCACGCCTTTAATCCCAGCACTCGGGAGGCAGAGGCAGGCGGATCTCTGAGTTCGAGGCCAGCCTGGTCTACAAGAGCTAGATCCAGGACAGGCTCTAGAAACTACAGGGAAACCCTGTCTCAAAAAACCAAAAAAAAAAAAAAAAAAGAATCTGTGGGTTACTTATATCATTCTATAGGGCAGCAACAAAGGGAGAGAGAAGTGATGGCCTCTGCGAGGAAGCCAGAAGGAAGCAATCGAATTCTAAATTTGTTCCAAAGGAAAAGCTGATACCATTTTCTGGAGAATTGGATATGACCCACATAAAAAAAGAATTTAGTACAATTATTACATTTCACTAGGGCAACAGCAGGTTGGGGGGAGGGGAGAGAGAGAAAGAGAGAGAGAGAGAGAGAGAGAGAGAGAGAGAGAATTTATTTGGCTTGGCTACCAAGCATGATGGCACACAGTGATAATCCCAGTAATTGTGATGCTGGGGCAGGAAGATCAGAAGTTCAAGGCCAGTCTGAACTATGCAGCGAGTTTGAGGGTACTCTGGGCTATTTAAGACCTCATCTCAAAGAAAAGAGAGGAGAAGCAGGTGTGATGGCTCATGCCTTTAATCCCAGTACTTGGGGGGCAGAGGGCAGGCAGATCACTATGACTTTGGGGCTGGCCTAGTCTACATACTGACTTTCAGACAAGCTAAGACCTTGTCTCAAAAAAAATCACAATATATTAATAATTAATTAATTAAGTTTGGGGGCTGGAGAAATGACTCGGGGGTTAAGAGCACTGGCTGTGCTTCCAAAGGACCTTAGTTAGATCCCTGGTGCCCACAGGGTGTCTCACAGCCTGTCTGGAACTCCAGTTCCAGGGGATCCAATGTCCTCTTCTGGTCTCTGCAGGCATTGCATGCACATGGTACACAAACACACATGCAGGCAGAACGCCCATACACATAACATAAAAATAAATTAAATCCCCAAAAATAATTTTAAAGGAAAAGACGATGCTGTGCATCTTAGCAACTTCTAGGTTAGTCTGGGCTATAAAGTGAGACATGTCCTCAAAAAAGCAAAAAGAAAAGAGAGAGCTCATAGAAAGAGAGAGAAACTTGTGCTGTCTTATGCTTAGACCTGGGTCAGCAGGAGGATTCATCAGGGAGACAGAGGGAAAAGTTGGAGAGCTGGATGCTATAAAATCCTGGAAAGGGAATAGCACACAAGAAAGGATGTAGCGCTTGGTCATCCGCATTGAGGATCAATGATGACCATGACAGGAGTGGCTTTGGTGAAGTGATGGGGATAGAAATCTCAGCTGTTCTTAACTCCAGTTCCTGGCGATAGCTGCTAGCAAGAGGTCAAGCAAGGAGGGGGCTGGAGAGATGGCTCGTCAGCTAAGAGCACTTGCTGCTCTTGCAGAAGACCAGGGATCCGTTCCCTGCACGTGGCAGCTTACAAGCATCTTTAGCTCCAGTTCCAGTGAACCAAACACCCTTTCCTGGCCTCCACAGGCACCAGACACAAACCTGATGCACTTACATACAGGCAAAGCACTCTCACACATAAAATAAAAACAGATCTTTTTTCTTTAAGTCAAGCATGGGACTCTTGCGATGACTCAGTTAGTAAAATAATTATTTTCCTAGCATGAGGACCTGAGTTTGAGCCCTATCAACCATGAAAGAGCATGGTGGTGTGCCCTGGGGACGTGGAGACAGGAGGATCCCTGGGGTTCACTGACCAGCCAGTCTAGCCTAATTGATGAACTCCAGGCAATGGGGGACCCTATTTTAAAAGAGGTAGATGATACTTCTGAGGATCACCTCTGGCATCCAACTGCATATTCACACATATGCACATCCACTTGTACATACACACCTGCATGCATACAAATATGCACACACACACACACACACACACACACACACACACACTTTTTTTTTTACCAAGAAAGAAGAGGGCCAGTGTAGGCAGAGGCCACCCAATGGTTTCCGGCCACCCAGACTCAAAAGAACCACACAGAAACTATATTATTTGCAATACTGTTTGGCCAATAGCTTAAGCGTATTTCTAGCTAGCTTTTATGTCCTAAACTAACCCATCTCCATTAATCTTTGCATCACCACGAGGTTGCGGTCTACCAGCAAAGTTTCAACAGGCTCCAGCAGAGGCAGGCATCTGTCTCCTGCAGGCGGCTACATGGCTTCTCTGACTGACTCCACCTACTATCTATCTATCTACTATCTATCTATCTATCTATCTATCTATCTATCTTTCTTTCTATCTATATATATATATATATATATATATATATATATATATATATATATTTCAGCCTGGTTTTACTCTGTTAAGCCATTGGCCAAAAGCAGATTATTTATTAGCCAATGGCAATAAGACATAGTCACAACATACATCACCTCCTACATCATCTCCCCTTTTCTGTCTAAATAAAAAGGAAGGTTTTAACTTTAGCATAGCAAGATTATATATAACAAAACAGATATCAAGCAAGAATTATAGTTACATATTTATGTCTACTTTATCTTTTATCGTAAGTAAGGAAACTATATCTATTCTTCAACTCCATCGAAGACTCCAGAAGGATATAATATTACCTAAGTAAATAGGAAGTGCATTGTAAGCAGCTTCCAAAACCCTAGAATTGACAGAGACAGGCCAGTGGTATGGTTCAGAAGATAAAGGTTCTTGCCGCCAAGCTTGATGACCTGAATTCTAACCCTAGGACCTACAGGGTAGAAGGAAAGAAATGACTCCCAAAAGTGTTCTCTGACCTCCATTCATGCACCGTAGCATATGCATGTATGCAAACAAATAAATAAATGTAATTTTAAAATTAGAGGAAGGAGAAAAAGAAGTCAAACAAGGGAACAGAAATATTGCCTGGAAGTAGAGGCCCTGCCCATCATTCCCAAGCCCTTGGACTTGATCCTGACACTACAAATTTTCAAAGGGGGAGGAGTAAAGCAGAGATCAAAGACAGAGCTATGAAGTCAGGCAGAGTGTTACAAGCCTCCCAGCAATTGGGAGGGGGAGGCAGAAGGGTCAAGAATTCAAGATCATCCTCAATTATATAAGTTCAAGAGTCCCTGTCTCGGAAGAAAGAAAGAGGAAAAAGAAAGAGGGGAGGGAGAGATGGAGGAGAAGAAAGAAAGAAAAGAAAGAGAGAGAAGGAGGGAGGGAGGGACAGATGGATGGACGGAGGGACGGAAGGACAGAGAAAAGAAGATGTACTATTTGCTGGTGACCTTTGAAGAGGCCAAGTGAGGTAGAAGGAGGACGTTTGGTTGAAGTTTATCCTGGAGCTAGGGAGATGGGCTTGCCTTACAAGTATGAGGTCCTGAGTTCAAGCTCCAGAACCCCCATAAAAAGCCAAGAGTCATGGCAAGAATTTGCAGCACGAGTCCTGGGGAAGCCAGAGACAAGAGGATCCCTCTGGCTCACTAGCCAGCCAGCCTCAACTACTCAGCAAGATCCAACTAAGAGACCCAGTCTTAAAAAAAAAAAAAAAAACCTGGACAGCCTCCATGAGGAGGTTTCTCTCTGGCCTCCACATGCACGCATTGGCCTGCATTCATAAACACAAAAGAAAATGAAAATTTGTCCTTGTAGGAAGAGAGCTCAGATGACTGCTGGTCAAGGTGGCTGGGAGATGATAGTTTGGGATGAGGCAGGGTGCAGTGTTGTGGGAAGGACATATGGAAAGGGAAAGGGAAGGCAGGCTGGGACACGAGCAGAGCTAAAAGGAGGAACAGACAGATAAGGATTCCAATCAAGTAAGACCAGCCCCAGACTTGTAAGAATAGCCATTCCAGGGGTTAGGCAAGCAGCAGAGAGGAGGGAAGTGGCCATAGCGCCCACACTCCTCTTCAGATACTCTACAAGTGCACTTGGTGCCTGGCCGAGTGCTAGGACCCACTGTCATCCTGCACTCCAGGAGCGGAGCGGTTGAGTCACCCAGGAGACAAGCGATTAATTGAAATAATTTCAACCAGCATTGCAGTCGAGAGTGGAGAAAGATCTGCAGGACACAGATGGAGGGCCCATAAGAGGGGGTACCATTTGAGCTGGCCTAAACAGAAGTGTAGCTTGCTGGGCAAGGAGGAGAGCATTTGGCAGAAGGCACAGAGGCACGAGGGCTTGGAAATCAGAGGCAAGCAGCCATGTCTATCGGGAACAAAGGGTGTCTGCTGTGCTGACTGGATGGAAAGGAGAGCCCGAGTCAGACTGAGGGTGTCTGGACTCTTTCTCTGAGGGCAGTGGAGAGCTAGGAAAATGGGTTTGGAGAGGTGGGTTCTCCTATCGTACCTCAGGCTGTCCTGGGACCCACTGTGCAGCTCAGAATGGCCTTGATTCCAGGTGCCAGCCACTATGCCTCGCAAGGAAGATTATAGAAAGGGCAGTGCCGTGGTCTGCATCGTGCCTGGCTTTGTTTTTAATTACTTTTATCAGTGTCCTCCAGAGAGCAGTTTGGAGGACTGTGAAGAAGTTGCGGGGGACCACAGATTTTATGGTCTTGACAGGACGGTGGCCCTGTGTTCGGAGTAGGGAAACGTTCTCGAGCTCCTTGGCCTGCCTGGAAGATAAAAGAGTCTGGGAGGATGGGGCACGAAGGCAGAGCGTTACCTAGAGCACCCAAATTTTGGCCTTAATCAAATCGGCAGTCTCCAGCAAGAGCAAAGACTACCCAGGCTAAGGGGGTGTAGGTCAAGATGCACGGTAGAAGGAAGGATGGATCCTGGGGAGACGTGCCTGCCTCGCGGTCCTGGACCTGACCACTGGTGAAAGACTCCAAGAGGCATGCACACACGCACAGAGTCTGCCAGGCTTTTGTTAGGCTGTCCCCCGTCACTGCTGACCCCAGGGTTGGAAGCATTCTCTTCGCTGTCAATATAAATTCACTGCATGCCCACAGGTGCCTTCAGGAAACCTGGGGACAGGTAACCTCCATGTACTTGAACACGCGGAAACAGTATGAGTGGCTGCACTTCAGCGAGGACTGTCTCTACCTGAATGTTTATGCCCCAGTGCTCGCGCCTGGGGACCCTCTGCTGCCGGTGAGTACTATGTTTTCCCCCACCCGCCTCTACTACAGTTCAGCCCAGCTCAGGCTTTGGAGACCTTTCTTATCCAGGTGATGGTTTGGTTTCCCGGAGGCGCCTTCCTCGTTGGCTCTGCTTCTACCTACGAAGGCTCGGAGTTAGCCGCCCGCGAGAAAGTGGTGCTAGTGTTTCTGCAGTACAGGCTGGGCATCCTAGGCTTCTTCAGGTGGGCCTTGGACCAGGGGCGGGGCCTTCACCTACCAGCCAGAGACTCAGGAAGTGGGGACTGGCGGAAGGGGGCGTGGTCCGTGGGCGGGATCGAGTGAAGAGGATAGTCGTTCCAGCTGTGAAGACGCTGGATACTCTCACGGAATCTAAGAAAGACTTAGATGGGGAGCCATGACAGCTCTCTGAATCCTGACAATCGAATTTGGAAACACTGACCATGAATCTCGTGTGTCTAGCACCGGCGACAGCCAAGCCCGCGGAAACTGGGGGCTGCTGGACCAGATAGCGGCTCTGCACTGGGTTCAGGAGAACATCGAGGCCTTTGGTGGAGACCCGGACAGTGTAACACTGTTCGGTCAGTCGGCGGGAGCTATGAGCATCTCGGGACTGGTGAGTGTGATTTCCACTGGACCAGCAGAGACACAAGCCAGCATGTTCCCATGGTGCACAGCACGTGTGCAGACCTGTGTCCACAAACCTGCATCTCACCCCTGCCAAGGACACCATTTACACCAGGGGCACAACCGCTCATAGCCAAAGGTGCTTTCTCTTCAAGAATAACACCCATCAAGGCTGTTACGATGGCTCAGTGGTTTGCCAACAAGGTTGATAATCAGAGTTCAATCCCTGGAGCTCACAAGGTGGAACTGGTTCCTGTAACTTGTCCTCTGCCCAGGTTTCTGTCATATACACTAAACAAATTACTTTCTTAAAAAGGAAAAAAGAATAGCACTGATAGCAAGTCCAAGTCCCAACAAGGACAGGGTGAGTCTTCAGGGTGCCTAGCACCTCTTGCTTCCCTCAGGGTCCTTTCACCTAAACAGAGCCAACATCTACCCTCTGGGCAGGGCTGGGGACATCCTATGCTCCGAAGTCAGGGGCCTGTGTTGGAGACTTCACAGGGGTGGAAGTGAGAAGGAATCACATCAAGCATGGTCACGAGGGCCACACACAGTCATAATAAGGCTCAAACATCTGAGCATTTTCTGTGTGACAGGTATCTTCCCATACACCTTACGTGTATTACTTTACTTAATTTCCCCAATCCAAAAAAAGTTGAGTGTTGTGGTTCTAAACCTTGAGGGGATTCACAGCTAGCCCTAGAAGCAGTAAATTTAAAAACAGTGTGGATTACATAAAACCCTGTCACAAAAAAAAAAAAAAATCCAAAGAGACAGGCAGATCTGTAGTCCCTGGGCAGACCTGAAATGCTGGAACTATACAGCAAGGCCCTCCCTGCTCAAAACTAACAAGTTAATTGGTAATAATAACAAAGTCCAAGGAGAAAAGCGCTGCCCTCGTCTCACAGATGAAGACCCCCACGCAGAGAAGAGAAGCACCTCTCTCTAGTTCAGTGTCCTACAGAGCCCAGACAGGTTTTTCTGTGTGGTCTGGTTTGGCTCAGATCTTTTTGTTGTTGTTTGTTGACACTGGGTCTCACTCTGCTTCCCTTGCTGGCCTCAGACTTGGTATTTAACCAAGCTAGTCTGGAATTTGCTAAGTAGACAAGGTTGGCCTCAAACTTGTGGCTTGCAGCCATCCTCCTGAGAGCAGGGACAGATGTTAAGCAGGGAAGTGATAAGATCAGACGTGCATTTAGAGAGCTCTCTCTGTCTTTCTTCTGCATGGAACTGACATAGGAAAAAGCAGGAACTCGGACTTGGAGGCCCAGCTGGGAGGTGAAGGAGCAGGGTTTATCCCAGAGGAGATAATGAGGATAGGAAGAATGGAGAATAAAGAGGGGTTGCTGAGTGGTTCACAAGGCCAAATGGTCAGGAATGACTGGAATAGCTGCATATGGCAGAGGGCAGAAGAGGGACAGCCCCCAAGCTGGGTGGATAATGTCAAAAAAGAAGGTTCTACCCAGTTGGAGATTGACTAGAACAAGTTTGAGACACATACAATCTGAGGTGTCCAAATGACTTCTCTGAAGGAGCTGTTAGCATAGGTAATTGGAGCTGTGACTATGGGGTCCCACCCACCCTTGCTTGTAAACTGTAGCAGAAAAAAAAAACCTCTATGCATACCAACAGATCACCTTCCATATCCTCAGGTCAACTCTGGGACCTCTAGAGCCCACTACATAGACCAAGGACTGGAAGGTGCTGGCTTTACATCTAGGACTGTAGCCTAAGATCCATGGCTCCCTCCAAGATGCTTATCTCTCAGGCTACTCAGAAAGAGTTAGGCAGGCACCGGAAACAACCCAGTTGTCCCTGTTTATGGATCTCATGGGTGTTCTGCGCTTCCAATCCCTACAGCTGATGTCACCCCTTGCCCAAGGTCTGTTCCATCGGGCCATTTCCCAAAGTGGTACTGCGATACTGAAAGTCTTCATCACGCCTGATCCACTGAAGGCAGCCAAGGTGGGTACCACTCCTCTCCCAGCGCTCAACAAGAAGAGAGAAGGATGGAGGCATCCCTGGATACCCTTTCTCTCTACAGAAGGTTGCTCACGTGGCTGGCTGCGACCACGACAACACAAAGATTATGGTAGAATGCCTGAGGGCTCTGTCAGGGAATGAGGTGATGCATGTTTCCAAGAGGATGGTAGGTAGAACATTCCAGTTGTCATCCCTTTCAGCCTATGGACTATAGCCACCCGTAGATATGTCCCCAGGGAGCCTGTCTCTAGAACACATTGGGGAGTTTCTTTTGATTCCTATCTCCTTCTCTCTTTTATAGGCATTCTTTCATGTCAACCTCAAGAAAGATCCAAGAGATGTGAGTAAGCAGTGGCTTGCAACTTGAGTGTTCATTGAATACCTACTGTGTGCCAGGTCCTTGGGATACCTGAGGAACTATACAGGCCAATTTCCCCTCTCTAGTGGGACTGACGCCCCACTGAAGAGAGACACAATAGGTCCTATAAATAAGTAAATTACTCAGCTTTCTCGAAGGCAATAGCAACAAGGGGAGGGATCAGGCATGGTGAGAGGTATAGAATTTTAAATAGAATGGATAATACGTGTCTCATTGAAGGGATATTTCATAAGGATTTTCAAGAGATAAGGAAGAACTATGAGGATGTCTGGAGCAAGCATCTGAAGTCTGAGTAGCTGGTCCTGTCTGCCCTGGTCCCTCTCGACGCTCACCCTCCTAAGCATCATTGTGGGCAATCTCAGTGTTTATCAAAAGAGCTTAAGCTAGGCCAGCTCCTGAGACAGACCTGATGAGCTGAGCACCCGAGTCACAAAGGCCCCCAGAGAGCATGTGGAATGACTAGCTGGACAATGCTCCTGACCTTGCAGATGGTGTGGTTCCTGAGCCCTGTGGTAGATGGTGTGGTGTTCCCAGAGGACCCTGTGGTGCTCCTGACCAGTGGACAGGTTACCCCTGTGCCCTACCTTCTAGGTGTCAACAATGTGGAGTTCGAGTGGAGCTTGCCTTTTGTGAGTGGATGGGAAAGGTGCTCGCTCAGTGGGTTGGCAAAGGGATGCCCCTTGAGCAGTGTTTGGGTACCAAGTTAGATCTCAGTGGCCCCACTGAGGATGCAGAAGTTACCTGTATTCCCTGTGCAGGGACAGTTGTCCAGGAATGATAGAGAGGCATTGGGAGAAGTGTAGTCAACCCGAGCCTACTAACAACTATACACCTTAGGGGCCTCCTTTACTCCCTGGGTCAGGGCAAATGACATAGCTCAAGACAGGCCCTCCCAGCTCTGCGTCAGCTCAGAACCAGGAGGTGATGACAGACAGTGAGCAGGGCAGGGTGTGGGTCTTTCCTGGGCTATGCCTTGTCTGAGAAGTCTACATGCAGACAGGCAAGAGCTCAGGCCTGATTCACCCCTGGGTCCTTTTCTTGTGATCAGCTCTTGAAGCTCCAGCTGACTCAGCATGCAATGAATGAAAAATACCTCACCAAACTGCTTTGGAGTTCCAGCACCCTGCTGGTGAGGGGTCCCACGGTTGGGTTGTTTAGTGTGACCAGGACTAAATACCACACACGCTTCTTTAAGAACCTAGGACTTGCTCTGCGCAAGCATTCCTGAGATAGGAGATCCCTAAAGGAATTTGACATGGGACGAGATGGATGCTGATGGGCAAGGTCTCCAAGGCACTCTCAGGGTCATAGGAGGCAGTTCTCCTGGGGCAAAAGTGGGGGGTAAGAATCAATGAAGATGACGGGGCGGTGGTGGCGCACGCCTTTACAGCACTTGGTAGGCAGAGAGGCAGGTGGATCTCTGTGAGTTCAAGGCCAGCCTGGTCTACAGAGTGAGTTCCAGGACAGCCAGGGCTACACAGAGAAACCATGTCTTTTAAAAAAATCAATAGGATGGAGACCATCCTAGAAATCCCATTCCCAAAAGTCCTGGAGAGTTGAGGCTGGGTGCAAGCCAATGGTGCACGCACCCATGGCCTAGCTGGTATAGCAGGCCTCAGGGTGGGTCTTGCATCCTGGCCCAGAATATCACTAATGAGCAGATCCCACTGGTGATGAAGGAGTACTTGATCGACGCTGCCGTTAAGCATGACTGGAAGACGGTCCGCAACCACTTGTTAGATCTAATTGGAGATGCCACCTTCGTGTACTCCACCCTTCAAGCCGCACGTTACCACCGGGGTATGAGGCCCCTGAGAGTAACCACACCGCTCCCCTTCACTGTCCAGCTGAGCTGCTTCCAACTGGAGTCATCAGCTCTTCCCCCACCTGCTTCATACTTTGGGCTATTATAGAACTCCAAGAGGCCACAGAAAAAGCAGCAAGCCAGAGGAAGAGCTGTCCCTGAGGAATAAGGGCAAAACCTCGGCCACCCTACAGGAGAAAGCTGGGGTGACAGAGACAGTACCCTAGGTTAAGAGGATGGGCTTAAGAACAACTTCAAAGGCAGGCTGACTGGGCTTGGGAATATGAGAATGAGAGGTCAAAGGTGAGGCTGGAAAGGACAGCCATTAAAGGCCCTTGAATACCATGTCTGGAACAGAAAGCTCAGAAGAGGGAAGAAGACAGCTTCCATGGTCTTTGCCATAAGCATCCCCAGCTCTGCAGATGAGGGACTGCCGCTCAAAGAGTTTGAGTGGCATACTGGTGGCTAGTGCAGACAGGATTCTAACTTGCCCCATGACTGTAAACCTGAAGGCCTGCCCTATGTTGGTGGGTGGGACGCACTGGGTAGATGGGAACTTGCTCAGGCGAAGGCTCTTCCTGCAGCCCTCACCCATTTCATTATTCACAGATGCCGGCTTCCCTGTCTATCTGTATGAGTTCAAGCACTATGCTCCTTCAGGCATAATTGTCAAACTTCGACACGATGGGGCAGATCATGGAGACGAGCTTTCCTATATCTTCGGAAGCCCTTTCTCCAAAGGTCCTAATGCCCTACCTGACACCTAGTCTCCCCACCGGGCATGAAGACCCACACCTCCATTGGCTGACCACAGGAAGCTATCTAGTCCCTCATGTGGAATGTACCCCCCCCCCAATTCAGAGTGGGAGGCTGGTACCCCCAGCTCTTTCCAAAACACCATATCTTCTTCTGCCCCCAGGCTCATCCACCAGTGAGGAAAAGGAATTTAGCCTCCAGATGATGAAATACTGGGCCAACTTTGCCCGCACTGGGTGAGTCTAGCCCTTTACGCATATAAACAATACTAGGACCACAGGAACTAGACAGTCAAGCCTGGGCCCTTCTTCTTTTCCTTGTCAGTCATAGAGTCCTAAATGCCCATAGAATGTGTCTCCTCTGTCCCACAATGCACACTCTTCATTCATTCATCCAATAGTATCTCAACAATGTTCTCCTTTGTATCTGACCCTGGTACTGGAAGCTGGGGTTCAAGGATGTCATAAGCATGTGCTACATCCTCCTCACCCCACTATATGAAAACCAAATTCCAAACAGGCACAGTGGAAGCTGTCCCACTGGGATCACTGGGCCATAGGGAGCATCACGGAGGGGTCTGGCCCTTTTTGAGTGGCAGAGGGGGCCTCAAGTGAAGGTGACACTTTAACTGAATTTTGGGTCCCCCATGCATATTTTACTAGGCCTACTTTCTCTCCCCGCATCATCCTGTGACACTCTGAAGTGTCATCTAATCAAATTACTCACTTGCTTAAAACCCTTGCTCATAGCCGGGCGGTGGTGATACACGTCTTTAATCCCAGCACTCAGGAGGCAGAGACAGGCAGATCTCTTTGAGTTCGAGGCCAGCCTAGTCTACAGAGTGAGCTCCAGGACAGGCTCTAAAGCTACAGAGAAACCCTGTCTCAAAAAAAAACAAAACAACAACAACAACAAAACTTGTTCATGTTCTCAGAGTAAATCTCCATTCCCTTAGCTTGTCATGAAAAGCCAAGAATTTTTCCTATGCCGTCATCATTCTTCCTGCACACATACCCTCTTTATCTATCCCCACCTTTATATTTCACCTAACCTTTTACTGCCTGGAAGCTCACTTCTTCCACCTCCAGCCTACACTGGCCTCAAACTCACAATTTCCTGCCATCACCTCCCAAGCGCTGTGATTCTAAGTGCTCACCATCCATCACGCCTAGCTCTCCTACTCTTTCATAAGATCTGTCTAAGCATCATTGCCACAAAGCCTTCCTGGATCTCAGCTTCCCAAGGGAAGGTAGATGAAGGAAAGGTAAGAGGGACAAGCTGAATAAACAGGACTGTGACACTAATCTCTTTCCACCTTGGGATTAGGGACCCCAATGACAGAACGCTGCCCTACTGGCCACGCTTTGACAAGAATGAGAAGTACTTGCAGTTGGATTTCGATACAAGTGTGGGTGTGAAGCTCAAAGAGAAAAAGATGGCTTTCTGGAGAAGGCTGCACCAGCTTCAGAAAACTTAGAAGCAGCAGCAACCCTGAGAGTAACCAAGCAAGACTGAACTATCCTACCAACCTGCCTCAAGGAGATTGGCCCTGGATATATCTGAGGACAGCAGTCCTGTCTACTGAATGTAGGACCTGGAGAAGCTCCTGGCTGCCTTCAGGCTGTAGCTGGAGCCCTATTCCGTTATTTGGGGCTCAGCACCACCTGTCCAGCCTGACACCCATAGATCACTGTCTGCACCAGGCCAGGGCCCTTTTATCACACTGTGCTCTGCTCCCTGCCACCTCAGCCTCAGGATAATCTCTTCTCTCTCTTTTCCAGGTCCTCTTACCCCTCATGATGTGTTTTCAGCCCCCTCATATGGAAAGTTCACACAGGCTGTCACTTTCTGTCATTGCACCCTGCCATCATTGATCATCTGCCCTGTCCAACCTGCCTGCTCATGCTTGCCTCGAGGACCCAGACAGTCTATTCATGACATGGGGCAAAGCTTTGATGGCTTGGGATCTGTTCCCCTACCCACACACATCTCCCCTGGGGCCCTTCAAAAGCCTGTACCTAGGGACGATGCTCAATAAAAATGGGTTCTTTTCATCCTCAATTTCTCTCTCTGTAAAATAATTGGGTGAAATGGATGTTATCTCAGTTTCCCTTAGAGTAATAAAATGTTGCTACTTGCTGCTTCTTGGGCTGTACTTGCTAGAAGGGCTGAAGCAAAGTCACTTAGGGTGCAAAAATTCAGTTAGTGCCGGATGTGGTGGTTTCTAAAGGAGGTAGCCCCCTCAGAGTCAGCACAGGACACACCCAGATACCAAATTCTCAGCACGAAGGAGATTTATTACCCTAGAGGGAAAGGGGGAGGTGGGCTGCAGAGGCGGCGGCAGCAGCAGCAGCAAGGAGGAGGTTTTCTCAGGAGTGAGTGTTTGTTTGCTTGTTTGGGGATTGTTTCTTGTTTTTGTTTTTGATTATTTGTTTATTGATTTGGTGGTTGGTTGGTTGATTGACTGGTTTTTCAAGACAGGATTTCTCTGTATAGCCCTGGCTATCCTGGAACTTGCTCTGTAGACCAGGCTGGTCTCAAATTCAGAGATCCACATGCCTCTGCCTCCCAAGGACTAGGATTAAAGGCGTAGGACACTACCACCCAGCAGGAGCTGGCTTTTAAGGGGGAAAAGGGGGGGGGAGATCTGTCTAGGATGAGTTGGTAAATCCTGATTGGACATGTTAGCCAAATAATTAATTTTGATTGTTGGATCTTAGTATTTTGTCTGAGGAATGAGTCAGTGGCTAAATAAGAGAATGGCCTTTGGGGACTAGCTTTAGAAATTTAATCTAATGGTTTTTCAGCAAAGGGGAGAATAGGAACTTGACAGCACCGTATTTGCTGTGCATGGACCTGCTAGAGCCCTTCAGTAGTGAACACCTGTAATGTCAACATTTGAAAAGTGAGAAAGGGGAATCCAGGTGTTCAAGGTCATCTTCAGCTACACATAGTTTGAGTCCAGCCTAGACAACATAAGACTACATCTCAACAACAGCAAAGCAGAAAGAAAAGTTTGGCTTGCTCCTTCTCTATCTCAAGTGCATCATGCCTCTTCCCCAAGGGTATCATCAGGACACCACACCTCATGCTCACATCCATTTAGGCCCAACCCTCCCATGCTCCTCACTCTCCTGAACATATCCCAACCTTTTTGTTTGTTTGTTTTTGAGCCTGTCTCACTGCGTACCTCTGGCTACCTAGGACTTGTCGTGTAGCCAGGGCTGGCCTTGAACTGCCTCTGCCTCCAGAGTGTTGGGATTAAAGGCACGAACCATCAGTTTTCATCAGCTTTCTTCCATTTGGGGGCACCAGGTCCCACACTGGCCTGTAACATAGGCTAGCAATTCCTCTGCCTCAGCTTCCTGAATACTAAGATAACAAGAGTGGGCCACCTAATTCAGACCTATCATCTTTTTTAATATGCTTATTCAAACCAGGCATGGTGGCACACATCACAGAGGTAGACAGACCTCTGTAAGTTCCAGGCCAGCCTGATCTACAAAGAGAGTTCCAAGACAGCCAGAGCTGTTACACAGAGAAACCCTGTCTCAAAAAGAAAAACACACACACACACACACACACACACACACACACACACTTATTCATTTATTATTTGTTTACTTTTTAGTGTGGGGGTTTGTATGTGTGTGTTACTATGCCCATGTGAAAGTCAGAATACAGTTTTTGAGAGTTGTTTCTCTCCTTTGGGCATGTGGGTTCCAGGAATCAAACACAGGCCATGAGCCCTAGAAGCACACACCTTTATCCACTGAGATACCTCTGCAGTCTCTTGCTTTCTCTTTTAAAGATTTGCTTTAGCTTTGTATTTATGTGTATGTATATGTGCATATGCCACATATGTGTGGGTACCCGTGGAAGCCAGAGGATGATGTCAGATCTCCTGGAGCTGGAGTTTCATATAAGTGGCGTGAGCCACCTGATTGGGTGCTGGAAAGTGGAGTACTCTGTAAGGGCAGCAAGTGACCAAGGGCTCTGCTGAGCCATCTTTCAAGGTCCTGGACCCCACTCTCTATCTTCAGGAATTCGACTCTTTCAGATTCCTTATACAGTAAGCTCATACTTTTGTCCTTCCATGCCTAGCGTGATATCGTAATGTCTATGGAGTTCATCCATGTTGTTGAATGTAACAATTTTGTTTTATTTTATGTATTTTTCTATCCATCAGATATTTCAGTTGTTTAAAAGAGTTAAAAGAGGAAAAAAAAGATTTATGTTGGGGGCTGGAGAGATGGCTCAGAGGTTAAGAGATGGCTGCTCTTCTAGGCACTCTGAGTTCAATTCCCAGCAACCACATGGTGGCTCACAACCACTTGAATGAGATCTGGTGCCCTCTTCTGGAGTGCAAGCATACATGCAAGCAGAACACTGTAATATAGATAGATAGATAGATAGATAGATAGATAGATAGATAGATAGATTATATGTATAAAGATTATATGTATATAAAGATTATATATAAAGAATATATATATTATATATATAGGTTTTTTAGTTTTTTAAGACAGGGTTTCTCTGTAGCTTTGAAGCCTCTCTTGGAACTAGCTCTTGTAGACCAGGCTGGCCTCCAACTCACAAAGATCCGCCTGCCTCTGCCTCCCGACTGCTGGGATTAAAGGCATGCACCACCACCACCCAGCTAAATAAATAAATCTTTAAGAAAAAAAGAAGATTTAAGTTGTTTCCACCTCTTGATTATTGTGACTAATGCAGCTACACATATCTGTGTGATGTTTACACACACACACACACACACACACACACACAAAACAGTATTTTCATTGATTCGATTCAGGCTCCTCCTAATTTTCTTCAAGGAGGGCAGACTTTTTAAGGTTCTGTGCATGTTTCAACCATGTCTAACTTTAGCAAGAGCTCTGCCAACAGTTTAACCGGATATCCAGCTCCCACTCAGTATCTGATCTCCCTCCGTAACTAATGGAGTCCCTCATCCCACACATCCTCCACCTGGGCCTGTCTTCAGCCACACCTGTTAGATAAGTGGACTGCAGAGTTGCCTCTGCACTTAAAAGCACTGGCTGCTCTGCTGGAGGACCCAGGTTCAGTTCCCAGCACACCCATCCCTGCCTCCAGTACCAGGGGACCTGGTGGCCTCTTCTGGCCTCTGCAAGAACCAAGTGATGCACAGACACAAGCAAGACACCCATACACATAAAATAATTGTTTTTAAATTTTTCTGAAAAATTGCTAGATACCTTTAACCATAACTGCTAATGCTTCTTGTTGGTAATTTTTTCACCCATTGACCACACTGTTCTTGATTATAAATTCCCACTCAGCTATCCTATATTGGGATTCGAGCCAAATTTTTCTCTTCCACACTGTGAAATCCCATTGCAAAGGTCCTATGCTTATTTCAATGACCTGGAATAAAGCCTACCTGCCTTCTCTGAACTTTAATTTTTTATTTATTCTATCTTTTAAAGATTTATTTTTTATGTAAATGAATGTTTTGCCTGCAAGTATGTATGTATGCCATGTGACTCTCTCTCTCTCTCTCTCTCTCTCTCTCTATCTCTATCTCTCTCTCTCTCTCTGTGTGTGTGTGTGTGTGTGTGTGTGTGTGTGTGTGTGTAGGGGTGAGAGTCTAGTCTAGTCTAGTCTAGTCTGGTGACTTCAGAGGTCAGCAGAGGGCATCTGATCCCTGAAACTGGAAACACAGATGGTTGGGGCCACATGCTGGGTTTTCTGCAAGAGCAAAATGTGCTCTTAACCATTGAGCCATTTCTCCAGCCCTTATTTATTCTTGTTTTCAGATAGGATTTCATATTGCAGTCCAAGCTGACCTAGAACTCATTAGGCAGCTGGGTCTGATCTTGACCCCTTAGTGATCCTTCTGCCTTCAAGGTTCTGGGATTGCTCACATGATTCACCGCACTCAATCTGATTTTCCTTCAAAATCCCTCTTTAGGCATTTTTACCCAGATGTAAGAAAGGGTGTTTATCCTCCAAATTAGAGGAAGTACAGCTGAAAAGAAACAAGAGTCCAGACTTCAGCATGGGCCGTGTCCGACAGAATAATAAAGGACTACGGGAAACCCTAGGACCTTCGACCTCCTCTGGGGTTCCAGCATAGAATTCCAGTGGGCAACCTGGAAGAGAGCCAGGTTGAATGCTGGCTCCATATCCTTCCCATCCATCCAAGAAAATGCTGTTTTTCACCAGCTCCTTCCCAGCGCGCACAGCTGGATAGCTACCACCCTGCCTACAACCTCTTCCCCTCTCTTTCCCTTTGCCGGCCAACCCCGCAGGGATGATGAACACTCAGAGGTACCAAGCCAGCGCCTGCCTAGCGAGCACGCATTCAGAGAAGTCCACCTTGGGGATGGAGCCTGACTTCGGGCTTCCGCCTCGGGAAGCAGCGCCCCCTTCTGCTCCGACACCTCTATACCCGAAGCAGCAATTACCAATCAAGGAGGCTGGGAAGAACCAATTAGTGTGGAGGACGCGGCTCTTCCACCGTTCCAGCTGACCACAGGCCCCTCAGCGCTGTGGCTAAGCTCCTCACGCCCCAGGCTCCCGCTACCCGGAGCGGGTCTCAGCCCTCCCTGCACACCGACTGCGCCAACTGCCTGGGAGCCCCCAGGGGACGCGCCGTCGGGCCTCCTGCCAACTGCAGTGATGGATCTTGTCGCTGGCTCTTGTCCAGAGCCCAGGCGGACTCAAGGGCGCCTAGGCCTGGAATTCACAGCGGCTGGTGGCGAGGCAAGAGTGTTGGCCCCGCTGCGAGGACTCCTGGGCCTCCCACCGAGTGTGCCTCAGAGCCGGTCATCAATTCGCCCTGCAACAGCTAGAAAATTGAAACAGTACAACCCAAATCTTAGACTGCCAGTGAGGTGTTTGGTGTCTGGCTGAATTCTAGCTTTCTCGGGATCCTCTTCGTTTCTCGGGGTCTGAGTTAACAGTGTCCAGACCAAATCCAGACTTTGTAAACCCACCTTGGGTTCGTGCTCCTCCTGCAGCGAGGTGAGCAGGTCCTCAGCACTGCTAAGCGAATGTATGAGCTTCCTTCCTCTTCCAGGTCCCTTTCCTGAACAACACAAATCATTCATCTAAGTATAGGCTCTGGGCGACCCCCAAAGGGATTAGATCTTACCTTCTGGCGTCTGCAGGGTTCCTGGGCAGAGGCTCCAAGGCTTTTTACTTAGACCCCTAGCTGGTTTAAAAAAAAAAAAAAAAAAAGTCCTGAGATCCAGGCAAGCATCAGGTAAAGAGGAGTTGGAAGAAGGAACAGTGGGGGCCGGTGTGGGACACCAAACACTTCAGAGTCCCCCTAACACACCTTTGCAGCTGCTCATGGACACAGTGAGGCCCTAGAGTGATGGACCCAATGCCTAAGACATACAATGGTCGGAGAGGATTTAGGAGGAAGGGCCACAGCTGGGCTGACTAGGGAGCCTCTGCAGTGCAATGCTCCCCTTCCCCTATCGGTGCTACAAGGGTCTGGGCTAGAGAAGCTGAGGCCGTTGACCAGTCCTGGATGCAGTGGTCTTTTCTGTGTTCACACTCCCCCTCAAACTGGCCTCAGTGGGGAAAGTGCTGAGTGTTGCCCCTTTTCAGAGATCTCCC